>NC_090924.1:247427904-247731846 GCF_040938575.1 Ambystoma mexicanum | reverse complement strand
AACAGCCATCTATTAAGAGATTGCCCTGAAGTACCCCCCAGAAGACAGGGAAACGAAGGACCCCAACCTTAAACAGGGAAAGGGAAGGGGTGAACACCATAAATCCCTGTCACTTAGCACAGCCTTCAGCTTTGGACTGTTGCAGTCTTATGGTAATCAAGATACTAATAGAATGGGAACCGACAGGGTCCGTGGAGTGCATAACCATGTTAGACTGTGGAGCGGCGGGCAACTTTGTGGACGACAAGTGGGCCAAGGAACATCTCTTACCCAGACGACCAAAGATCAGATCTATACCGGTGGAAGGAGTCGATGGTACCTGTAACGCTCACCTGATTCCCGCAGAGGCGCCGGTCTTGACTGGGTGAATGCCGTGTCTTCAAAGGTGATGTGTAACACACGGTTGGTTCCTCGGGCTGGACCTCTGTGCACTGTGTGTCTGACTCGGAGAGTAAGATGTCTGCAGATAGAAAATATGGGATTAATGAACTGGGGTTATTGGGTGCCTCTCTCCTCTTCCCTTTCTCTTCTCCTGTAGGACCCCAAAGGTTAACGATCTCACCTTAGGTAGGTGAACGCCGAGCTCTCCATCTGCCTCGGGGGCAGGGTGCCGTAACCAGTTTCTTCACTGGATAAGGGTGCAGGCCTCTTGACCTCAGAGGACTGCTGTCCGTCGTTTACTGCACGAACGGTAAGTTCTGGGCACTTCAAATGTCTTAAAAGTCTTTAAGTGCGTAAGGCTTAGCTGCTGTGGAGCGGTGCCGAGGAGCACGTGAGTATGGCTTTTGACTTATGTAAAGTTCTTTTGTAATGATACCTCTTGTTTTGCAGGGTTCCGGCGATGGCGGATGGCGGGCTGAAGAGAGTTGAGGATCGAACCCGCGTGAGAAATAGAAGCGCTTGGAAGCACGTAAGTGAGCGCTTGTTGCCTGCTTCACGATGCGCACTAACTGTCTCTTTTACCTTGCAGGTACAAGTTCGGAGCTTTAGAGAAGCTGAAGGGTGCTGGGATACCCGCTGATTTCGGCGTGGAAAGGAGTGATGGCACGTGAGTAGTAAAGTTGCCCAATGTCTCTAAACGCACCTTCTTTTGTCTTTCAGATGCGGAAATGCAGCGCGAAGACCTCCGGAGCGTGCGAAGAGTCGGTAAGCCTTTGTCTTTCAGATGCAGGTATGCAGCGCGAGGCGTTGGTGACAGCCGCTGGACCAGGTAAGAGATGCGCTGCCACTGAAGACCGTAGTGCTAACCTGTTCTTTCTTTGTCTTTAAAGGTGCTGCTGAAGACTGGATTCCAGGATGGTAAGCCTTTGTTCCCTTAGGCACAGGATCAGAAGACACGGTGAGCGTTCTGCTGCAGAGAATGCAGAATAACGCAAAGCAAGATTCATCCATCGGGTGTGGTTTAAATAGCCTCCTGTAGTGCTTAGGTGTCTCCTTCCACGGCCTCGCCTAGGTAAGAAAAGAGTTCCTGCTTTCCAGAAGAGTTCCAGTGTTCTGAACCTAGGGAGTGGCTCCTGCCCCACCCAACAGGAAAAGTAGTCCCAAACAGAAGAGGATCAGGGGCTCAACTGGCAGGTAAGTAAGCAGCATGGTCTGCTGCAGGTAAGTCCACCCAAGCATTATGAGCCCGGCGCTTCCAGCGCTGGGACTGGGCATATTTATGAGCCTGGTGCCACTGGCGCCAGGACCGGGTCCAAAAGGTCCCAATTGGGACTGGCCGGCACCCGGAACCGGGGTTATGGGTCTGCTTCCAAGGGAGTTGGGTAAGTCCTGACCCTTTGGAAGCAGAGATCATGACAGCACCCCCCCTCAAGGCCCCTCCCAAACCGGGCTTCTCCGGGGGTTTGGGCTTGTTAGGAAATGTTCGATGAAATCTTTTGATTAGACGAGGCGCGTGGACATATTCTACAGGTTCCCAGGACCTTTCTTGGGGGCCGTAACCTTTCCAGTCAATCAGGTAAAATAGTTTAGATTTGGAGATCTTAGAATCCAGGATACTTTTGACTTCAAACTCGAGTTCTCCATCAACTAGGATAGGTTTTGGAGATTTAGTTAGTCGGGTTTTAGGTTGCACGGGTTTTAGTAGAGAGACATGGAAGACCGGGTGTATCTTCATGTGAGGGGGCAAGTCCAACTTGACCGCTACCGGATTTACTATGGTAGTGATTGAATAGGACCAAGGTATCTTGGGTTGAATGTGCGTGGTCCTTTTAGAGGTAGATATTTGGTGGATAACCAGACTTGATCTCCTACTTGATATTGGGGGGCTTCCTTCCGATGTTGGTCTGCTCCTTTCTTGTATTGTTCTTTAGCCCTTTGAAGGTGAGAAACGGCTTCCTTAAAGGCTTGGGTGATAGTAGAATGCCGGTGGTCTACTGCTGGTGTTCCAAGATCTTGGAGTGGATCCAAATCCGAGGTTCGAGGGTGACTACCGTATAAAAGAAAGAACGGGGTCTTCCCGGTTCCCGAGTGGACAGAGTTATTGTAGGCATATTCGGCTATCCAAAGGATATCTTTCCAAGTCTTTTCAGTTTGTTGCAGCATGCAGCGTAAATACTGTTCCAGAGTTTGATTGGTCCTCTCGGTTTGTCCGTCAGTTTGGGGGTGGTGGCTGGTCGAAAGTCTCACATCAATTTGAGCCGACCGACAGCAACTTTGCCAAAAATGAGAAATAAATTGACTTCCTCGATCCGAAATTAGAACCGAAGGAAAACCGTGCAGTTGGACGATGTTTTCGAGAAATTCTCGGGCCAGAGTTGCTGCTGATGGTAAGCCTTTGAGTGGAATGAAGTGCGCCATCTTGGAGAATAGGTCCACGATTACTAAGATCGTATTGTATCCGGAACATGGAGGTAGATCGGTGATGAAGTCCATAGAAAGCGTATGCCAAGGGCGAGGTGGGATGTCAATAGGGCGTAAGAGGCCGGCTGGTTTTTCCTTTTGACTCTTGTTTTGGGCGCATACTCCACAGGACATTATAAAGTCTCTGATATCTTTTCTCCAAGACGGCCACCAGAAGTAGCGCTTGATCTTTTCTGAGCTTTTGGCCATACCGGGATGTCCTTCCATTAAAGAATCGTGATAACAGGAGATTACCTTTTTCTGTAAATCTGTGCTGGGCAGGTATAACCGTCCTTGGAAATACAATAGATTGTCCTTCACCGTAAAGTCCTTTCCCTGCAGATGCCAATTCTGTATGTCTGCTGGAGTTACCAGTTGCCTGGCCTTATCCTTAACTTCTTCAATGGATTGTGTGGCGATTACACCCAGAATTCTTTGTTCGGGAATGATAGGTACAGGTTTAGGATTGATCAAGTGTTCTTCCACTCCCATCCGAGAAAGGGCTTCAGCTTTACGTTTTTCGTACCAGGTCGGTAGGTAATTATGAAGTCAAACTCGGCAAAGAATAGTGCCCAACGGAGTTGCCTAGAGGATTGAGCTTTCGCGGTTTTCAAATATTGCAGGTTACGGTGATCTGTGATCACAGTAACGGTGTGTCGGGCCCCCAGAAGATAATGCCGCCAAGCCTTAAAGGCGGACTTGATAGCCAGAAGTTCCTTATCAGTAATAGTGTAATTGATTTCAGGAGGTGAGAATTTGCGGGACCAAAATGCCACGGGATGCAACTGATTGGTTACTGGGTCCTTTTGTGATAAAACTGCTCCCATGGCAAGACTCGAAGCATCAGTTTCAACAATGTAGGGGAGTTCTGGGCGAGGATGTTTTAAGATCGGTGCAGAGATAAATTTAGTCTTCAAATTCTGGAAAGCTTGTTCCGCCTCGGTAGACCATTCAAAACGTTTGTTTTTCTTTAACAGGGTGGTGATGGGCTGGACTATTCGAGAGAATTCGGGGATAAACCTGCGGTAAAAGTTAGCGAAGCCTAACATGCTTTGAACACCTTTTACGGAGGATGGCGAAGGCCACTTGAGAATTGCATCGACCTTCTTTGAATCCATACGCACTCCGTTAGGTGATAATATGAATCCCAAGAATTCAACTTCAGTCACATTGAAAACACATTTTTCCAATTTAGCGAAAAGTTTGTGTTGACGCAACCTCTCGAGGACCATTTTCACGTGTTTCCGATGTTCAGTTTCCGATGAAGAATAAACGAGGATGTCGTCAATATAGACAACGACACACACATCTATGAGCTCTCTGAGGACGTCGTTCATAAAATATTGAAAGGCGGCCGGGGCATTGCAAAGTCCGAAGGGCATGACCTGATTTTCAAATAGCCCATACTTGGTGCGGAAGGCCGTCTTCCATTCATCGCCCTCTTTTACTCGTACCAAGTGGTAGGCTCCTCTGAGATCCAGCTTTGTATATATGCATGCTTTTCTGAATTGGTCCAAGAGTTCAGGGATCAAAGGTAACGGATATCTATTCTTAACAGTGATCTGGTTCAGGGCACGATAATCTATACAAGTTCTAAGGTCCCCTTCTTTTTTTGGAACGAAGAACAAAGCTGAGGAAGCAGGGGACTTGGAAGGACGGATAAACCCATTCGCTAGGTATTGATCCAGGTATTGTCGGAGGTGAAGATTCTCAGGCTCGGTGAGGGCAATAATTCTACTACAAGGAGGGGTAGATCCAGGTATAAGGTCTATCTGACAGTCATAAGACCTATGAGGAGGTAGAGAGTTAGCTTGATCCTTCCGGAAGACATCTTGGAATTCTAGGTATTCGGGAGGTAACTGGAGAACCTCAGAAGAAATTGCTGCCAGTGCAACATCAGATCGAGGGTAACAAATGGAGACACATTCTGGAAACTGAACTGTTCTTGCTCGCCAATCGATCTGAGGATTGTGCTTCTCTAACCAAGGAATTCCTAGAATAATCTGGAACTGAGGGGCCTTGATCACATCGAACACGATCTTCTCATAGTGTCCATCTTGACTTACTAACGTCACTTCTTGGGTGGTATGCGTTACTGGTCCGGAAGCTATCTCCGTACCATCCACCGTAGTAATGACGTCCTTTACAGCCTTTGGCCAAAGAGTCAGATTCATCCGCAATACCATTTCATGATCCACATAATTGCCGATGGCACCGCTGTCGACGTAAGCTTCAATCGCATGTAATCGATCCGGACGTTCAGGGCTAATGAGGACCATAGGTATCACGAAATGCGAGGTCACGGAACTGGTTTTAACGCTCGGCAAGAGGACCTCTATTCTTGTCGGGCGAGGTCGTTTCCCTGCTCAGAGTTTGTGACCCTGGTAACTGCAGCTCCTACTGCCTTCTTGGCTGGTTTCACCGGACAGTCTCGAAGAAAGTGCCCCGAGTTTCCGCAATAGAGGCATAATTGCAGCTGTTTTCTCCTTTCCCGCTCCTTTTGGGTTAGTGGTCCTTTCAGGCCCCCTATTTGCTTGGGTTCCCCGGAGTCTGCTCCTTTGATAGGAGTTGGTGGTTTGGAAAACATTCGAGCATCAAACTTGGAACGATCGGCCTTCCTGTTCTGTAGTCTGTGGTCTATTTGAACGACTAAGTCAATATAGTCCGAGCAGTCTTGCGGGGGATTCACTACTTGGGCTAACACATCTTTGAGCTCTCCACGTAGACCTCTATAAAACAGCGTAATCCTTTTGTCCTCAGGCCATTGGGTTTCCACTATCAGTCTGTTGAAAGACGCAATATAAGCCAAAAGGTCTTGATTACCCTGTCGTAATGAAAGGAGCTCATTGTCCAAGGCCTGCCCCAGTGAATGTCTTGCGAACAGTTTTTCCATGCTGAGCTGAAAAGCTTGAAAATAATGGAGAACCGGATCATCCTGATTAACTAGAGGGATCGACCAATCTGCCGCACTGCCACTGAGGTACGAAAGCACGAAAGCTACCTTAGCTTGATCTGTTGGGAAGGCTGCTGGCCGGCATAAGAAGTGCAAGCGGCACTGATTAATGAATACTGCAAACCTCTTTGGGTCACCAGAAAATCGTTCGGGCGGAGCCAGAGGCACATTCCCGGGTAGGTTGATCAGCACTGGGTTCGTAGGGGATGTTGAAGGATGATTTGCCCCTGATGCGGGCAACTGAGTTTGTCCGGCTTGTGACTGTAGCAATTGTCTAGCGAGATCATCTGTTCGCTCCTTGGAAATAATCAGTTCCCTTCTTAGAGCATTCGTTTCCTGGCGGGCTGCATGCACTTCTGCTCTTAGTTCCCCAAGTAACTGGGCTAGCTGGTCGGTATCCGAGGTTTCCATAGCGCCTGGGTGGGAGTTTTGCGGTAGGCTTTGCGTTCTGTAACGCTCACCTGATTCCCGCAGAGGCACCGGTCTTGACTGGGTGAATGCCGTGTCTTCAAAGGTGATGTGTAACACACGGTTGGTTCCTCGGGCTGGACCTCTGTGCACTGTGTGTCTGACTCGGAGAGTAAGATGTCTGCAGATAGAAAATATGGGATTAATGAACTGGGGTTATTGGGTGCCTCTCTCCTCTTCCCTTTCTCTTCTCCTGTAGGACCCCAAAGGTTAACGATCTCACCTTAGGTAGGTGAACGCCGAGCTCTCCATCTGCCTCGGGGGCAGGGTGCCGTAACCAGTTTCTTCACTGGATAAGGGTGCAGGCCTCTTGACCTCAGAGGACTGCTGTCCGTCGTTTACTGCACGAACGGTAAGTTCTGGGCACTTCAAATGTCTTAAAAGTCTTTAAGTGCGTAAGGCGTAGCTGCTGTGGAGCAGTGCCGAGGAGCACGTGAGTATGGCTTTTGACTTATGTAAAGTTCTTTTGTAATGATACCTCTTGTTTTGCAGGGTTCCGGCGATGGCGGATGGCGGGCTGAAGAGAGTTGAGGATCGAACCCGCGTGAGGAATAGAAGCGCTTGGAAGCACGTAAGTGAGCGCTTGTTGCCTGCTTCACGATGCGCACTAACTGTCTCTTTT
The DNA here is from genome assembly GCF_040938575.1 of Ambystoma mexicanum. NCBI lineage: Eukaryota > Metazoa > Chordata > Amphibia > Caudata > Ambystomatidae > Ambystoma > Ambystoma mexicanum. Next base: position 247,724,962 of record NC_090924.1, on the reverse strand, counting down.
ACCTTGCAGGTACAAGTTCGGAGCTTTAGAGAAGCTGAAGGGTGCTGGGATACCCGCTGATTTCGGCGTGGAAAGGAGTGATGGCACGTGAGTAGTAAAGTTGCCCAATGTCTCTAAACGCACCTTCTTTTGTCTTTCAGATGCGGGAATGCAGCGCGAAAACCTCCGGAGTGTGCGAAGAGTCGGTAAGCCTTTGTCTTTCAGATGCAGGTATGCAGCGCGAGGCGTTGGTGACAGCCGCTGGACCAGGTAAGAGATGCGCTGCCACTGAAGACCGTAGTGCTAACCTGTTCTTTCTTTGTCTTTAAAGGTGCTGCTGAAGACTGGATTCCAGGATGGTAAGCCTTTGTTCCCTTAGGCACAGGATCAGAAGACACGGTGAGCGTTCTGCTGCAGAGAATGCAGAATAACGCAAAGCAAGATTCATCCATCGGGTGTGGTTTAAATAGCCTCCTGTAGTGCTTAGGTGTCTCCTTCCACGGCCTCGCCTAGGTAAGAAAAGAGTTCCTGCTTTCCAGAAGAGTTCCAGTGTTCTGAACCTAGGGAGTGGCTCCTGCCCCACCCAACAGGAAAAGTAGTCCCAAACAGAAGAGGATCAGGGGCTCAACTGGCAGGTAAGTAAGCAGCATGGTCTGCTGCAGGTAAGTCCACCCAAGCATTATGAGCCCGGCGCTTCCAGCGCTGGGACTGGGCATATTTATGAGCCTGGTGCCACTGGCGCCAGGACAGGGTCCAAAAGGTCCCAATTGGGACTGGCCGGCACCCGGAACCGGGGTTATGGGTCTGCTTCCAAGGGAGTTGGGTAAGTCCTGACCCTTTAGAAGCAGAGATCATGACAGTACCCCACTAACATCAGGTCCCATTAGTCACGAAACACAGGAGTTGAAGATAAAGATGGCTAATCATCAGGAATACCTCTCATTCGATCTGATCAGGGCGGCACATTTTCCGGTAATACTGGGAATTCCCTGGTTGAGAAAGCACAATCCCCACATTGATTGGAGTTTGAACACAGTAGACTTCAAACCACAGTACTGCGATCAACATTGCTTAACTACAGAAATCACCCCGGTCATTCAAGCAACACTGCATCCTTCCTTCAGTGTCAACATGTTACCAGCTCCATATCAAGAATTCATAGATGTATTCACAGACACACAGCCCCGTCTTCTACCACCACATCGCAGAGAAGATTGCAAGATCGATCTGACAACGGAAGCAGTTGTGCCTTTCGGGAGAATGTTTCCGTTGTCACTACCTGAAAAGGAAGCTCTGAAAGAGTACCTTGCCACCAACCTAGAGAACGGCCTTATTAGAGAGTCATCTTCCTCAGTAGGGGCTTCTCTCTTTTTTATTCCCAAAAAAGGAACAACAGAACTACGTCCCTGTATAGATTACAGAGGTCTGAATAGTCTTACGGTGCGAGATAGATATCCTATGCCATTGATGAAGGACATCATTGAAGCCATCCAGGGTGCCTGGGGTCTTCACCAAGCTGGATTTGAGAGGAGCTTATCACCTTTTAAGACTCCGCGAAGGGGATGAGTGGAAGACGGCTTTCCAGACACCTCTAGGACATTACGAATATAGAGTAATGCCTTTTGGACTGGTCAATGCACCGGCACAATTCCAACGATTCATGGACAGTGTGTTTTCAGATATGCTCTACTCCTCAGTGGTCGTTTACCTAGACGACATTCTTGTCTTTTCCGCCACTGTGGCTGAATATCGTGTCTTGGTAACAGAAGTCTTACAAATGGGGTGAAATTTCTCTGGGATTCCGACACTGAACAAGCCTTCCAAACTTTGAAAAGATCCTTTGTAACAGCTCCGATCCTCAGACAACCAGATCAAACACGCCCGTTCATAGTGGAAACTGATGCTTCCCTCGGTGCTATCGGGGCAGCATTACTACAAAAGGAGGAAGACGGCTTAGAACATCCTGTCTCTTATTTTTCACGCACGTTGACCACTAGTGAGCGCAACTATTCCGTGTTAGAAAAGGAACTCCTGGCCATCTGACAAGCGTGCGAGGAATGGAGACATCTGCTACAAGGCTCTGTAGTCCCGTTTTTGGTCCGTAGTGATCATAAAAACCTTAAAGTCCTTCAAAAGATGGAATGCAGCAACTCACGACATGCCAGGTGTGCGTACTTCTTCTCACAATTTGACTTTGTGATCACCTATCTCCCAGGAAAGGACAACACTCTGGCAGATGCCCTTTCTCGGAGTATGGGTGAAGATTCGGGAGATCTACCAGAACAGGAACTCATGTTAGCAGGAAAGACATTCATCGCCACCATAAACACATTTTTGCGACGGGTAAAGGCGGAACAACAGAACAATAGGAGCTCAGAAATGGATTTGAAAGGGAAGGGCAACTTTCTCTTTAGAAAGGAAGCTTTGTATGTACCAATCCGAGAACTCCAAGTACAAGCAATGTCCTGGTGTCACGATATTCCCTCTGCGGGACACAAGGGCCAAAGAGCCACACTAGAGTTAACATCCCGTCAATTTTGGTGGCCTTCCCTGGCTAAGGATGTGAAGGAGTATGTAAAGGCCTGCCCTGTGTGTGCTCAAAACAAGTATGATTACCACAAACCCCTAGGACTTCTACAACAAGAAAAACAGCCCGAAGGACCTTGGCAACAGATATCCACGGATTTCATAGTGGAGCTGCCGGAATCCTGTGGACACACCGCCATAATGGTCACAATCGATTCCTTTAGCAAGCTGGCTCACTTTTCTCCTCTTGAAGGACTCCCTACTGCCAGCACGACTGCAGAAGTCTTTTTGAAGGACATAGTCAGGCTTCATGGGATTCCCACCAATATAGTCTCAGATAGAGGCGCTCAATTCACGTCCAAATTCTGGACAGTTCTGTGAAGAACATTAGGAATCAGGAGATCTCTTTCCTCAGGGTTCCACCCGGAAAGCAATGGGCAAACTGAATGTTTGAACGCCACTCTTGAACAGTACATACGGTGTTTTTGTAACCAAGAACAAGACGACTGGTTCCATCTTCTGCCCATGGCCGAGTTCTCTTATAACAACACAAGACATACCTCCCTAGGTATGAGTCCTTTCAAGTGCACCTATGGTTATGACCCAAAGCATATACCTCTCTCTGCTATCCCTCCTACAAACACACCTTCAGTGGATCATCTACTGGATACCATACCGAGGATGCACCGAGTATCAGAATCCAATCTCGCAAAAGCTCGACAAGACTGTAAAAGATGGGCAGATCAAAAGAGAAGCCCAAATACTCAGTGGGTAGTAGGAAGGCAGGTGTGGTTATCCACCAAGTATTTACCCAGATGGGTTCATCCAGGAAAGTTTGCACCCAGGTATCTTGGACCCTTTCGTATCTCAGCCAAGATCAATCCTGTGGTTTATAGACTGGACCTTCCCCCGATTCTCAAAAGAATTCATCCTGTCTTTCATACCTCACTCCTTAAACCATATATTGAGGACCCTCATTCCCGAAAGACAAAAAGATCCCCTCAAAAGACCACAAAGACCACTGAGGAATATGAAGTTTCCGACATTATGGATTCCAGATACAAAAGAGGTGTACTGCAATACCTGGTTTTTTGGAAGGGATACCCAAAGTCAGAATGCACATGGGAACCTGTTAAGAACATTTCTGCTCCTCGTCTACTACGGAGATTCCATCGCCTTCATCCCGGAAAACCAGGGGGTGGAGGCCTGAGAAGGGGTCATACTGTCACAACTCGCCTGCCGTGGAGACTATACCTAAGATGGAGACTGAAAAGGAGATAGAAGAAGGACTCCTTCCCTGGACTCGCTGTGCGCATTCTAGTCTTTTGACTTTATATTCCCGGAAGTTGCTAACGCACTCGCGCTGCAACTTCCAGTACTTTGGAAAGTGTTTCCCAGCGCTCGCGTGTAATTTTCATTTTTTCCTCCTGGCCGCTTTCCGAACGGCTTCCCCTTTCCGTTTCTGCCGTTCTCGGACGGCTGTTCCTCTGTATGCTGTCTACTGCTTACCTTCTTGGAAACTCCCTCTTTCCTTGCTCGCAGTTCTTGCGAGGTACCTGCTACTCTTCTGCAACCTAGCCCCTCCAGACTCCCTGCATCCTGCTGCTGCTCTCTGGAGTATTTATTTGGAGCTATTGTGTACTTTGCCTACTCCTTCAGTTTCTCAGTGCATTCTGGGATCAGTAGTCCCAGCAAGATATCACAACCTACCAGGGTTTTTTCGGCAAGGCTTTTTCCCTGGTCTGGGGTGGGCTCCCTGGGGTCCCCACTGCCAGGCAAATTGCATCTCAGGCAAAGTGGCCTCTAGTGGAGCCCATACCCATCGCACCAAACCAGGGGTAAGGACGCACAAGAAGCCCAGCGACTTTTGGAGACAGAGAAGAAAGGAGATACCAACGGATGAATCCTGGGACTCTGATTCAGACGGTACCTCAGCCATAAAGACTTCAGGTGAGGAGGGGGTTGGTGGAGATAGCAAGGATCAGACTGAATCTGAGACCCTCCTCTAGTGCAAGTCACTACGAATGTCATCAAATACACAATGACCCATTGGTTATACAAACTAAAGGGCTCTCTATTACGTGGCCCTCTACAATTGGTTGGCACCCTTTTACCCTTCTGTAATATTCCACCCACGCTAGCAGCACGCAGGCTGGCGCCCAGGTGATAGTGGGCTGGTCATAACCATAGCTTCCCACCTAATTAGCCTGCAATCTATCATCACTCTTGCTATCTGCCCTTCGAACATTGGCCTTGGAAATGTTCTCTCTGCCTAAGAAAAAAAGGGAGTATAGGCATACTTTGTCTTTTGGTTTCGATGTAGCTAAACTCAGTATCTATTTTCATCCGACCATGGCACTAGAGACCATGTTTCAGAGCTTTTCTGTATTTGAAATACTACTAAATGATGAACCTCTGACGTCTTCAATTTTCTTGCTCCTCACCTCAAACAGGAGTTTGTTCTTTTCACACGTTCTGTAGCTACTGCATGAACACCCAAGCTCACGGTCGCCTTGACTTCCTGATGCTGGGCCAGCCAACCTTCTCTCAAATTTAACTCTGTTATTAAGTCATTTTCCAACTTCGCCACACTGAAAAAGCCTTGGTTTAAGTACACTGTGGAACATCCATAATCTATACATTCCTATGCATATACGTTTGCGCATCGCCGCAATCTATTCACTATGTAGCCAGCCTTTAAGAAAATGTGTCTACTTGCGTTACTGGATCTGTACAATTGTAAAATTAATTGGCATTTTCTTCATCGTTTCTGTAGCATGAGCATCTTCATCTCGAGCCCGAAATGTTGCTCATCTTTAACACCTCCTCCTTAGATCTAATAGAATGCTTATGGTCTTCCGCCTCTTTTCTGGATGCATCAGCTCAGCTTCGCATGACGTCACCAATCTCCTTTCTTGCTCGTTTTTCACACTTCCTCTGGGATGTCATTCAAATGGCCATCATATTGTCGTGAGTGCATATATGGTTTCCTTAATGGGTACCTCACTTCCAGGATTCTTTTCGGTATTGTTATTTTTACTGGTACTGCACACGTCTCACACTCTGGCTCCCAACATATAGGCAGCATGGGGGCAGAGCTTTGAGTACGGGTACTTGGTTTCACCTCTACACAGGAGATTAGAGCTTGAAGAGAGATACTGTTAAAGGAACAGAAGTAGAAACTGAAAGAGAGATACCAGAGAAGGTATTGAAGAGACTAGAGGTGAAGATGCCCTCAGGGAGAAAGCAAGTCAAGGCAAAAAAAGAGGGGAGGAGTGCTGTAACAAGAAGTAGAAAGATGGCAGGAAGTTAGAAGAGAGTTCGAAGTTGACAGCCGACATCTAGAGATATCAGAGAGGTATGAATCTGGACCCTCAGTGAGAAAACCAAGGAAGGGAAACTCACACACCTAGCCAGAGAGGTCTCATGAGACCTTGTCGAACTAGTTTTATTTTTTATAACGGCTGGTGGGGAACCAGATGGCATGACCATGCTGGGGTGGGGGGCAGGAAGCACAGTATAGTACTAGACAGGCTAAGAAAAGAGCCCAGGGTGAACCTCAAGGGGAGCTGTCTGAGAGCCAGGAGCTCACGGTTGGAGAAGGTTTACATCCTGAGCTAAAATTCAGAAGATTAGAAGACCCCCAAAGGTCTGATCCTGAGAGGAGTGGAGACATCGTCCTGGAAGAGTGAACTTTTGGATTTTACATCTTATCTTTGTTGGTGAGACTTAAAAGAACTTTGAAATACTTTGTTTCCCACCCTTCACATGGGTGGGATTATTTGAGTTGGTTTCTGGAACTTGGTGAGTCGAACAATTGCTTTGGGGGAACCACTTTGGAGTAAGAGGGAAGGACACTTCATTGTTGAGGCACAGGCCTCTTCGTTCACCTCACGACACTTGAAGACACGATCATTCTGACACTTTGTTTATTAAGTTACATCACTAGCCTGGTAATATTTGCCTTAGTTTTAGTGTGTCTTAAAGCAATACTTTTGTGTCTGAGTCTCCCTTTTGAGAACAATGTGGTAAACAGACAATCATACATGTACAACGGCTGGCTTACCACCTATTGTATAGGTATCATTAGGCTTTCAAAGGTAGATTCTGTTCTTTCTTAAGGTGGGAGGATGTGTGCAATCATGTGGTAAGTTACAATAATAGAATATTTCTATAGTGTGGAACACTCCAATGTCATGAAACAGAACAGGATCTTCTGGGGATTCCAATTGTACCAGTTGGTCCCTAGAGGAGAAGGCTGAAGATCAGTGGCAAGGATATCTCCAATAAATATGATTGAACTGCATGAATTCGTCAAACCCCACAAAGCTCCTAGCAAGCCTCAAGTACTTTCAGGTGGTCTAATGTAGGGCATTTCTACCAGAGAAGGCATGTAAAAAAAAGTCATCTCACTTGCCTATAGAACATGGCCTATTGAACTATTGAGTGAGTAGCAGGGTGTTTTCTCTCTGCAAGACATAGCGAGAGGACAGCACAGTCTCCTTTCTCCTGGCTGATCTTGCATTATGCTCATGGCAATGCATGATGTGGTACGGAGAGGTCTCACCTTTCCTCTCCGCTTAGAGTGTAACAGTCCAACGTTTGAGTTCTACTCGTTTTTGACAGGGCAAGGGGGAGAACTGAAGCACTTCCTTTTCATCCCACAGTTTTTTAAAAACAATTTGTATTCTCATTTTTTAAAACAATACACCAAACCAACATTTAGGACATTGCCATATACTTGTTACTTAATATTACATCAACATGTTACACATTGCAGTCCTCCCCCCTCCCTCCCCGTTAACTTGAGCGCCTACTTCAATGCTGCAAGATTCATTTCTTAGGGTTTATCTCCTTCGCTATTACCAGCCGCATCACCTTCGCTAGGTCCAACTTGGGAGAGTCCCGTCATTTTAGCCACCGTTTGTCTCCATGCTATCAGGGGTCCCACTTCCTCCTCCTCCCCTCCCCTGCTGACTGCTTCGTACCATGCCACCGTCTCCGCTTCTGCCCATTTCAAGAGGTTATTCCACCACACTTCTAATCTAGGTCTATGTGCTGCTTTCCAGCTCATAGCAATTCTCTGTTTGGCCAGGATGTAGGCCAGATCTTTTAGTTTGCTGATATGCTTTAGGTTACTTGGTCTAGTGAATCCCCCCAGCATGCAAGCCCATACTGAATCCACCCTTATCTTGATCCCCTTTTGGGACAGGCGTTGTTTGACTTCCTCCCAGAATCTCCCCACCTCTGGTCACGGCCAGAACATGTGAGTCATCCCGGCTTCCACCTCCACGCACTTGGGGCATTTCTGTGTCACTTTACTTCCATACCTTGTGATTTTACTGGGGGTCAAGTATGCCCTGTGGGTAACATACAACTGGATCTGTTGCAGCCGCGCATTCTGGGACACCTTCTTATGATATCTCTGGGCTCTTTCCCATTGCCCGTCCTGCATGGGTTCTCCCACCTCCTCTTCCCAATCCCACCTCCTTGCCCACTCTGGACATCAATAATTTGTAAATTCGGGAGATTTCGTGCCCGCCCTCTGAGATATCATACATCGTTTCAATAATCATATCGGGTTGTTCTGATAGTACTATCTCGAGCCACTTTTCTCACACTCGTTTGATGATTCTGATGTATGTAATGTGTTGACCTATGTGTACTCCGGTTTCTTCCATTATGTTTTGAAAGTCTGATATCTCCCCTTCTTGCCATATGTCTCCCAGGGTCGCGAGGCCCACCGGTTCCCAGAATTTACGGATACCTCTTATCATTTGCTCATCCTCTCCGCACAGCACCACAAGTGGTATCTGCGGGGAGCATGGGGTCTGGTTTCCCACTACTCAACATGCTTTGCGCCAAGTGTTCCAGCCTAGTTCCAGCAATCTCGCTCGTCCTTGCATCTTTGGTTTGGGTAGCCATATCAGTTGTTTTCGGAAGAATGTGGCACAGTCCCCACTTAGCAATCTAGCTTCTGCCGTTTCTACTTCCGACAATCATTTAGTCACGTACTGGAGCTGCCCTGCGAAGGGGTACATCTCAAAATTCGGCAGGTTTATGCCCCCTTTGTCATACGGGTTCTGCAGTTTCCAGTGGGCCACCCTGTTTCTGGTAGTATGCCATATGAAGCACCTGCATAAGCTCTGGAGTTTCGTAAAAAAGGGTTTAGGGAGCATGTATAGAATATTCGTAAAGAAGTGTAACAGCCTGGGCAGGACCGCCATCTTGAGCAGGGCAGCCCTACCCACCATGGCTAGTGGAAGTTTCGCCCAGAACCCCATGCTGTTCTTGATTCCTTCCACCGCCCTCTCTATGTTGTATTTATATTTGTCTGCAATCATGTGGTATACATTAATCCCCAGGTATCTAATTGTTCTAGTCTTCCAGGGTATCTACAGGATGGGTAGGTTCCCCTGTGGGACCCCTTTGTATCTCCCCAGGGGGAACATGCTTGACTTTTTGGGGTTTACTGAGGGTTGCATAATGCTCCATCACTTCCAGGACATACCGCAAGTTTTCCTCTGGGAAGCGGAGGTATAGCAACATATCGTCAGCGTACAATGATATCAGGTGCGGTCCCCCCTTTGTGTGGATCCCAATCTCCCTGTATTTCTGTCTGAGGCAGATCGCTAATGGTTCTAATGCCAGGATATATAGCATGGGGGACCAGGGGCAGCCCTGTCTTGTGCCTCTACTGAGTTGCCATTTATCTGAAATTATCGTGCCCGTTTTGACCCTAGCTGTTGGGGAGATATATACCATCTTCACCCACTCAAGTACCCTGGTCCCATCCCGTATTCTTTCAAGAACGCCGTCATCCAAGGCCATCTCACTGAGTCAAAGGCTTTTATCGCATTCAGCGAGACTATCACTAAGGTCGCCTTATATCTGTTCTATGATGTGGTAGAGTCTCCTGTGGTTGTCAGTTATGTTCCTGCCCGGGACGTAGCCAGTTTGGTCGGGGTGTATGAGTTTGTTAATTACCCTTTTTAGTCTGTTTGCCAGCACCGCTGTAAGGATTTTCCTATCCTGGTTTAGCATAGATAGGGGTCGGTACGACCCGCATTCTGTGCTCGGCTTGCTGGGTTTGAGGAGCAAGATAATCACCGCCTCCTTTAGGGATTTCGGCAGCCTTCCCCTCTCGAACGCCTCGTTTAACATAGCCAAAAGCGGGGGGAGCACTTCTTGTCTATAAGTTTTGTAGAATTCACTGGGGAGCCTGTCAGACCCTGGAGCTTTGCTAGTGGGTAGGTGCAATACTACTGTCTCTAGTTCTTCTATCGTGATTGGGGCCTCCAAGTCATCCCTTTCTTCCTCATTTAGTTTGGGTAGTCCTATGTCTTCCAGTGTCTCCTGGATTTCCCGTTCTGCTACCTCCCCCGTGTCTTCGTAGAGGCGTTTGTAGAACCTAAGGAACCCCTCATTAACCCCCTCTTGGGTGTTCCAAATCTGGCCTTCTTCTCCCGTTATCTCCCTGATTTCCGGTCCTGGTGTCTCGTTTTTATATAACCATGCAAGCAGCCTCCCCGGTTTGTCCCCGCCTGCGTGTTGCCTTTCTATATATTTTTTATAGTTCAGTTTGCATAGTCTTTCCCAGAGTCCCGCGCTAGCTTGGTGTAATTGGCACACTCGTTCGGCATCCTCCTGTGAGGTGCCTCCCCTGTGCATTATTTCTTCCAGTTTCATCTCTGTCTCGTGCAGCTCTCACTCTATGCCCCCCAGTAGCCCTCTGGATTTGGATATGGCCGCCCCTCTCACTACCACCTTAAATGCCTCCGATAAAGTTTCTTCTGACGTCACACTCCCCGTGTTCGTGTCAAAATACCCAATGATCTCCTTAGGTCCTCTCGGAATACCGAGTCCTGCAGGGCCTCCGCTCTAAGCCTCCATGTTGGAATTCTTGCTCTAGGGGGCTGATGTCTCCACTCCAGGACCAGGGGGGAGTGATCCGATAGTGTTCTTGCCTTGTATTCTGCGCCCATCATTTCCCCTACGAGGTCTGAGGTGACGAACAAATAGTCTAGTCTCGTATACAGGTTGTGTGGGGCGGCATAGTGTGAATATTGCCTGCCATTTGGGGGTTGCTGTCTCCATATGTCCTCTATCTCGAAATCTCTCAGCAGGGCCTGTAGTACTTTTGCTGCGGGGGTTGGTTTATCTGGTTTCGTATCTGACCTATCCATTTTAGGGCATAGCGTGCAATTAAAGTCCCCTCCCCATATGATCGCGCCACCCATATGGGGGCTGATTTTGCTATACAGTGTCCTGAAGTAGGCTGCCGTTTCATGGTTGGGGGCATACTTATTTATGATACTCAGCTCTCTGTTCTCCAACAACCCTTGTATCGTTATCATCCTCCCATCCGGCTCCACCGTAGCCTGAAGCAGCTGGAATGGCACATAGGGTGCCACCGACGTAACCACTCCCCTAGCATAGGCTCAATATGTTGCTCCCGTGACGGTCCCTCTCCACTTTTTCTTGACCATCTCTAGTTTCTCTTTGGTGAGGTGGGTTTCCTGCAATAATGCTATGTCCACTTTTTGCCTTCTTACATACATCATTACTTTATTCCTCTTCAGGTAGCTGTTGTGGCCCCTCACATTCCACGTAATTATTCTAAGACCTCCCATTGTAGTCTGTATTTTGTCCTACCTCCCTTATGGTACCTCCCTCTGGCCTTGTTTGGCATAAGTATGGGCTCATTCCCCTTCGCTTTTCAACAATAACTCCCCAACTAACCCCCTCACCTTCTCTTCCCCAATTATATTCACTGCACACATTCCATGCCCTCCCTCCTCCCTACCCATCCCCAACTGATGCGCAGCTCCATCCCTGGATCTCAGGCTCCCCCGCATTCAGTCCTATCTCGGTGTGCCGAAATCCAGAACCCAGGAGGGGTAACAGTAACCTAACTATGCTGTTCTCAGGGTGTGAGAGCACGTTCCATGAGACTCCTGCAATTTTGCGCTATAACATTGTGCTTGAGCAATCGTATCTATGCAGCCCGTGTTGCATATCTCCCAACTGTCTTCGTCCTGTCTTATATTCTACTCCCAATGTCTGGGTCTGCTGCACCAGAGGTACAGCAGCCTCTGTTTTACTTATCTGTGCCGTCTTCCTTCTGGATACCAGTTTCCAATTGGCAGTTCTGCGTGTCCAGCCACTCTGACGCGTCCTCTGGTGTGTCGAAGAACATGCTCTGTTTCTGTGGTACACCTTCAGTTTGTCAGGATATATTAGCATGTACTTGTAACCCGCTTCTCGCAATCTTCTTTTCACTGCTCCATAGTTCATACGACGTCTTTGTACCAGCAGTGTGTAGTCCGGATATGCCGTGATGATCGCCGATGCCCTTTGTTTCGTGCCTCCTTTCCGGAAGTGTTCTAATATTTTTTCCCTGTCTCGATAGTTCAGGATTTTGGCAATTATTTTCATCCCATAGTTGACCGGACTGGGACCGTACCACTTTCACTTTTGTGACCGGCCCCCATCAATCGAAGAACACAGCACTGGTCACTCTCCTTCAAACGGTTCAAAATAACCAATCGGCTGATCACGCAATCATTGGAGCCAATCAATGGGAGGTCAGATTTCTACCATGGCACAATTTACAAGACAGTAAAGCACTTTGATGTGGTCATAGGTAGCACTAGGCCAAATATCTGAATAAACAATAGATACAGAAGGAGGAGAGGCACACAGCAGTTGGCTCAGTCATAGAAAATGTGTGACTCCTCAAGACTGTAGAAATCCCCGGTACAGGATGTGTTCGAAAAAAAAGGGTGGTATTGCATTGTACTTTCACTGATGTGATGTATGTGAACCACAAGTTGCAGAAATCCTTAGCACAAATAGTCTGTGTCAGAAAGAAGTCTAGGACTACGGTCTCCTTTAATAATGGAGAGACCACCAACCTGCAGGAATCCTGGCACAAATAGAGGGCCTCATTACGAGATGGGTGGTAGCCATGGTGCTATTACCGTGTCCGAGTCCGGTCTTGTTCAATGGGGATTTACAGGTCCATTCCGACCTTGGAGGGACCGGTAGGTCCCCATTGAACAAACCATTCCCCATTCCCATTTGAGCCCCCATAGGGCTCAATGGGAATGGGGAGGATGCTAATAACGGGCTCACGAGTAGCAAGCCCGTTATTAGCGCCCTGGTCCCTTAGCGGGACCCGTAAAGGACGTGTGGTCCGACCACACGTCCCTTACGGTTCCCGCTAAGGGACCTCGGAATTGGGCGGTAGGGGATTACCGGCACCGGTCTCCTTACCGGTGCCGGTAATCCCTTATCGCCCACCTTGCAATGACCCCCATAGTGTCTGAAAGGGGCCGGGACAACTGTGATACAATGTGTGGAATCCACAGGCCACAGAAATCCTCAGCGCAACGATAGTCAAAAGGTAGGCTATACCCTACTTTTTCATTTCCAATGAAACCTGCATGTGTGATGGCTACAAATGTCATTGTTCTGTGGGTACTGCAGATTTAAGGCCTCATTAAGAGTTTGGTGGTAATTTCGTGATAATTCCAACGAAATTACCACCAAAATCATTTACCATTACAGCCATCGGAGTCCATAGGAATTTATTTTGGGTTTACAGCAAGCGATAACTCCATTATAGTAAATGCACCGTTTTTTTGCCTTAAAGTGGGGGTTTTACACCCAATATCTTGTCGGGGGGAAAATCCTTCCCATTAAGATCAAAACTAAGAAGCGCTGTGGTAAAAATGGTGGCATCTCCATTACCACTAAAAAAGGGGCATTAACAGAATTACTGCCACTTTTTGCTGCATTGTCGAACTTGTTATGAGGCCCTAATCTCATGCAAAACAACAAGCTGCAACCAGGTCTATCATACAAGAGTGCATCTTTTGAGTCTGTAAAGCAATGAGGGCGTTTGCAGTGTCTGGAGTATGTTGTTCAGCTAGACCTTGCTATAAGGATCACTTTACTTTGCATTCTAGTACTTGCAGGATCAGATTTATAGAGGGAAATAACAGCACAGCTACACTGCAGGATTTCAGAATGACATAAGATGAAAGGCAGGGCATGCAGAAGATGACTTGGTGGCCGCCCTGCAAAAGCAAAAATGATCAAGGAGTGAAGGGGGCTCAGGAAAGTGGGCAGTAGCTTGTCAACATTAAAAGGTTTATTAGAAATTACCATGAGCAGTTTCTTTCCATGCAGATGCGGCAGGTGGGACAACATGGTGTACTGTCAATTGCATGTCTTTATCCCAAGGGGCCAGGTATAACCACACTAATACAAGAGATGGCCTTGCCTTGCAGTTCTTTCATTCCAAGTTACGTCACTTCCAGTAGTCCTCTGCTTTCTGTATGCTAAATAATCCCCCCTGCTGATTTAGGACTTGTGCCCTGAATGGCTTTCAGTTTAACCAGTAGAGCAGATCTGTTTCCTAACGCAGCAGACACCCATGAACTTGTGTTGTCACCAGGTATTAAGTATACCCACAGTCAATGCCTACAAAATACAGACAACACTCAACAGAGCTGGACACCATTTTGATTAAACATATTAATGTATTGGCTTTTATGATATTTAGTACCACAGTTTTATTCACAGCCACGATACACATGTGTACAACTGAACATATAGATTTCAATTTACAAACATTAATTTTAAAAATGCATCCCACACTCAAGTGTCATTGGTATTTAAAGTATCACGTTATCATTCTTAGATACAAATGCGAACATGCTATTTACAATATTAAAGTTTTCGGGTTGGGGATTTGGACATTTCCACTTTTTTTCCTTTTCCCAACTAGAATTTTATTTTGCAAAACAGGTTAAAAAAATGCAATCAAAGCAGCTTTGCTGGGGCGCAGGGGATCACGTTTAGTGTCTACATGGCTAAGAACATGTATCAAAGAAGTGCTGATGGTCTACAGGTGGTCAGGGAAATCCTGCAAACACTGTCTGATATGGCTTGTCAGTTTGGCAGGAAAAGCGACAGGCAGCGTGCAAAGGGATTTCCCCTTCTATCTAAGACATATGTTCCCTTCAATGTCCACCAGCATCATCACACACTGCTTGCACAGTTTATCTCCTTAACAGTGTATTCCAATGCAAACCTTAGAAGGAAGCCGCCATCTTTGATTGGTTCTAATCACTCTTCCTGTGCTCTATTCGAACCTACACATGTTGGAGATGGCGGACACTCTTATCTGTGTTAAGTGTGCCTTTGGGAAAAAAGTTGTACCCAGGATTCCTATAGCAGAGACCAGTGAAGGAGTCTTCACTTCAGACGGGACTTGGTGTGATTTGAAGATCTCAATTTGGATGTTTTGGTCGCTCTCATTTGTTGAGGTTCTGGTGAATGGAAGAATATTGAGAAAGCAGGGGCAGAGACAGGGTTTGAGATATCCAGTGTGGGTGTGGTAAGAATACTTAAGTAAAGGCAAAGCTTAGTTCCTCTGTGGCTAGCTGTCAACCTGTTCACTTTCCTTGTGTACCACACTTCACATCGGACAATAGTTCCTGCTGTAATCTTTGACCTGGTCAATGAAGTTGACCAAATTTGTCAGACAACTAATCTGGAATCATCCGAATGATAACACCGGTTTTCTTTTGTACCTCTCAAAAGTGTTTTCAGATGCATATCTTGTAATTGGCCTGTGCGTTCAGTGATATTTTTGCGCCCACCAAGCCCTTACCTCGAACTGATGCAAGCCGTAGAAATTGAAAAAACCGGGGATCCGGCAAACTAGAGAAAGCTGGCTTTTGAAATCCCAAAGATGTATTTATAATTCAGGCCTGCACAGTAGATGCATAGTAATAACTCACCCCGATGCCTGCCGATCACACCTGTGCAGATAAACAGGCACCATCACCACCCGCAACACACATTAAAGAGATTTATAAACCCACACTTCACACAAATTAAAAGGGAGCAAAATAGGCCAACACTTACATACATGGAAGACGCGTATGAACGCACAATCAACAAGTACAAAATAAACATATCAACCCACAATCCGCACCTACTGAGAAAGCATGGTAGGCCAACAACAACATTATTTATGAACCCACAACACCAGCAGAATTTGATGGAGCACAGTGGGCACAAGCACCACATGGAGAAGAAACACATGTGCATGTGGAATATAAGGGCGTACTGTAGGTACATACACACGGCTGATCAATATGTGCATAATGCCCTATGCTGCGAACGGGGCTGCAAATAACAGTCCATACATATCCTTGAACATACAGAGCTCATTAATAAAGCGCACACAACACTCGCCTGCCGCTCCACACACCCATGCATACACTCCAACCGCCCTCACACACACAAACGTCAACCCCCACACATATGCCCTCCACACACAATTATCCCACAACCATGTGGATTTACATGCCATATTCTCAAAACAATGCCAGCACATAAAGCAAATACAGCAGGCACATGATATGCATACCCTGAATGAACACGCAATTCACACATACATTACAGTCAGAATGCATGTACGCATGGGCCAAATGCTCAGAATATGCATATACACATATAGGGGACACAACACATGCACAATGAATATACATAAGCACAGAGAACACAGAATACGCCCATACATTTCTTGCGGAATGCATGTAAACTTGGGTCACAGGCTCAAATTCTCATTGTGGGCATGGCAGGTATATGCAGGGACAAAATGCAACACGCACATGCGACACACTTGGAATGTTCCTAAGTTCTGATCACATGGGCAGAATATGCATACCCGCAAACACACTTAAAGACACACACAGGAGAATTGCAAACAATACACATCGGACACCAATACTCACAGACAATAGACACATGCATTGTATTCGGAATGAACATAAACACATACATGCTCTGAATACACAACAAATGCACGCAATTTCTTGGAACTCCCTCAGGAAACACCAAACCATATGAACGTAATATACATAGTCACAGACAGCACGCAATACGTGTAGACATTACATTCACAATGCTCGTCATCATGGGGGAGAAACACGAAATATGCTCTGAATGTAAAGGAACACTGACAAAGCAATCAGAACACACACACACAACACCACCAACAGGCCCACCATATTCCATCAACAGTGAATCAATAAGAAAAGCAGTGGGAGAAACATATTTTCAACAGAGAACAAATAGTTGTGGTGCAGTCTACAGACCATGCCAATGTGAAGGTGCAATTCACACTACCCACTACTGCTTCGCAACACTTGCTTTAGAAATGAAGTAGCTCACATCCATGCATTAGTTAAAGTGAGCACTGTGAAGTATTGGACATGTTGTGCAATACAGTACTTGTTAAAGTGTGAAATGTGTTGTGTGTACTCTTCTCTTGTAATTTCTTGGAATTTGTGTCAGACCAGAAGGATAAATGTAAATGCAAAATCAGGATGCGGGGCCTCCACGATGTTAAGAAGGCAGATGGGAGCTAAAGGGAGACTGCGCAGTTTGATGAGAGTCGTGCCTGTAAACCACAAAGACGGAGATGGGCAGGTGCAAACAACCTCCTTCATGCAATAGATGCAGTAACCAAGAGATGGCACTTAGCAAACTGGAAGTGCATCTCTTGATGCCATGTCATGCAAGTGCCCCATCCGGACCTGATACTGGAGAATGGCACCACCATTTGTAGTATACAGAATGACCAGTTGCAATCATCATTTTCTATGAAGGCATGGTAATTCCACTAATAGTCGTTAACTGCTGTCGCTAAGGCCAACTCCTCTTCCTGTGCACAGTTGTACTTATGGTTTGCTCCTCAACATTGACAATCCTAAGGTGTGTATGCTTCACCTCAATGCTTTGTTAAAACATTTTTTGAAATGATGTAGCTTCTTTTAATATATGTTATTTTAGTATGGAATTAGGGAAATTCATTTATATCTTCAAATGGGTATTTACAGGACTTGGTTTGGTGTGGTAGGAATGACCTATGTACATGAATACACATTGTTCTTTAGACAGTATGCCGTGAATTGTTCTTGGTTTTATGGTAGTGAGCAAGCCAGTAGCACGAGACATGGAGATATACTCCTTTAACACATTCTCCACGTCTTTCCCAATTTATAAGTAGAATCATAGATAATTCATTATAATATTCAGAACAAATATCATTGGTGGTAGAATGGATGCCTACACAACTCACGTTTTGTCATTTCTCAGTGATATCAATCTTGGAAGTTGCAAACATCTACGCGCTTATTGGTAACATTGTGTTAGGTGGTGAAATGAACAACGACAAGGTCTTTTCAGAACAGGATTTGTGGCCTGAGCAGCTACGCTCATGAAGGCTGCTATCCATTAAAACGTCTTGACTGTAGGAAGAATGCTTGTTCTACTGAGTCTTTCCATGAGTAAGCAGAAGAAAGCCAGGACAAATATCTCAAAATTGTCGTCTTTGATTTTTGGTATTCACCTATTCCGCTGGAACCAGATGCCACAAATGTTTTGAAAATCAGATCAAGAAAGCATGAGATTGACAACGTATATCTATGATTCGGAAGTGTGCAGTTGTGTCGAAGTTCCACAGACATGCTTACGAATGTACTCATGCTTACACATATTAACACAAACATGCTAGCAAATGAGGAGTAAATGTGGTCACACATATGCATAAAAGATCCGAAGTTACACAAATATGCTTACTGATAAGGAATAGAGGTGCATATAACATCCGTAATCCAGCAGGGAGAGAACGTGTGAGAGAGAGAGCATGCATGCACACCCCCACACACGCACAGACACACCACACAGACACACACCCCTGGCCCACCCTTGTTCTGTGAGCATCATCTGTAATCTGCACTGCATATCTTCACTCAAACTACAGCACTATTTGACAATACTGCTGTAAATATCAGGTACCATACTGTGGTAAACTAAGCCTCCTTCACATAACTGGAACACCAGAAGGTAAGTAGTTTACATGTAGCTTTATTTCTCTAGTTAGCAAGTAGAGAAAGCACTGGGACACCCATCCAGCCCAGCACATTAAGTCCAACTGACACCGGTAGAACCCAGCACTCCAAACATCCATCAACACTCCACATAGAATGTCAGTGACATCAAACACACATAGCCATAATCAGGCCCCAGCACAGATTATGACATATACCCTTACCTTAATTAAAGTGACTCTTGCAAACAGGACTGTGATGAGTTAAGTTTACATTTGTAGTAAGATGGACTTCGTTTACACTGAGTATTTGCAGTAACGTTCCAGTTCCAACAATTGCAGATTTTACTTTTTATAGGCAATAGCTTGAAGTCTTTGGAAACAAAAATGTGTTTTATACATAGGTATGCACATACGTACGTGCGCACACACAAACGCACATATATATATATATATATATATATATATATATATTGGAATATATATATATATTGGAAAACACGTGAGAGGTGTTCTTGATTTTTTGCAGTGTATCAGAATACATATACTGCAGTATGTAGCGTTCCCCCTCTAGCTTTTAGTGCCTGGCGCTGGAGGCTGCGCCTTTTAACATTAATTCATCTATCATTTGTGTACCATCTAATTGGTGTGAAAAGATGTCCTTGGAGAGGCAGTTATCAAATGATATATTTATCAGACTAGTATGTATTTGATTTATTAGCTTTAACTGAAATCTGTTATTAAACCTATGCCATCTCAAACAGTACTCTAATTGAATCGTACCTGGCAGCGTTTCTTCTCAGAATGTACTTTATACCACTGAGAATTCTGCCCAGGAGTGAACAAAATAGATTTTGCAGCTGACCTGGTGATTTTGCATCTGCATCTCATCCCTCCTATCCACCCACACGGGCACTCAATACACATTTGCAAAACTCAGTAATAATCGTGACACTCCCATACCGCAATAATACCATAGAAGCTGCGTTACCATAATACTTGGTACACACTCAGACCATAATACAGGCCTCACATCCTAGCCACAGAACCTGTCCCATTTTCAGCTCAACGTGCAGGTGAACATTGGCAATGGTAAGTGGAGGTCTACCTGATCTTGACCCTGGGGGAGGCTGCATGAGGGAGGATCACATGGGGGGAGTCAACACTCAAGGGAGTGATACGACATCATCAGATCAGACATGGTATCCGCCTTTTCCTTTTAGGGATACCCCCTCTATTCCCCATGCCTTAACAGCATATTGTTATAACTCCCTTCACCCACCCATTGAAGCTACTAGGAAACCTTTCCCATGACCTGTCTATAAGTCACTAAGAACTGACTTGCATTTTCATGAATGCAAATGTACTGAGATGAATGGAGTAATGAAGATTGATAAAGGCCAGAAGCACAAGATGAGCTCTAGTGGTGGCGAGCACATGATTGGTGCTGGGACATTTAAAACACCAAACGAGCTGACAGAAGGGAGATGCTGGCTGGGAGAAATCTGTCCGCTCCGTACTGACTGAGGGACTGCTGTGCTGCTGGAGAGACCGTGGTGCCAACCGGCTCATGGAGAATGCCAAGGAAAGAATACTGCCTGAGTTGGGACGCGCTATGGACACCACAAGAGGAAGAGAAGAGAAGATGTCCTGGCCTTTGCAGGTACTGCAGAGCAGCATCCATGCTGCCCAACCTCAGAGATGTGCATAGCAGGCAAACGATAGCCGCGGGCAACGCTG
Organism: Ambystoma mexicanum; assembly: GCF_040938575.1. Classification (NCBI taxonomy): domain Eukaryota; kingdom Metazoa; phylum Chordata; class Amphibia; order Caudata; family Ambystomatidae; genus Ambystoma; species Ambystoma mexicanum. Next base: position 247,704,801 of record NC_090924.1, on the reverse strand, counting down.
AAGACAAAAAGTGAGGTCGGTAACCCCAGGGAGAAGGAAATAGGATGCCAAAAAGCTGCTGTATGCTTACCACGGTAGACGCAAAGCACGCCACAGAGTTCCGATGAGGTCATAAGAGGGAAGTTGGAAAACTGTGGCACTTTGGCAACCCTACCGAAAGTCAAATAATAATAAATGAAGCATATACAACAAAATGTGAGACATGATATTTCCAAAAAAGAAACAATCGAACGAATACGAGATATTGTCAAGTTTGCAAGTGTGTCAAGTGAAGTACACGAGAAAGCCCTTGCAGGAGAGGATACCGGGCAGATTCAAGTTTGCAAGAGTGTCTAGTGAAGCACATGAGAAAGCCCTTGCAGGAGAGGATACCAGGCAGATTCAAGTTTGCAAGTGTGTCAAGTAAAGCAAACGAGGAAGCCCTGGCAGGAGAGTATACCAGGCAAGGACAAGTGTGTAAAACAGATCACAATCCGAAGTCCTGATATGAGGATACATCAGGTATAGCCAAAAACTTTGTTGAAAGTACAGTAAACAGGAGAAGAAACCTAGTAAGGGAATACACCAGGTATCCTATGCAATTAAGACTAAAAGTCAAGTTGTTTAATATAAAAAACATTTTTGATGAACAGAGATGTCTAAGGAAGGCATCTACCGTTAGGAGGTTGAACATCTATTAGAGGAAAACCTGGAAAGGGAGCCATCCCTGTAACTGTGAACTTTATCCATTAAAATCTTTTGTGTTGGAGTTACATCTTTCTTTTGAGTTTGAACATGTGTGCACTTTCATGATGAAAGACGTGATCCTTTTCACCTTAGAGTTCATTTTAGAACGTGAGCCCCAGAATAGTATTTCGGATACACAACATTTTATTCTAGACATCTTGACATCGGACAGACCCTTAGTTTTGGTTTAGGTAGGGAAAATATCTCTTAGAGTAGGGACAGCGAGGCATTTTCCATCACCCTTTTTGTTTGAAATAAATCTCTATAGCCAAAGCTAAGTCCACCTCTCATTCGGGGCTCCTCACAGCAAGCTGGTTCATCTGACTTTGCTCAGCGAATGTAGGGGAAGATAATTTACACCAGAAGCATTTTATTTTTCCTTTTCTTTAAGGTTGCAAATACGCTACAACATTCCCTTTTGCCTTCCTCTGGTTCACTATTAGGAAGTTGTCCAAATTCCTGAAATTTGAGGAACAGTTTCACTCAATAGACGTTGCATATATTTTTAAATATTTGTATTATGTATCTATATGACCCTTCTGCAGGTTATAACCAAAATACAAGCAAACGGCCCTCTGTTTACAGGACTCATGTGCTGTTAACTTCATTAGGGCGCCTGCTGCAATTTTCTTTATTTTTCTTTTCCACCTAGCAGTATGTCTTCATTTAGATGTGTATGTAATGTGAGCTGCCCTGATACCATTACTTAAATGCTACAGATAAGGTTCCAGCACTGCAGATCCATGTTTGATGAAGCAGTTCACTGTCCTTCGTATCCAGGTCATCTGATCACATCCTCTTAGCCCCAGCATTTTCTTTCTAATGCATTTTCAACCATAGGAAAATCAGCAATTCATGCATGCTCAACAACCACAGATGTGCTTCACCCTTTATTGGGACGCGATGCGACAATCGTGAATTGCCTGAAGGTTGCGCGGACAAGGCACAGTATTAACCAAAAGCATTAAGAATTTGGTGAAAATGAAAAAGGGGAGTAAAGCCGGCTCATTACAATACTGGCAGTAACCGTGCTGCCGGTATCATTTTTTCTCAGGCACCCGCGAATGGGCAATTGCCGGGTCATTAAAGCCCGCCGGACCCAGTGATTACCCATTCGCGGGTGCCGCAAAAAAAGGCTCCCCATTCCCATTTGAGCCCAATAGGGCTCAAATGGGAATGGGGAGTTCGGATGCACCGGCACTATTCAGAATGGTGCCGGTGCATCCGACATGCTTTGCTCGTGGGTGCTGGTACACCTGCCAGGTCAGACCATAACTCGCAGTTTGCCACTGGTACCGTTGTTACTGGACTGGAAAACCTATATCATTCCCGCTCAGAGAGTATGTGTTTTCCTAGCTTTTATTCGGGTTTATCTAAATGTAGCTTGTCCATAAGACCGTGGAAGGCACCATTCACCGTAGTAGCCTTCTCTAAAGGACATGCAAATATTTTACTTCAATATCACAACTGCGCGTATCCTTGACCCTGCCATCTGTCCATCTTAGATTCTAATCTCTTTAAATTCCATAAGTATGTCTACTATGCCTATCCCACGTAACCGCAGGAGACTTCAGATGCAGTCAGAATCCCTTCAGCCGCAGGCACACACAGCCCTCACAAAGTATACATGTCAAAGAGAATAGCCCCGCTTGTTGAGCACATTTTAAACACAAGATATAATTGTGTTCTATAATTAAATTGTGTCTGATTGTGGAGGGCTAAGCTATAATCAGTCTCCCTCAGCCAGAGGGTGGTGAGCAAGGACCACAGAAGCAGATTTAGGAATGCCCACTATAGGAGCGCAGGAGAGTACGCCAGTAAGAAATGGAGAGGGAGTGTTCAAAGGTGAGTGGTAACAAGGTTCACCATAATTGAAGGCCCTTTTAGCGCAAATAAGCACTTCCTGTTCAGGTAAGGTGCAGAAGCGGCAGAGTGGTAACAGATGGGAGCCCTGCAAAGTTTGCTCCATAAACACACTAACAACACCAGAGGTTGGAACTGGAGGTGGCTTGTTTAAAGGGGTAGTAGAGTTATTAACCCTTAATTGAACAAATTCCCTGACATTTCTACCACTTTTCATTATGCACTTGCACTAACTGTTTGTGTGCGCGCCTTGTACTGCAAACCACCTTTAGCTGCTGTTGAATTTATAACATCATCTAATTAGGGTGGTTCAATTTGAAATGTGGTAGGCGTGACGTGAGGTGTGCATTACCCCTAAGATTTATGCATTCTTAGAAATGTGTAGTGAATTGTTGCCAAGTTGACTGGACATCTTTAACAAGAGGTGTAGGCAATCAGAAGTAGAGAAACACACATACAGCATCACTATTTGGGCAACCATTTTGGTGGCGTCTGTAACTGTACAGAGAAGATGGTTAAGGCGGTTACGAAGGGCATAATGAAACAAGCATAGCAAAGTGGGAGGATAGTAAGAGCCAAGCTGGGGCCATGATGCTGTCAAAGATAGGATTCCAGGGGAGTGGAAGCATGGGGGTGAAAATCCAAGGGGCACATCCGACAGGCCATGTAGGATCCTTCCATTTGCAGCGCTTAAGGCCCACCCCTGGAAGCGGTACATTGAAGTGTAAAATGTTAAGGCTGATACTGACTCCCAGGTTCATAGAGAGTGCCCTTTTCTTGCTCACTTTTCCCATACAGATACACCTAAGATATCATAGCGCGTGCCTTTGACACCTGTGTGAAACCTGCCGTCACAATTGCTTGAAATCCAGCAAGGCCTTCCTTCTTCCACGGGCTACACACTGAGTACCACACAGGTTAGAATAACACCTGTCATGAAGTACCAAGACACACTTCTTCAGTTTGGGGTGCACTCTATGTGAATGGAAAATATTGTACTAAATGTTATTATTACTCAGTACTATTGCTCCCCTTTGTCTTTTGGAGGCCGGAGAGAATGATACACAGAAGGTGTTTGTTACTCCTGCCTCTCTCCTTTATGTACATGTTGGATGGAGATGATTTGCATGAGTGCCACAGACACAACAAGCTTAATGACATCAGAACTTCTACTGCTGTAGGGAGTTAGTGCAATGCTAAACCACAATGTTAAGATGTTAAGGTGGGATTTGACACCGCCTCCGTTGATAGCAGTTTGCACCTGCTTGTGATACATGGCTTATGGCCGCCCTGTACAAAGGGATCAATGTTGACTATTTCCAAAGTGGCTCCACTGCCTAAAAGCTCGAATTTAAGCACTGCATAAAGAATGGGCACCATGACACTGAATGACGAATTGTCACCCTCAAGCTATGCAGATCGGTTTATGTCAAATAATGTCGTCCCAGTCCCAGACCAATTTTTTCCTAGTTAGAGACTTTCTACTGAATACGGTCCTGGGTAAGAAGGTGGCTGTCTGGGATCCCCTTCGACATGAGTTATTTTGTGAAACAGAGCTTGTGTTGTCAATGACATAACGTATAGAATGTCTAGAATGTCCTCATTACAGCCGTTCATCTCCCCTTTGAACATGCCTTCAACCAGCATTGAGTTTCAAATGTTCACATATATGAGGTATGATAGAGAAGGGCTGCATTTATGGATACTTTGGTTCTTGTGACACCCGTAGGGCAATCTGAGAACCACAAGATGGTCCTCTTCAGGGCATTGGCTGTCAAGCCGTCAGATGTGGTGGCAAGGAGGGCCAAATCCCAGGCTGAATAAGGACGACAACATTGATCCAGTTCTGAAGACATGTGGTCACTATTTGTACCAGCTCCACATTCTTCTTTAGAGGCTAAAGCTTTACTCCCATGGACCCATAGGTGTCAAGATGATAAGCAATGCCCAACAAGTCAACGCTTACTGCTCGACGCCCTGCCACCTCTCCCAGCGGACAATCTTCAACGTGCATAACTGTTTTAGGGGAAATGATAAGTGCCTTGATTTTCAAACGATGCCATGGGATAGAAGCTCCTTTCTGGTTGCCACCAAAAGTACCATCAACATCACAGTTGGTTGAAACATTCGAACAATGATAGCCCAAGAAAATGTAGGGCACAGTACATTACTGCCAAATAGTACCCAGTAGGAAGAACACATGGATTGGAGGAAAAAAGGAAACATCCTAATTTGATGGAACATGGAATCTAAAGCAGCTAGATTTCAAACCAATACAAGTTTGTTTTTGTCGGTACCCCCCCTTGTTCCACCTGAGACCAATTTTATTTACAAAACCTTAAGTTGTCATCCAACAATTGTTCCCCAGAGAAGAAAATGTGTGTAATGTGTATGCCTTCAAAATGTGGGCAGATGCGTGCCTGCGCAGAGGTTATTCAGGTGTCCCCGGTGTGTTTGTACTTTGAAGGCCTTTGGCTGCTCCAGGGGGCTCTTTCCCACAGCAAATGCTGCTGACGGCCTGAGCCTGCTGGGACCTGGATTTCTGATCAGGATGGTGGGAGAATATTCATCTGCAAGAATTGATGACAATTCTGGAACTATGTTGCATGTCAACATGTTGATGTTTTGACCTTATTACCAAGTTCAATTCTCCAAGTATATTTTGGTGGAGTTGCTTCATTGTTTATGAATTTCTGCATTCTTGTGATTCCAAATTGTTTTGGAGGGAATTTGGAAATTAATAATTTGTAATTGTTTTTTAGAGATTTGTTCGGGGCAGAGTTTAGGGCGCAGCTGTTGCAATGTGCTCTTTAAGACAGTGACATTCACCGCAAAATCCTTCAACACCTTATTGTACATGATTTGTGCGGCCAAGTTGTGGCTGTGCTGTCATTTTCCCTGTCTGCAAGATGTTCTTGGCTTCTAGTGCCTGTATTTCACCACGGTTTGCCCACCTGGAAAGTTCAGGAAGTTCGCATTGTCTCTCTGGTGGAAGAAAACAAGTAGAAGAGACCTCTAAAAAGACAAACCACTTTTTAAATGTCAGTAGTCGGAACCCCTCCTACATAGTGGGACTCTCAATATGTATGTCTCTAACTTCCTATTGGCTCTTGCAGGCAAATAGTTGGCCATCTGTGAACACTGAACCTAGCGGGGTTAATAATTCAGACAAGGAAGAACATTAATACAACTGTTGAAAAGATCTGTGCAGCGCATGACAGTGTATGTTATCTTGTTGGACGCAGCTGAGGTTGCTGTCCGTGAACCGTGTGCAGGCTGCTTTATCACAAGTTACCATCGGCCAGAGTCTGCCCGCCTCTGAACAAAACACCAGGAAATGGGCGACCATGCTGACACATGCGCAACTTGGGCAGGCACTCGCGCTTCCGGATGACGGTTGTGAGATAGTAACACACGTGTTGGCATTAGGATCTCTCGGAGCACTCTCCCGTGCCGCTGGAGTGGAGAATAGTCATGGGACTCAAGCTGATACACCTTGTGGATCAGCTGCTTTCAGTTTATGTCTCTTCTTCTCCCTTCTTTGTCCAATGCAATCTCATTGACTTCAGTTTTTGTTTCTGGCTGACACTTGTTTGTTGTAAACAGGCGTCCGGTCCTTGATCTGACACGTCTAGCCCTTCTATGGTTTATGCTTGAAATGAGCTTCCACTGCAAAGAGAAAAAAAAAATATTTAAAGAACGTCAAGAAGCATTGCAGTTCTTTTCTAAAATCAGTTCTGTAAGTCCTTATGCCTAATTACATTTTTCACAATATAGCTTTTATGAGAATTTTCCCCTGAATTTTTATTTTTTATTTGTGCAAGCTGGTATAATATATGAAACCATACACAATTAATTAATTTACATTAAACAATTAAAGTGCAAAAGTTCCCAGTAACCAATCCCTTGAATTTTACATAGAGCAACACTATTGTGACCTTAGGCGTTTGTAGGTACGGGCAGGTGGAAAGCCAATGTGATGCCTTTAACCTTCATCACGCTGCTTGCCATTATGTTCTACGGGGTGTTCTGATATGCGTTCAATCTTTTCAGCATGAGATGCATAAGCAGGGTATTTCTGACAGCAGCTGGTGTTGCAGCTACAATTGCAATATTCTGTGGTTGCCAAGTTGGAAGCATATTTAGATTGTCAACATGGGAATGTACTAGAAATGCACTTTATTTATTTATTTTTATTTATTTTTAATACATATAGCCACAAAGGGCTTTGTACAAAACCCATGTTATAACATATAACATATCACATAAATCAATCAATAATGCACAGACAACATACATACATCTACCAGGAGAACCAACCCATCAGACATCATTCAACAACATTATTCCATCAATATTTTTTAAATCTTCATGATATCTACTTAAAATCCCATCACATGATAAATCAGATTAGCGTAATTTCGATCCATCAGGGTGTCCTACATCACTGTCGGCAACGCTTCCATTACTCTGTTCGAGAATGCGCGCATTGTTCTAATTCTCAGTGCATCTAGACTCTCACATCTACAAAATACATGTTCAATGGATCCAATTGTGTTAATTCCACATAGGCGACAATTTTGCTCCTCTCGAGTTAGATGCATATGCCCTCCCACTATTTCTAGCACTTCTGCACGATTAAATTTGCATAACAGATAATTTCATAGGCTTTCACTATTAATGAAGACTTCAATATATGAACCTCGATCAGAACGATCTAGCCAACAGGTTATATATAAACAGACCACTATTAGTCTGTGAAGCTAATTTAACCACATCTCTTTCACGATATTGATGTTTTATTTTCTTCTTACAAGAGTGTTTTATCAGCAGCAAAGAAGAGGTGACTTTTATACTCAGATGTTCTTGTATCCATTTCTTTTGTTTCTCATACAACCAACTAAGAAGAGTCCCCATCTCTGTCTGGTTCTCAATACTAGCAAAAGCTTGCATAAATAAGCTCATAATGGTTCCATTATTAAGTCGCTCCAATTTCTCATCATCGCCAACGTATGTTCTAACACTGCTGTGATTTTTACAATCCTAAATTCTGACAGGAGTAATTCAATTGAGAGAAAGTGTAGCATATGAAAAAGTAATCTCAAGATCTTAGCTTCTACCTTCCCAAATTCACTTGTCAGTTTATGTCCCCATACTTCAGCTCCATACAACATGCGAGGAACCACCTTTGAGGTGTAGAGCATTAGAACTGTTTTAATAGAAATACCACTTTGTCTGCCTATAAAATTGCTAAGAGCATAAACACTATTCATGCATTTGGCTTCATTTGCTTTCCATTGTTGGCCCCAAATCAACCTATTGTCTATTATGAAGCCTAGCTATGTGTAGCATTCATCCCATTCTATTTCCTTCCCATCTATTTTCCATTTCGTATTCAGTTGTTTACTGCTCTTCGTTTTGCCCTTAAAAGCCACAATCTTAGTTTTCTCTACGTTAATTTGCAGGCCATTGATTGAGGCATACTCTCCCAGAGGGTCCAGGAGCACCTGGAGGCCCTTCGGTGTGTAGTCAATCATCAGAAGGTCATCAGCATAACCTAACCAATTGTAGTTTAATGGGCCAAACTTAACTGGACATGCTTCTGATAGATTCAATGATACAGCTAAATCTGCCAGATATAAATTGAACAGTGTCGCTGCCAGTATACATCTCTGTTTTACTTTGCGGACCGTAGGGAATGAGTCTGTTACATGGCCCATACTGTCTGTTCTCACTCGGACCGTAGTGTCAGAGTATAATAGCTTGCATTGTGTAAACTGGGAATTGACTTTGCCAAACTGGAAGTATTTTGGATTTGGCAAACCTAGGAATATACATGGATTGTCAAATCAGGATGTTGTAGATAAAGAGTGCAGTATAGTGGGATTGTCAAACTGGAACTATAGTAGGATTGCCCAACTGGGAGTATGCTGGGCATGTCAAACTGGGATGTTGTTAAACTATGAGTATTCAATGAGTGCCAATCTGAGACTATACTCGGATTCTGCAGACAGCACAGATATTGGAATTGTGAAAACCTGTGGATACACTTGGTTGCCAAATTGGGAGTTTATTGAGATTGTCCAAATGGAAATAAATTTAGAATGAGCTAACAGGGAACATACTGGTTTTTCAAACAAGGAGCTTGATGGGATGTCCGAACTGCGTGAATGCTGGTTTGTGAAACTGGAATTATATGATACTATCCTATGGTTTTCAAATTGTGACTATACTGGGTTGTAAAACTGTGTCAACTGGGTGTGCAACGTAGAAATGTACTTAATTGGTCAAAATAGGTACACTCCAGGATTGTGAAAACTGGAAATGACAAGCTGGGAATGTACTGAAATGGTGGAGAACTGACCTATGCTGGAACTGTGCAAAATTATAATATAGACTGGGAATTTATTAGAACCAAAAGTACTGGGTTTGTCAAAGTAGGAGATTGCTATATTTATCAAACTGGGATCTTTTTTGGATTGTCATGTCATATTATATTATGATGCCATTTCATGATGTAATATTCTGTCATGTCATTTTCTTGACATGTCCCTTCCCGTCCATCAACATGTATTTGGCCAGCAGGTCCTGTGTTTGCAGACAGAGGGTGCAGGACCCTTGCAGTAGCCCCAACAGAGTTTTGTTGCTGCTGGTTGCCTGGGGTAAGTGTTTCCCTCGTGGCCTTAGCCATGTAGCATTTTTAACATTAATTTGGGCATTATGTGTGCACTAGCGCACTCAAAACAGCGTCCCTGATCCCGGCTTCCTGCTCATCGATTCCCCTCCTTCCTTCCCACTCACCAACGTGCCATTGGCCAGACACATATAAGACATACACTCTGGGCAGTCTATGTATAAGGGCCCCAAGGCAAAGGGCAGCTACTGAAGAAGCAATTCCAGTCCGTGTTTGCCTGTGTTCACCTGAGAAGCCAGCCAGCCATCAACCAGCAGCACTATTTTAATGTAATTGAAAGATAAAGAAGCTAAAATGGACAACAGAAATAAAAAGGAAACCTCAGCCACACAGGAAGGTGCCTAGCAGCAAGATCTCACAACCCTGAAAAACTTGGTGAAGAAGAGGTCAAACAGCCCGAGGACAAATACAAATAACAGATAAAAAACATCGCTCGCTACCTCTCCATACACAACTGCTTTGTAAGTAAAGACAATCTACCAGCAACAAACCCACAGCCAAGAAGCAAAACAACTACAGGCCCCACTGGGACGCCAAACACAGTATGACAATTAACAAACCGTGCCAACCTGGAGAACACTATGGACAATACTCCAACAAGAATCATGGACAAACTCGAATTCTTTACCTTCTACACACGCTACATCACCAAAGACTGGAAAAAAGGACGGGCACCAACACAACTCACCAGCCAGAAAGAACCAAAATCAAACAACCCTGCAATCAATCTAATCATAATACTCAACAAAGAGACTGACCACCAAAGAACTCCTTCCCCCAGCAGACACAATTAGGAGATAGCCGCCAGCAACGGAAACCCACCCGACAACACACCGAACCGATCTGTCAATAGAACAAACAACCACCTGCAAGGAAAATCAAGCAAATTACACTGCAGCCTGCTCAATGTTAGATCCATGGCAAAACACTCAACAGAAATCCATGACCTACTAAGCGAAAGGAGGCACAGGCGTGCTCTTTCTTACAGAAACCTGGTTATCTGACAATTACAAAGCCATTGCAAACAAAGTCATAACGGAAAATTTCAAATTAATACACGCCAACAGTGAAAACCAAAGAGGAGGTGGAATCGCAATCATAGACAAAGAGTACATCCAAACTGCTCCACTCAACCCAACCGATGTAGAAGACTGTGAATCCATCCTCATCAAGATCAAACTCAATGACCAAACCAGCATAGTGTTCCTCCTGATCTAAAGGCCACAATCCTACAACCACAACTTCGCAACAAAACTAGCAGACCCCGGCACCGTTTTATCAACCTACCACGACAACCTAGTCATACTGGGTTACTTCAATGTTGGTTCGAAAAAGAAAACGAAACATCAGCAAACTCGCTCTGTGCACTACTGGAAACACTGCACTTCAAGCAAATAGTAAATGGATCAGCCCACAACGCCAGGCACACCCTGGATGAAATCTTCTGGAGAGAAGGACTATGCGCATCTGTGCCACCCACACCGATAGTATGGAGCGACCATTACCTGATCCCATTCTACGTCACACTCCAACACAGCCTATTGGCCAGAAAGGACATACTCCATGCCAGCAAGAAACAAAACTGGAGGAATTTAGGCCTGGAGGCCTAAACAAACTTACTAGACTCAACCCTACCTATAATTATAATTACAACAGCAACCCAGAATCCACCAAAACAGCCCCAGGTGCAGCGGAAAACACACTCAACATCTAGATGTCACGCCTCTTCGGAGACCGCGGTCACTGTGGCATCGTTGGTCCCATAGACGGATTTCGGCCATTTTTACTACCAAGATGGCTGCCGCTACAGAAGGTGTGGGTCTAGACGTTGACCAGCCCAGCGCTGAGGAAGGACCGCCCTCCTGCTCGAGATTCAGTTAATCTGTTCCTCTCAACAACGTGCGGACGCGTTGCTACTCTCCATTGCCAACACTATATGAGTTCGCTTCTAGGAAGTTTGTTACTAAACCTTTCTGTGCTCTATATTCCTTCCTTCTAATCCTGTCATACTTACTTCCCTTATTCAGACTCGACCCTCTCTCCCGGCTCCTTCCCGAAGCAGGGGACTCTAGCCTCCGCTGTTACTCTCACCAGCTACGATCTGGAAATCGCAGAGCAGTCCGCCCAAGAGTTTCACCCCCTAGTGTTCGGTACGTAGGATATATTCGCAGGGATTCCAATTCCTAAACAATTCTTCTGTTTTTTCTGAACTCAGTTCTGAGCTAACCATTTACTATACACATCAGGTTCTTACCGGAGGACTCCCCTTCCAGTCTGATATATCAACCACTCACTTTTACAGGTATTCCTTGCTCTCTAACGAGAATTCCCTGTCTCATACTACCTACCCCTTGCTCACCATCCTCTTCTACCTTTTTTTCATCAGACGGCTTTTAACCTGCAGTATCCTGAATCTTCGCCGTCTATATGACAACACTCGAGCAGATGTGGACACAGGGTTTTCTTCCCCCGGGGGTTTCCCTGAGGCCTTTCCCCTCCTCTAATCTGACCAAGAGGCAGAGGAAGGGATTTAGGGAGGTCTTCACTTTCATCCCCCTGTTGGACATATTTCCTGGGCAAAGAGGAAGCAAGCAAAGGAAGAAAACTATCGGTGAGTCCTTGAGGTAGCCATTCAGTTATTTAAATCACTGTTCAGAAAACATATTTATTACACTAGATCACTGATGCCCTAGACCAACTGGCACCAGTAAAAACGCTCAAAGCCAGACCAAAAAAACTGGCCCCAAAATGGTTCACAAAAGAACTGAAAGCAAAATGGAAAAAACATGGACAGAACAGTACAACTGACAGTACTAAATAGAATACCAAAGACAGCTCAGACTATACAAATCAACAGTACTCAAAGCAACAACAGAAAATACTATGCCACCAGAATTGAATTAGCAAACGATCCACAGGAAGAACTCTTCAGAATCATCAAACAGATAAAGAAAACTCATCCTGCAAGATATCAGTCATCCCAAAACAAGCATCACCACCTGAGATCCAAAAATAGAAACAATTCAACAGACCATCAACACAAACCAGGAGAACACGACCAAAGCCGCCGTACCACAGACAAGGGGTGAAACACATACTACAGCAAAACTCCCCTACCTATAACCAATCACAGAAGAAACCTTTGCCACACTGATCAAGGACATCAACCTTGCAGGCTCACCAAAGGACCCCTGTCCCCAGACATCTTCAAAGAAATCCTCAACCACAGAACCCCAGCGAGACACTTCCGGAACCTAATGAACCTATCACTCGAAAAAGGAATCGTATCAACTGCCTTCATTTCAGCATACATCAAACCACTGGTAAAAAGGAATCAGAAAGCACAGAAGACCCGAGCAACTACAGATCGATATCCAATTTAGCCTAACAAGTGAAGATCCACGTGTACAAGATAATACTTAAATATGTCAAAAAAAACCTGCAATACTCGACCGGTCACAAGTTGGCTTCAGACCGATGAGAGGAACAGAATAAGCTCTCCTATCAATATGGGACAACCTGAAAATAAATGCAGACAACAATGCCCAATTGGCCATCATACTATTGGACATATCTGTGGCTTTAGACACAATCAGCCACGCAATACTGATAAAAAGACTTTGGAATGTGGCATACAGGAATCCACACTAAGGTGGTCCACCTCATTCCTCGCAGTCCGACCTGAAGAACCTACTTACCACTGTTCATCTCAAACAGCAAAGATACCACCTGCAGAGTACCACAGGGATCCAGCCCTGCGCCCCAATTTTCAATATCTACATGTGCCCCCTGATGAAAATCATTCAAAACCCATGTACTAACCTCCTACAACTATGCAGACAACGCACAACTAATAGTAAAGATCCACAACCCATGGAAAGAATAACTGCCTCAACGGCTGCCTCACAGACATCTACAACTGGATGACAACAAACAACCTCAAATTGAGCCCAGCAAAAACGGAAATAATGCTCTCACTCACAGAAATCAACACAGCCAACTTACAACTGGACTGGCTGGCCAGCATAGGAACACAACCGGAGACTTCCAAAGTAGTAAGTAACCTAGGAATTCTAATGGACAACGGACTATATCTGCAACCGCAAGTCAACGCAATCACCCAAAAAAAATTCTACCTCGTAAGACTACTCAGAGGACTTCTCCCATACCTTTCCTTTTCTCACAGAACCCTCACAATCATATGCCTAGTACGTACAAGAATCGACTGCGCAAACAGCTTCTCCTTGGAATGGCCAAAAGACTCCAAAGGGTGGAAAACACTGCAGCCAGGATTCTACTAAGATTAAACAGAAGAGACCACATCACTCCAGCTCCGAAGAGCCTACACTGGCTACCAGTAAAAAAATGCATTAAATTCAAAGTACTCTGCATTGCCCAAAAAGCTTTGCACAGCTAAGGAGCCGAATTCCTCCAAGCCAAGATCAGCTGCTACCAGCCAAGAAGAGACCTAAGATCAAGCGACCACCTACAAATAGAGACAAAACAAGACATAAAAAGGACATTCAGAGAAACAGCATTCTCATGTCTAATTGCTAACCTTTGGAACACCATGACTACAGAAATTAGAACTACAGAAGACCATATCACCTGCAGGAAACAGCTCAAAACCTGGGTTTTCAACAGACAATGAAAACCGCAAAGGGACACCGGCAGCAACAACATCATGGACCAAAAAGAAATACACTAAGGACACGGTCAGGGTTAGCAACACCAATATCTTAGAGGATATGAACACTGCACCACTCCCACCCCCAACTTTGTGCAACAACTATAGTGATCAACGAAGAGAAGGTCGCCCAACCAAAGGAAGGACTTAGGGAAAACACCCATGCACAATTATGCTCCAAGGAAATCAGACAGGTAAACCATCAAAACCCAAACACCACCCAACCTCCCAACTCCCAGGGCCACCCTAACCTGCCCACCCACAAATAGGGCCACCCAGCTGAACATCCCCGCCTTATCTCTGTAACTCAAGCTGCGAACCCTTTCAGCAACCAACCGGACATCAGGAACACACCCAATGCCCACGACTAACCTGGACGAACAACCTGGAAACACACCAGGTACAACCACCCAACGGCCACCATAACCCACTGGGAAGTCAGTCCCAACCTAGAGAGAAGACAAGATGGGCCGACGAACCACAACCAAGAACGTTGGTAGATACCATTAAGCTGCAACCGTAGACTCACACCAGAAACGTCACCAAAAGCTATCGACTTACTAATCCATTTCCCCTTCCTGCTCCTCCGACATAACCAACACCACTACACTTGACTAGGGGGTACCCACACACACCAAGAATCACTCAAAGGTTCACACCCTACTGTCTCTTTGAGATTCTGGAAGCAAACCTAAAGGGAACTACTCAGCACATAGTCCATAACACTACACCTATACAAACCAACTAAATAGTTACTCATATACCTAACAACCATCGCCACTCTGGACCCTTATGGATACAGCTAACCAGTGCGCACAACCACTTTCTACCCAAACATTACACAACACACACCAACAAAAACACCAACACACATCCGAGGCACTGAGTACTACCTACACGGTTACAACACACAGGGCCTCCTGAACCAACTCCGCCACATGCAAAACAACGCTCACAGACACCAGTTCCTCTTGGTTCTGAACCTATCCTATCCCCACTAACACACCCAGCCCTCCTGTCTTCCAGAGCCACGTGAGCAGCCAGAGACTGCCCTTGGGTGGTGCTGCGCGTGGTATTAATCATCATAACATAACATATAATGGCATGGCCTATCATCACATGACACAGAATGATATTCCATATTATGACATGCTATGTTACGTTATAGTTGTAAAGTGCAACAGTGCCAATCACATAACCTTGTGGCACTGACAGCCCTTTTGTGTGATCACTGAATTCCCAGGCTGGGGTGGCAATTCATGGTGTGCATATAAGGGTTTGTGAGATGATAGTCCTGGCAGGGAGTCCGAGACTGAGAGCCCCCCCACCCCAAGTCCGAGGTTGTGACTCATAACATGACAGAGCATATCATGAAACCTCATGGCATACCATGACTTCAAATACGATACCATGACCTATCAAGATATATTGTGACATGACCTCTCATTTCATAACATTAAATGTCATGATATGCCTTGACACCTTATGGTATGACATGCTATGATATGTCATGTCATACTATGTTATGTCATCTTTTTTAAAAAAATTTTATTTGAATTCAGCTGAGTAAACTCAACATTTTCCAAAACAATTTTAAATTACATACTTAAAATCTGCAAGTTTCCAAATTTACAAATGACAGGATCAAGGAACATATGAAAGTTTGTGAGAGGAAAAATTAAAAAATAATAGTTAAGAAATCGAATGGTTAAATACCACAAAACAAACAATAAAAGCTTAAAAACAATACAATAAATTATAAAGAGCAACAAAAAAACACACCAAAATTACATTACTAACGTAAAAACATTTAAATAAATGAACTTAATAAACCAAGATCTGTGTTACCATTCGACAGATAGAGGTGTAAGGAATGACTTTAGCCAAAAAGGGCAACACCCACTCCTTCTGCTTAAAATCTATAATATTCAGTAATAACAATCCTCTAAATCATTATTCAAACTCTGAATCATTGATCCTGCCCAGATTCAATACATTTAAGAAATTAAAAGTTGCAATTCAAATACTCATTACTTTGGTTTCCAAAATTATTGGCCATCGATTTTCAGGAGATATAAGCCCAAAGTAAGACAAATGCCAATTGAAAGAGGTTCTTTGCAAGTCTGTATGAGCAGTGCAGTCCACAATAATGTGTTTCAGCGTTTCTTCTACATTTACATCACCACAAAATCTGCAATAGTTCTCTTTAGAATCAATGAGTCTTCTTCTAGCCAGAATATCCCGTGTTGAATATAGATTAAATCGAAGCCTCAGAATCACAGTTCTAAGTTGCGGAGACGGTGCTCGGTCCGATATGCTTCCACTACATTAAGACTTTTCGGATGAAAACCATGGGAATTAAAATCCTTGCATGTGAGACATTTAGTTCTAGTTTCAATCCAATCCCACTTGTAAACGTTATCTTTTGCTCTATCTGGATTATTCACCAGGGTGTCAATTGTCACATCAGCCTTAGCCAGCACTTCAAGAGCACTGGCAGTCCATGTTCGTACAAAAACATGGGAAGAGGAAAGCATATATTTCGAGAGACATGTTAGAATGGTATCATTTTCAATATTCACTATAGATTTCCGATATAAGGCACATAGGTGCCATTGATACACAGAGAGCAGAGAAGTAAGACCCAGCTCATGACACAGCCACAGCCCGGAAAACATTGTGGAATACGGAGGACACTCCTCCAAAATTTCGCCTCCAATTTGTTCAGAAAGGATGCCGGTATAATATTTTTGGTCTCTAAACCATATAGTATGGTAGGCATAACTTTCTGCCGCCAATATGTTACCGCAGGGCAGACGGAAAATTTGCCAAATTTAAATAGAATGAGCCGTGTTTGCGATATGGCTGTGTCAAGCTTGTGTGCAATGATTTTCAACTGAGAGTCAATATTAGGTTGACCATCAAAAACAAGACCTAAATATAAATAGCTTGGAACAATCTCAACCGTCACATTTTTAACTTTCCAGTCCATTTTCCATCTACGGGTAAGCCTGGACGCGAAAATCAAAATTTGTGTTATTTTTAAATTAATGACTAGTTCATTCTCGTCCAAAAAGGCACTTAAAACTGAAAGTAAAGTTTGAAGACCTATGGGGGTTTTTGAAACCAGAACAAGATCGTCAGCATACCACAGCGCTCTGACAGCCAAACCATTTAATTTTGGTGAGTCGGAGCAGGCCATTGTGAAGGCAAGCATCACATCGTGAATTTAAAAATTAAAGACGGCGGAAGCAAGGATAGATCATCCCTCTGAATTCATCCCTCTGAACGTTGTGATAGCCACCGACAACAAGCCTGCCAATGTAAGTCTAATCTTTATACTAGTGTCCGAGTGTAGGGCATGAATAATATCACACAAGGTAGCAGGACACTAACTTTCAACAATTTTGACATGAGCTTCACTCTCGATACTGAGTCGAAAGCTGAATGCAAGTCGATGAAGGCAAAGTACAGTGGCTGTTTAGTAGTTTGTGCATGAAATTTTAAAGCATTTAAGGTTAGAAGGTTAACTACCGTCCCAAGTCCCGCTACAAAGCCTGTTTGGTTAGGGTCTCGATGTTCTCATGATCGAGTCCACAAAGAAAAGTCTCTCAGGACAAGCCTGGTGAAGATTTTACCAGGGGCGTCCAATAATGCAATCGGGCGATAGCTATTAGGGACCCCAGGATCGCCTTTTTTAAAAATCGGCACTATCAAGGAAGTACGCCATGAGTCCGGCAACTGTCTAGACAGAAGTATTTGATGGAAAACATTATTTAGAATGCAGGCACATTTTTTGGGATTTTCCTTAAACATGAACTTAGAGAGACCGTCGGGACCTGCCGCACGGGAGGCGGAGGATTTGCATTTAAGTTCCTCAATCAATTCTGTAGAGCACTCTAACTGCCACCCTGTCACAGACTGTCTTACGTATCTATATTCTCTGAAGCTTCCATCGGCATATAAATGGGCAAAATGGGCCGTCCATTGTGCTCCTGACACCCCATTCAGTTGACTGCTTGCTTGCATGTGAATCAAGGCTCATACCTGCGGCGAATTTTCATTCTGGATCGCATTCATAAAAATCTCACTATCTAATTGAAATAATTGCACTTTCCTTGCACGTGTCCAATTCCTATATTTGCACTTCAAGGCTCTACGGGCTCGGTGACGTTGTGTTTGAGGTAATTTCAATGTCCCTCTCAATTATTTCCTGTACTCTATTTTTGTTTGATGTAACAACAAATCAAACCCATGAGTATGAGCGGACCGGTGCATGCCTTTGTCAATGTAGATGTTTTTAAAAAATGACAGCACCTCTACATAGGATCCATGACTAACTTCCATATAATAATCCATAATAGCCTTATTAAGTGCCAATAATGAGTAATCGGACCACCTGAAAGGGTCTTGGCATTGTTAATGGTCAATGTTTGCTTGTGCCATTGCGATTTATTCTCTGCAGGCATCTGATCCCAGAGCCAATTTAAAGGAAAGAATTCGGTGATTGCTAGCTGCCTGTAAGATGATTTCCAATGTTGTGGCTTTTTGGAAAAGGGAGTTAGACATGTAGATGTAATCTATTGTAGTTTTAGATGTTCCCCTTTTCCATGTGTGATGTGAAGGAATGTCCCCCCTCAATGCACCATTCACCATATGTAGATTGCAATCCTCAACAAACTTAGTCCACCTCTCCTTGTCTTGTGATAGAGAAGATCTGCACACCTCAAGGTAATCCAAAGTGATGTCTCCTGCCAAAATTAAACCCAGTAAATTAGGCGCTTGTAAAGCTAATTCCATAGCAGTAGATAAACCTCTATAAAACATATCTTCCGAGATGCCCATCGGGTTACGATACACATTAATCACTGCTATGAGGTCACTAGAGTTTGAGACTTTAACCATTTGTATGAAGTTATTAGGGGTGGCCCACTTAGTTAACCTCAATCCTCAACTAATTTTGACTGCCACCATAAGACCCGATATTGGTCGTCCTCTTTGGGCAGCTAAAGCTGGTAACAACAATACCTCGTGATCATCCCACACTGGAGCCACTAACATCCAAGTCTCTTGAGGAATTACAATATCAAATTTATTCATAGGATGATTTGAGCCCCATTGCAAATGAGAATGAACTCTCGTATTCCAACTAGCCAAGGAGATGTTCTTCTATTGAATTTCTGTTAATGGTTATGCCTCCAAAAGCTGGCCTGTCTCATGGTTCTGTGCCACTGATGGCTTACAATATGGACAGAGACAGATCTTAGAAGCTAACACCCTTTATTGGGTGATGTCTTTACTCACAGATAGAGTGTTATTATCTTGGATCAAGCGTTCTGGGTCTCTTGCGATCAAAAATCCCATTTGAATAGCTCCATTTTGGCTTTCCAAATTGAATTTAGAACTAAGCCCGATTTAACCCAGAGCCGCACAATCGAAAGATTGTGCTCACAGACAAACTCAACCTGGTCGATGTCACCAGAGGTAATGTCCTCCAAGCTCAGTACCTCTCCAAATATGTTCAGTATGCTCGAACGGCATAGATCATATTTCTCATAGGGAGCATCACGACATTTCACAATAAGGGAGTGACCATTTTTGAAAGAATTTTTTAGTTTCTGCTGCTTGCAATGGTTTAGATTGACTATAGGTTTGGTATGCATGTTTTTGTTGAGGGGAAATTCTGAGCCCTCTACCCCTCGAGCACAGGACATTTTAAGCATGCTCACACCCTCAACAACTGGTTTACAAATTAGAGACCCATTTACAATATTATTGTGGGTACGTTGAATGGTACTAACAGCAGTCAAATCCTTCTCACTTACAACATACTGGGAGGAATTAGGCAGCATTGGTCCAGTTAGACGCTGTACTAGATAGGCGTCAACTGCTGCTTTAATTGCTAAGGTGCGTTCTCGCAGGTCTCTCTCTTCGGCAGAGTCTTTAGATTTGACTGGCATTGCCGATCTAACACCTCCTGCAGTAATCAAGGAGTCGCTGGGATCAACTCGAGTCTGATGATTAGACAGTTGTTCAGATGTGGAGCCAATTAGATCTATCAGTTCTGTCAGTGGAGCATAATTACTAGGATGAGCACAAGATGGGTGAGTATTATTGGATGCAGTTAAATTAGCTGGTATGAAAACTGCAGCAGTACATTTAAGAGAAGATGCTACTACTTCAGCTGACTGTGTTGGCAGTATGTGCTTGGTTGGAACACTAAGTTGTTGAGTTGTAACCTTGGATGATGCTATTGTAGTCAATTTGCGAGGCACAGCTTTAGATTTAACAGAAAAGCGTTTTGCATGCAGTTTCTGGCTTGGAATGGCCAGAGACGGACCACGCAGGTCAACACATACAGTGGATCGTTGTTTTTCAGACTTACCCCTCTATGCTAGTCCAGGAGTCATAAAGTGTTACCACTTCAGCGTTAGGCTGATCAATAGGACAAATTATTTTTTTAATTAGAGGTAATGCATGAGCAATTGCATTTGAATTAGGCTGATTAGTGTCCAATCTAGTATATGTTGGATTTGATTATTTTGAAAAGATATTTTCGAATCCATTGCTTCAAACAGTTTAAATATACTAGAAATGGTAGTATTGACCGCAGCCGATGTGATTTCGATTAGGGCCAGATTTTCTGATGGATTGTCTGAGTGAGCAAGAGGCAGTCTGCGCCTAGGCGTTGGTTGCAAAAAGGAGTCCGCAGTAGTATGCACGGACTGTATAGTTGAATCCATGGAGCCCGGCACATTATAGTTTGTTGTAATCGGACTAGGTGTGCATGAGCTGGCATGGATTGAAATGTCGGCTGGCGCAGACAAAGACCCACTGTCCTTATCTACCGGAGACATAGGATCAGCATTACTTATATTTTTGTTTGTTTTAGGAGGAGAGGCAGCTATAGCCAGGATGGCGAGATCAGAGACAATTGGCAGGACGGACTCCATGTGTGGGCCGCTGCTAGAACTCACTGGCGCTGCTCCAGACCCCCGCTCTACTGCTATACCGCCAGGAGCATCATCCACCATACACTCCTTTCTTTTGGCAAAGAAGGTGCGGATGTCCCTATTAGAAAGGGGAGTGCGAAGGACTGGAGTTAGAATGATGCTTTTCCTTGCCACTCGCGTGGTGGAATTTGGTTTACTACTAGTGCTTCTTATCGGCTGAAGCAGTAAGCCTGAAACGTCAGAAAGTCATCAAAGGTAGAATCATCCGTATGTAATCATTGTGATGGAGTTACAATGCAGGTTCAATGGTCCAATTTGTGCAGTATTAGTACTGGCACAAGAACAGGAACTTTGTGGGTGTTATGGCATCACATTCACCAGATTAGTACTGCTGTTATCCCCAGTGATAACGCCATTGCATGTGTAGAAATGATGCAGCTACTTACACTGGTTCAAATCTCGACATTTGGCAAGTGTGAAAACCACCCATATTTTTTTTTTTTTACTTACTTATATTTAATCAGTTTGATTTTTACAAGGTCCGAAAAATAAAATAAATTCCAAGAGATGGCGAGGGATGAGGTCAAGAATCTTTTCAGTCTACTGTTTTTTGGATGACCTCTAGCTTCTGCATCGCGTGTTTCAAAATCTTGGCTGCAGCTATGGTCCATCTAGACTTTTCCCCTGACATCAACAGGGCCCACCACAGTTCTTCTTCGCACATTGTTGAGTCCCCGATCAGCGGCGTTAGATAGATTGCACGCACCTGACTGGTTTCCGAGCACGACATCAACAAGTGTCTTATGGATTCCAATTGGGCTTGATCATTGCACAATCTGCATATGTCGGTAGTTGACAGTGATCTTATTGGCAACATTTTGTGCGTGTGTACTAAATTGAGGTGAGCTCACATGAAAGTGCTTCTGAGTAATTTATCTGGAAACTTAGTACAGTACGCTTGGGGTTAATTTTTTTGGGAATCCTTTGAATATGTTTCAACAGTTTGTTTGCTACTACGGATTCATTAGTCCGGATCCAGTCCTATTCTTCCATTTTATTTTTTGCTTTCTGAGGGTTGGAGATTAAATCCTCCTCAGTGCATGCAATTTGTTCTAGTTGTTGCTTCTTTGCTAGCACCCATGTATTTAGCATTTGGCAACGGCCGCTTTTGATTTCTTCTGCGATCACCTGGTAAGGCGGAGGGCTATCACTCATCAAGGTTTTTCTGAAGAGCTGCATACTCTTGAGTTCTACTGTCGTTGCCAGGGAAAGTAACCCAAGTTCTTGTCTAATTGCTGCAACAGAAGTCGATTTTGGTAAATTTAAGACTGATCTCCAGAAGTGACCTTCTAGTTTCTGCCCTATTGTCGCGGGCAGGTTTAGAGTCGCGTCCATTCCATACGTGATGGTAGGGACAACCTTTGTTTTATAGAACTGGATTGCTGGCGTCAGAGATAATTTTCCAAATTCTTTGTCTGTTGCTCTGGTTTGAGCCGTTAAGTTGTGAGTCTTGTCCCATAGGGCCTGTTGCATTTTTATTTCTGACTTTGAACTGTGAATCGTAACTCCTATATATTTAAAATGGGTGACGGTTTATATTGTTGTGTTTTCAATGGTCCAGGTCAGTTTTTCTGTTTTTTTTGGGCATTTCTCCATTATTAAGGTTTTCGTCTTGGACTTGTTTATTTCTAAGTTGTTGTCCTTCATGTGGCGCGACAGGTTGTTTAGCTGGCGCTGTAGTCCAATCGGAGTTTGATCCAAGAGGATCATGTCGTCAGCGTACAGCATTCACAATACGCTGCATTTACCTATTTTCGGAGGGAATGATCGTACTTGTTTTTCAGAGTCTTTGTAGTCTCCCAAAAAACAGATGAAGAGAGCCGGTGCCAATGGGCAACCCTGCTGTACCCCCCTGTTTGATGGTATTTCTTCTGAGAGGGTGCCATGTTGACTTAGACGCACTCGCACGTTGGTGTTGGTATGCAAAGCAATAACAGGACCCAGCAGCGACTGAGGGCAATTCCAAGATTCTAACTTATTGCAGAGATTTTTCTGACCGACTTGGTCAACGCCTGGGTCAGGTCTATAAATGCTAGAAAAGTTCTTGGGGCTCCACCTTTGATGTTACACTTTAGTATATTCAGAAGCAAGATATTCACTGATGTGCCCGCGTTCTTCAAAAAGCCTGTTTGAATGGGATCTGCACCAGGCGAACCTTTTGCCCAATTCTGAAATCTCACTAGTAGAAGGGATGCAAAAACCTTTCTGATGATGTCCAAAAGGGCAATTGGACGGTAGTTAGCCGGGCCTTCTCTGTTTCCTTTTTTATATATTGGTACTACCACTGCTGACCTCCATGTGGACGGGATGGATTGTAACTCCTTGCAGCGGCTGAAGATCTGGCTGAGGAAAGTTGTCCATACTTCTGCGTTGAGTTTCAGGTCTACGTTTGTTAGACCGTCGGGTCCTGGGGCTCTGGAAGTTTTTAATTTTGTGATTGCTCTTTTAATGTCAACTTTGTCCGTTAGGTCAACCCATGGTAGGTCGCAATCTTTCATGGGTGTAGAGGCTCAGTCTTTAGGGGGCTTAAATGTGCTTGTAAAATACATCACCCATGTATGTTCTGATACCGCATTAGTACGTTTTTCATCTGTTTGGTGATCCACTTTCTTATTTAAAGCCCAAAATTCTCTGGATTTTTTTGTTACAATCAATATTCAGCATTTTTTCTGCGTCTCTTTGATACAGACTCATTCGATGGTTTCTGAGCCATGATTTATAGTTCCTCAATTCGTCACGGAAGGCGGTCCTGGAAAGTTGTATATTTTGTTTTAGCACCTGCCTTTTCATTTGCCTTAACTGTCTTCTTCTGTCCACCAGCATCTTATTGTATACGTGGTGATTTTTCGCAGTTTCATTTTTTTTTTACTAAAGTTGGCTTTACTTTGTTTTCTGATAGCAGAAGTTTGTTATTTAGTGCTTCAGTTGCTTTGATGTTTGGGTTTCCACAATGTTGGTTTTTGTACCTTTGTGTTAGGTCTCGGCTATTCGATGTCGTGAGTCGGAGCCGCGTTTGTTGGCTGTTTGCTTCAATGTGTTTGTTATACGTGGAGTTTTGCGGGCAACTTGTATTCAGTGTCATAGTCAGGAGGTTCTGATCACTTTCATTGGTTCTAATTACCTTATATGTAGAAATTAAAGGTAGCAAGCAGTGTGACACAAAAATATAGTCCTGGGTGTCCGCGGAACTCTTGCGCTCCCAAGTAGGTGGCTGGGGTGGACCCTGTTGGAGTTCTGCTACATTGTGGAAGTTGCGTGGGTTCATTAGTTTTAGCCATTTGGACCCACGTTCTTCGCTTAACGAACCTGTTAGCTGTTTTCCTTTTCTTTGCATTTTGCATTTAGGTCTCCGCAAATGATGATGTTGATTATCTGTTGGTCGACATACATTTTGTCAAAAACCACCCATATTAAGTTACTTTACTGGAACTTCAACCAGTACATAACTAGTCACATTTTCAGCACTAAGTTGAGTTCACAGTGGGCCATTGCCCCAGTGTATTTGTGAGATGAAGAGGCCCCTAGAAGGAAGTTCTGTGAAAGGCCTCACTGAATATGTCTGCTTGCGGGAGGAGTGGGGTGAGGCGGGGCTTGACAGTTCAGCCTAGACCAACCAGCCTGCGTGCCGATGGAAGACACTTCCTTGGGGCGGAGTCTCTAATCTGCTGTCCTCCACTAATTGTGGGTTCATCGACCATTGAGGCTCTAGACCCCCATCCAGAGCATTTTCCACCATTCTTTCCAGCACCGGCAACAAAATGTAAAACCTGCTGGGAGAGAGCAACAAAGGCAAGGTCCTGATGGGTTGAATGTACATGGTGAATATTGCCCATTATTTGATGACTTACTGTGACATTCGAGAATGATTCGAATAGAGGTATTTTTGTAAATTGAGGATGCAAAAATAAATAGAAAGGTGAGTGTGTACCGAAAAAACCCCACTAAGGGCCTGACTGATGCAATTTTTTTGTACGGTGCAAAGTGACTTTGCACTGCTGAATGGGAATGGGAGAGGGAGCAAACAACGGGCCGATTACGAGCGGCCCGTTGTTTGCTCCCTCTTCCCCTCGCGGGACCCGCTCTGCACGCCTGGTGAAACCAGATGTGCAGACCAGGTCCCGTGAGGGGACCTCGTAATCAGGCGGTACGGGGTTGACGGCGCCGGCACCTTTACCAGCACCATTAACCCCTTACTGCCTGACTTGTAATGAGGCCCATTGTAGTAATACATCAACAAGAAATCTAAACAATCACCGGCAGAGTGTATGGCAAACCATAGTCTATGACTATCATTAAGAAGACCAAAGTAGCCGTGGCTACTCGCGCCAGATCGTCTCTACTCACACAGAAAAATGAGTAACACCAATGCAGAATTGGTAAAATTCCTAAATGAGTACAATGCAAAGCACACCAGTTATGTAAGGTGCTTAAAAAGCATTGGGGTTGGGTCTCAGCTTGGCTGAAGTGGTGAGAGAATGGGTAGGAAAAAATCTGGCATCAACGCTCTGAATTTTTTCATGCCACAGTCATCTGCAAAAACAAAGAAAAGAGGGGAGCGTAGATACTGACAAAACCTTTAGGTTCCCACAAATGCAGCAGTTACAGCATGCATAACTATGATACGATTAAGACAAAATAACTACAGTTCACAGGCCTTAAACAATTTACAATAGGTAATGCAATCAGCTCCAAGTTGATCCTTGTCATCTATGAGATCATCTATGTTTGCAACCGTAATTATGTTGGAAGTGCAATCCGAGCAGTCCATTGACTTATCTCAGGGCGTATCAGATCCTTCAAAAACCAAGACATGAAATACCCCTTGACAACACACTGGCAGGAAGATCACAGAGAAGATCACCCACATGGCTAAAGGTTTCCAGCACAGAACCCCCTGATTGCCAGGAACAAGGATAGCACGGAGAGCTTTGACTGCAGCACCTCGTAGAGCACTGGATTTACATTCCAGACACCAAGGCAGTCCTCGCTAACAACAGCGAAATGACAACCTTTTAGCAGCAAGAGAAAGAATAACCACGGGCTTGCAATACAGAGGCAAGGACTGCACAGCAAGGATGTAATGCACAGATTGTTACTAATGTATAGGGATCATACGTAGTGCAACTCGCAACACCAAGCAAATCGGTGGTTTTACGGCTATCTGAAGCACCTCAATGGTCGATTCACAAGCTTATCATGCATCCTAAAGGTCCCCGTGGAGAGCCGAAGCCCTGTAACCAGGTAGCAATAATTCAAAAGATTAATAGTGATACAAGTATCATCAATTAAGCCAACATTTAGATGGGACACTCTGCCTATCTAAGGATACCATTATGTAAAAGTGTACATAATGTCAGCAATGTAACTGGCTGCTTTACCGTTGTGCTGCCACTCCCGATACATTATGTGTGTCCTTTTCGGCTGCTCACTGCTTCTTAGGATTTTAATGGAGGCAACCAATTCTGCAGAAGGAGCCCACCCCTCAACAGGCTGACACAGCAGGATCATGTATATTTAATAAATATATGTCCCATAGAATTTAAATGGAGAAATTCCTTGTCCATATTGTTGTCTAAATGATATCAGGTAGAATGCCCATTACTCAGTAACACTTTACGGTATGATGAGTTGAAAAACTGGTTATTTAACCGCATGGCGCTGCAACACACCACGTACCCTATCCAAATACATAATAAACATTTAAATGCAGCCTGTAACAAAGCCTCCTGCCTTGATCTCAGAACGCTGAGTGACGTTCATCAAGGGGACCCCCCCAAAGCTAACAGACCATGGGCCCATGGGTGGTGAGGGAAGGAACCCTGGTCACCCCAACGTAGACTCTGTCTCAGGGCAAGGGACTGATGAATGAGGCTATCCAGTGATAGGGCTCCTTTAAGAGGACAGCTCCTACAGTTGGGAAGCAGAGACCATATGGCATAAGGGAAATTATGCTCCGCCCTCCCCCCCCAAATACATTTATTTTGCTTCTCTTGAAGCTGCAGCTTTAAACCCCCTTTAAGGACTTTGAGAAATGGCGGTCGCACAGAACCTGCACGTCGGCTGCCCATGTGTGTGTTTCGCAATCCCACCTAAACCTAAAGGAGCCAAGAGAGGGCCCTGTATTAGAAAAGGAAACTCTACATTCAACCCTCTACATTCAACCAGCCATCCGTCTTTCAAGGCCTTTGCCCTCATACATTTAGGAAAAGAAATTATTTGGAAATATACAGAGTTATGGTGGGACAGTCAGAGAAAAGACAACCTTAGAGGAGGGGCTACCCTGCCTCAAGTCCCACATCAGAACTGGAAGTGATCCTCATAAGTGGGACCCACCAGGCCAGCCCTACCACTGCTGCCTGAAGATGCACACCAGAGTTCCTTTTCCCCAAGGCAGGGCCAGATGTGGCAGACAGAGAGAAGACTGCCCAGTGGAAGCGACAAGCCAATCGCAGGTCTGACAGCAGATCTCTAAGCCATCACAGAGGGCAGAGAAAGTCAGCCAATCCCCATCCCAGGCAACCCACCTGAATCTTCTTTTACCAGAAAGAGGCTGGAAGTGGTGTGAAGGCCTATGAAAGCCCACAAGCTCATTCTGGAAGTGATAGTGCTGGGAGTTGGAGCTAGAAACAGGAGAGTGGGGACTGGAGTGTTTTGGAAGAGGACGGCGGCGAGAACAGGAGGGCTTGGGGAGAGAGTAGAACCCCACTCCAAGAATCCCTGAATAAAGAGCGTCGACATTGCGCTCACAAGTTTTTTTGATTCCTGTCACTGGCATGACAAGACATATTAACATATTAACATAATAACTTAAACCATAACCAGTGACTTCCATAGCATATACACCTACAAGCATAACAGGAATATCTGGTTATTTGACCATTATGGAAGATAGTCGTTTAAATTCATCATGTATTTAATTATCAGTCAAAGATTGTGGATTGTGAATGCTAAACCATCTAGAAGAATGCATTGGCAACAGATTAATCAAAATCCAAACTTTTCATTTACCACTAGATATGTACATGTAGGACATACGACTGGAAAAATTCCATTATACCAGGGATGTTATTAATTCGGATCCGAGTGATAGGGTTTATTGTGAGCCAAATATGACATGTTCTGATTTTCACTGAGATCCCATGATCCAACCACGTGTAAAAAGGGAACTAATCCAACAGTCAAACACATATAAGCTTTTGTACATTTTCCACGTTAATTACATCATTTAGCATCTTACACAGCAGTAAGTGAAATCACTGTTACAATGCTGTTATCTGGGGGGCGTGGGGATAAAGTTTAAAACGAGCAGGGAGAGTGGGGATCCCATGGGAATCTGTGGAGGGAATCCCCCTGACGTGCCTGTGATCACTGGACCTCTGGTCAAGGACCCTCCCCTGTGCTTCCCCTATGGTGGTTGGCTTGGGAGAGGCTCTGGAAAGACGTTTTCTTCAATTTAACTTCGAGACACACACTGCCTGGCGGCTTTGCATATTCTTTTTCATAATCTTGAAGACTCCTAGTCTTCTGAAGAGAACTGCATTGGGACCCGTGACTCATGGGCAAGTGTAGTGGCTACATTTATCAGGCACTTTTGATGTTTCCAACAACTTTATTTTTAACATATTGATTCTCAAAGTGGTTACTTAAGTGGCTCTTGTTATTCACTTGCATTGCTATCCTACAGTATTCTGAAAATGATCTAACTGTATTCTAAATGTAATAGTATTGGTGCTCTTAGAAGAGGGCAGCAAAGTGAGTGTAATATAATAGTCAATGGTTTAGTGTTACCTGTGGTTTTTCATAGTTACGAGTCTGTCTAAGGCCTAAATAAATAACTGTTTTCTCCATTCTGCCGATCTTGTATTAAAAGTGCTGTGTGTGCCTAACTGAACCATTCACCACTAGCACACTTCCTAAGTCTAAACCTTGTGGCTCAGTCCTACTACACAGACAGTTTGGCTAGACAGTAGTGTCTGTACATATTCACCACAATAGAGAAGCTTAGGGTGGCCTCACAATATTTCCACAGGGCTGATTGTGAAAATCCATCTTGACCGCAATGTATGGATTTCTGAGCCTAGTGAATTTGCTTATATTCACATGCTTTGCATAGTCCATTCATCTAGTGGTTGGCTTGGAATAGTACATCTTTATTTATTTGAAAAACAGGAAGTCAAAAGGGGCAATCCTCTCACACTATCCCCATCCTATATTTAATTAACAACATCCAACCAAGGGAGCCAGTAAGCGAACCCAGCCCCCTCACAGGACCACCTTTAAGGCCTCATCTACCCTTGTCTGGTCCACTGCACGTGCACATCCAGTGTGCATTGAAGACATTCATGCCCAGGACTTTGACTTTCACCAGGTAAGCCCTGGTGGCTTGCATTCATTTTTTGGAGCATCTGCCATGTTCAAAAATGGCTGCTGCGGCCTCCCCAGTGACTCTGGGGAACGTTCTGAGGCAATCCTGTCTCTGCAATCAGCAGATTTGCTGGGGATATATTTAACAACATCTGATTAAGGGAGATAGCAGCCGAAGCCGGCCACCTCAAAAGGCCACCTTTAAGGGCCTCATCTACCCTTGTCTGGGTCTGTAAGAGCCAGGCAGCCCCCCCGGCTCAACTGCTCACTAAGGTATGTGCCCTGCTCCTCATCCGATGACTAGGTTAATCCTTCTATTCCCAATCTACTACCTGGGCATACTTACTGGTATTCTTGCAGTACCTGACTATTCTTATCCCCATCCTGTATATACTACAGCATTTCTAACAGCTTACCCTTGACTTTTGATTCCATCGCTTGCAGCGCTTATATAGCCCCCACCCATCGGGGTGTGGCTATTCCAGCCTGTGCCTTGTACTACTGTTCTGATATCAGCCTGCTGTGCCCCCACTATACCACTGTACTTTCACCTGGATCCAGCAGGTAGGGCATGAACTATTCTCTCTCCTAGAGATGCTAATCATAATGTCTTGCACTTCATTGCATCATGGATTTTGCTGTTTTATAGAACGACTGTCATATTTTCCTGTAACTTTGCAACTTGTAAACCCACTTGTAACTGTAGCCATCCCTATATTCCTCTTGGTATGCCTATTCCCTATATTAGCCTACTTTCTCCCTGCTATAACCGCATACTTTGACCTGGACCCAGTAGGCAGGGCATGTCCTATTCTCTCTCCTAGAGACGCAAATCACAATTTCTTGTATTTCGTAGTATCTGTGATTTTGTTCTTTTTGGAACAACCTATTATATTTCCGCCCTGTAACCTGCAACTTGTAAACTGTCAGAACTCTCAGAATCCGTAATGATGGAACCAAGCTTGGACCCGTAGTGTAGTCGGAGAATTCTTTCTACAAATGTAACCCTCTGAACACACAAGGTAAGTACAGAGGGATCAATTAGTTAAAAGATAAGGAAGACCACACGAACGTCCAGGCTCTGCAGGGAAACAAGAAGAATAACTTAGATACAGAGTCAAGCAACCATATAACAGGTAAGTAGAAATAGTCAACAAGAAAGGACCTGATGAGACAAGGATTCCAACGTGCTGTGGTCAATGGTATAGGCAAGACTGGGTCAAGATGCGGTCTAAGAAAACATAAGAAATGAGATGGTGCTTAGCAAAAGATTTAAAGAACAGTAAGATGCAAGGAAGCGGGAGACTTACCACTTGTCCTGATAGTGAGGTAGCACCAAGTGAACACCCAGTGTACTAGTACCTGAACCAACGGCACTAGGATGCCTAAACGGAATGAGGCAGTCTCTAGTCCAAATCCTATCCCGCGGGCACGAGAACGCCTAACGACTTAGCGCAGGATGGCAATCTCAAGTTCAGCGCTTCTCTTCTGAGTACACTGGGGTGTAGTTGGTAAGTTCTCAGGACAAACAATGGAGTAACCTGAATGGTTGGGAGGTATTCCTTGATGAGATGAAACAAGAAGCCACGTTCCGGGACCAGTTTGATGAATAGGCGTGTCACAGAGCGTGCTGGAAGTATAGCCAGTGAAGGTCAGGCAAATCCAAACCGTTAGACAGGTAAGAGTGTAGTTGGAGCGGTCCGGGTTAGGTGCATGAAAAGACAAACAAATTTGATTCAATAGGCAAAGGTTGGCAAGTAACCGGTCCGGGTTCGGTGCACAAGATGACAAACAATTCCAATTCAGCAGGCAAAGGATGGTAAGTAAGCGGTCCGAGTTCGGTGCACAAGATGACAAACAATTCCAAATCAACAGACAAAGGATGGTTGGTAAGCAGTCCGGGTCACAAGGATAATCAAGGTAGCGGGGAAGGGAACACGGGTAAGACAAAAGCACTCAGGATACAAGATACGAAGAAGAGGTAGTCGCGGCTGATTACAAAATAAGAAGCGTGGACTGAACAACCCGGAAGTGTTTAAATAGTTTACCATGGAAATCACGCCCCTAACGAAGTCTGTAGTGCGGAGAACGTAATGGACGTCAGAGTCTCCATGACAACCCGTATCCACTGTGTTTATGAAAGCGTTGTTTCACGCTCTGATGGTTATTTCCTTGAGGGAAAGAACGAATCGACACACGACCAGGTCGGAACCTGACATAAACCCACTTGTAACTGTAACCATCCCTATATGCCTCCGTATATGCCTCATGGTATTACTATTCTCTATATTAGCCTGATGTGTCCCCAATACACCAATGTACTTTAACCAGGACCCAGCAGGCAGCGCATGTCGTATTTGCTCTCCTTGAGACGCTAATCACAATGCACTATATTGTATCTTTGATTTTGTTTTATTGAAAGACTGTCATATTTTCTTGCAATCACCTTGCAACTTCTAAACCCACTTGTAACTCTAACTAGCACCTAGATGCCTCAGGGGTTGGTGCGCTGCTATAAATGAAAAATAAAATTAATAAATAAATAATTTAAAGAGGTCTTATGTAGAACCCTGCTGCCAATACTTTTAACCTTGCTGTGCATGGCTCTGTAAGAAAGGAGGGTTGGGTGTGTTAATCGGACAGCACAAAGGCAGAAGCAGAAACCTTTGGTGTTGATGGATGCAGATCGGAAGTACCCGTTACCTGTGTGCCCATATGAAAATCTGTTTGTAGTTAGTTGGAAAATGGCTAAGGCGATGTATGAGAGGAAGCAGCATTATAACAACATGAGAAGCCCTTACATTTTGAAAGCCCATCACCCAAAGAAACGTGGCCTTTGCTGCAGCTGAATGCATAAGCCGATCTTGGGGAAGAAGGACTAAATTCCTGGAACAAGCTCAGTGACTTCACTTTTCTATTAACTACATATGTCTAAGAGTATAAGTATTATGCTGGCAAGTAGGCATTCATGGAAGACGTAGTGTCTATAGGAAAGGGGGATGGTTGCCCACATTGACTTGTTGGGAAGAATTAGGACCAAAAAAAGGTTGATTTTAGGATGGTCTATTTGAATCCACCTAGACTGTGAATGCCATTAAGGGCGCGTGTGATTGTGATAACTGTTTTTATGCAATTGTACAACTTGTATTATTATTACGATCTATGGATTTTAACTTTTAGTTTTTTGTTTGTGTTTGTATATGTCTACGGCCCAAGAATAAACATATTGCTGACACTACTACTGTTAACACAACTATCAGTGCATCTAAATAACTGACATTAATGAAAAAAAAGAGAGCCAAGTCAATAAATATGGCCTAATTCGATACTGTTTCATTGCAGATGCGAAATGGTGCTCTGTTTTACACAACTTTTTTTGTTACTTTTGTTGCTACTTTCTAAACACCTTTTCTGGCTATGCCTAGCATTACCCACCCTTTATCTGTAGAAACGCTACTCCTGATTCTCACTGTGGTAGTATGCCACTTGCAACGATGTGAAAGTCCTAGCTTTTTAATTTGTATTAATATAAAATAATGCAGGTAATTGTGTTTCTGAATGGGAGGTCTGCAAATTGGAATCCCCTTTAATCAATGCTCCATGCCAAAAGTATTCTGCACACGTGATTTTGCTGAAACAGCCTCCTGGCAACTTCAGAACCAGCACTGCTGTGGTACAAGGAAGGTTCAAAGGCCACATGTGCCTTCCTGACAGCTGCTGGAACACAAAGCCCTACAGGCAAAGCTGGAGTTTAAATCCTCTGTACCTCTGATCCCAAATGTAATAATCGTATATCTTTGTCAGTCTTCTGGAATGTAAATCTTCAAAAATACACCATGCCTGGCTGGGACATGATGACTACTAAGAACACACAGTTATACATCCACAGCAGTTTGATATAACACTAGACCTAGCTCTGTCAGCAGGGCCCAGCTTTCACAGTACTGATGTGTATTAGTGTCTGGCCTGTCTCCACAACTGCCATATGGAACAATGACCAAGATTCTGCTTCTTTTAGCCCGCGTAGGAAGGCCAACACTTTTCTCCTAAGGCGCAAGAACTTCCCCCAAGTGTTCTCATGGGAACCGGGGCTTCAAAGGCAACAGTGACTTAACAAAGCCACTCTCCCACCAGGGTGCTGACCAATGATACCCTTTGAAGTCAAGAGACATGGTTAGATGGGCTGAGAGCATTGTTCCACCATCTTGATTTCTATTAGAACTCTCTGCTCCACTCCCGCCTAATTTCCTGCCTGGAAGCCTGGATTTTACCCCTTACAAAAGGCTTGCTTTGGACCAATCCCCTGTGACATTTTGCCTTAATAAGTAGTGGAAATCCTCCCCTTCTTGGATTTTCCACTTGCCCTGTGTTGGGTATACAGTCTATCCCAAAGTCCTCTGAAAGGGATGTGAGGACAGAAGGCACCCAAGGCAGAATAAAGCTCTTTCCCCTAACCATCCCCATGCAACTTTGGGAGTGAACTGCTGTTGACCACGGCCTCTCTGCTGGCTGTGGCACTGTTTACTGCACTTGAGGTGAAGGAGTTCTTAAGGTATCAGCCAACTCCCTAGAGTGGGAGTGCAAAACAGAAGGACTCACCTTGTCCTGGGGCCCCTGGATTGGACCTCCCAGCATCTGAGAAGTCCTGAAGAGGTTTTATCACCTCGCGACATCGTCAAGCTGGATTGACCATGCACAACACCATTCGAGTCACTGCAGGACCCACCATGCTGTTTTTGGCACTCTACAAACCTTCAAAACACGTGCTGCATTTTTAATGGCTGGACTCTTTGAAATGAACCAGCTCGTCATGACCCCATCGCAGGCTCAGCATCATGGGAGCACTTGATCAGAGCATCTACTTGACTTCTGGAATCCCTCAACTCACCCGTCTCAAATGCCAACTCGACCCAGCAGGGATATCATCTCACCGCCAACATGACTGCTGCCCCAAACCATTGAAAGTAATCATCTCGCCACCTTGAAAGTCGACTCAACTCATCGGGATCCCACATCTTCGAACCAACTCTGGCACCTACCAGCGGTGGGAGTTCATTGACAGTGGCTCAACTGTAGCTTAACGCTGTTGACCACCAGCACAATGATTAAGCTGTGAACCTTCTTGCAACCTTCTGAGCCCTGATACCCTCGGGTCTGGCGTGCAATACAAATGAATAAACAAACAAACAAACAAATAAAGGTACTGTGAAGAGGCCTTGTCTCCCTGGTTCACATTTTGGGACCAGGGTGAATTTTAAGCCCCCGTCTCTACCTTTGTCTTCAAATACATATCCTTGAACAGTGGTATGGTAGCCAATCTATTGCCTGAACACCCCTGCCCATCTACCCAGATGTGCCCTTTAAAAAAATGCTACGTTATCTGTGTTTCTTTTACAGGGCTGGGTGTTTCTAGTATTTCCTAATTAGTTGATTGCATTTCATTGTTTGTTTATATATGTTTATGGAACAATGATTAGACATTCTTTTATTTTGATTTTGGAACGTTCCACTTAAGTTCTCTGTTACTTCTGCCATGAGCTCACACCCCTCCTGAAGATAAACTCTGCCCTCAGCCCTGTGCTACCACATAAGGCGAAGGAGGTACCTTTCAGGCAGGACCTGTTTCACCTTTATGGTTGGGATCACTGGTGGTTTCATGGTAGTGTGGGGCTCAGCGGGCGGTTTTAGCCACTATATCCTGCAGAGCAGAAGTTATTTCGTTACACCCATCCAGGCTTAATGTCTAGCTCACATCAAAAAAGGAGCTGGCACAGCCAACAGTTTTGCCATTCCCATGGGCATGCACCCCCCCCCCCGCTCATACATGTTTTACCTTATAACTTTATATTTGACAATAGCCTACAACTCGTCCCAACAAAATGAACAACATGTAACGAACAGTCTTTAACTTTTTTCGACAATAAATAAGTTAATTCAGGGCTGTATGCATGGAAAGTTGCATTGATTAGAAATCCAGTGTCTGAAGGAGCACCTGGTTAAGAGTTTTTCGGGAATCTAGGCGCTGCTTGATAGTTGCAAACAATCAATTGCCTTCCAGAGCCATATGTTATCAGGCAGAAATGGCCGTTTTGCATCACCAGAGTTTAGATAGTAATAATGATACAGACAGCATGCACCAGCCCACACTGCGTCTCTTTGTACAAATGCCGAGAAAAGCGGGACACGCCCACATACACATCAATGGTTATTTCTTATACAGGTAGCTGACACCACCTTCAGGAGACACAACTAAAAGGATAGTTCCCTGCTGATCGCATTCCTTCTCCCATCGCCCAGTGAGTCGTAACTCTTGCCGCCTACTAATGAGCTTGCTGAAAACGTGTCGTGTGGGGCCACTTTGAACTTCATTTCCAGGGCCTCTTTTGGTCCTCAGTAATTATTTCCAGGGCCTCTTTTAGTTCCCAGTCCACCCCTGTCAGCACGTCCTTCTATTTCTTGGATGGGCTGTTAGGGTTGCTGATTGTTGCCACTGAAGGAGGCATGGGAAGGCCCCTGCATCTACTAGTCCTCTGCTGATTCAGGCGCAGGAGTCTAGCACAGCAAGAATGTACGCCATGTTGATTAAAAAGGTAATCTCCTTCAGCTGAACTGCGATATCTTTAGGCACAGAATATGGCAGGAGGCTTTCCAATCTTCAACTAAATTCCTGCTGGCCTGAGTTGTAATGCTCAACCTTGGTTGCCAGACTTTTCCACTGTAGCTTTGGACTAAGAAACTTGTTCTCATCAATTCAACATTAATAACACAACATATGAAAATAGATAAGCAGAGTCAAATCATAACAGATCTAAAATGAGGCAAAATGTGTCAGTATGCTGTCCATTCTCGGGAGGATAGCACAGCAGCAAGGTGCTCACCTTGGAAGCAAGACGACACGGAGCAACACAGGTTGGATCCCCGGGCCCGCGCTTAGAAACCTCTGGGTATTAAACGCGTCATAAATAACGTATCATATCATATCATAACCTCCACACATTCACCTATGCCTACTCTAGACACAAACAGCTCGTCTCAGCAATAATATCGACATGCAGAAATAATTACCACGTTCATAATATTGACATTGAAAGGTTTGGACAAGCGCACGATCGAGCAACTGCCCCCAAGACATTTCTTTTCATGTCAATATTGTGATTTGGAGCTGCTAAGCGCATTTCGGGATTAAAACAGGGAGGTTTTTCGGTCGATATTATGTTACGGGGAGATTTGTGGTGGGGAGATTATGACCGAAACCCTCCACAGCTGCTTTGCAAGCGGTATGAAGTGCCCACATTTACCTGCATATTCCTGGGGCATCATGGGGCGACTGATAACAACCTGGAAAGCGGCCATCCACTCCAGTTGGTCATTTTCCGTCTCACAGGCAAAGAGGAATTTCCGATCTGGGGTTACTATGGTGATTCCATGCTGCCAGTGATTTCCCTGCGTTGACGGAGGAAGTCCTTTCAGTACCTTGTAGCTATTTTCTTTGCTTCCAACGAACACTTCACCTCTGGCGAAGGCATCCTAGGAAAGCAGGCACAGAGATTACACATCTGGAACTTGCACGCGGAACGCGACTCCTTCTGGCATTCGAGGAAATAATGCTAGGTTGTGTTCAAAGCAAAGGCAATGGTACCAGGAAGCCTATGGCCCCCGTTGCAAAAGGGAGTTTAACAAAGCAAGCTGTATGTGTATATATATATATATATATATATATATATATATATATATCTGTGTGTATGCATGTATACATAACGATAGCTTTGTATAACCAAAAACACTGATCAGCTATGTAGAACCTGATTGATGAAGAGTCTGTCAATGGTAAAACCCCATTGAAAAACGCTTTGAGAATCAGGCCCTTCCTGCAAATCCAGATATGGGTTTCTTGCATGGCAGTCTCAGTGCCGAACCACCATTAAGCTTGGAGTAGGAGTGGCATAGTGGTTATGTTATGTTAACAATTGTATAAAGCGCTCGTAGGCCCGCAGGCATCTTGGCGCTAGAGACATCAAGCACAACTAATGAATCCAGTTTTTATGAAAAGAGGAGGGTTTTCAGAAGACGCCTGAATTGCAGATGCTTGGAAGTGCATCTCAAAGCAAGAGGGAGTGCAGGTTAACAGAAAAGGGTGTGTCTGTGGTGACATTGATCTCAGTCCTGCCTCTTTACTAACAGCCTTGATTGAACAATCTTAGGGTCTGTTTCACAAATACGTTCCCAGTAGCAACTCTAAATTATTCTTCACTTACTCCTGGAGAGAGCTTTGAATTCACAAAGAAGTCACTAGGAGCAAGATTAAGCCAGGTGTAAATCGGAGTTATTAAAGTGAATATCATAGCCTCCGTCCCGGCATAATTCAGAGTTACTCGTCGTGTTACTCGTCGTGCACAGGGAGCCATTGAAAAAGTAAAGAGGTGGAATAAAAATACAAAAAGGGATTAGAAAAGTCCAATATCCAAAAAGAGAACAGCAAAATCGAAAATCAACTTTTGGGTTATAGAAAGGCCAACATTTGTAACTAGAGCTCCTGCATACAGTCGATAGAACATGAAAGAAAGATAGAATTAAGGGACAACAAAAATCTGCTGAATTAGAAAAATAACAAAATACAAATTGCAAAAGAAAAGAATTGGCTCAAAATATACAAAGGGGCACGAAACACAGATAACATGGAGAGTGGGAATACAAAAAAGAGGTAAAGGTAGACAAACAAACAAAATCAAATATAAAGTAAGGGGATGCTTAATAGACAGGTCAACACCTCAGAGTGTTGGAAGCAAAGGGAAGGGTGAAATGAACGAAGGACTCCCACACACACTGGAAACAGACAATACAAAGGTAAATGGAAGGTGGCAAGGAAGGCGCTATGAGAGATAGCCGGAAAAAGGAAGCGATACAAGAATGAGTGATAAATGAGAGGAGGGGTTCAAGTGACGGGGTTGACAATACTAGCCACAAGACTAGTCCATTCACTAGATACAAGAACAAAGAAGGCAACGCTCTCTGGATTGCAGAGAGTTGTTCTAGGGCCCAGCAGCGAGAGGACACCCTTTCTTATTTGCTGTTTTTATGACTCAAATGGATGAACCGTAAGTGCACATTATCAAACACGAGAACGCAGCTGGGTCTTACCAGAGGATCCTTGAAATACATGAGCCGCCTGTCGTCGAGAGTGAACCACCTCTTCTTGAAGCCTTCCGTGTGCTATAAGAAAAAGGCGGCAAACGAGATTACGGATGCTGTACTCGTGCAAAGGACACCACAGAAATGTCAGCAAAGGCAGAGGCCGTATTTACGCGAGCTTCGAGTGCTGTGTATATATATATATCTATATATAAGCGTAGGTTCACATTTGTTAACATCGAAGTGGAATTTCAATCTGTCGCCAAGCGCGCATGAGCTGCCTACGCCTAGTGGTGCACAGAATCAATAAAAACAGGACCCAAGCTTCCCCACTATACGTTCACGCACGCATGTAAGTACAAGGGCCTAATTCATGGAACGTTTAGCGCAGAGCAAAGTGCCTTTGCACTGCCAACAAACACGTTCTTCCGGCCTAATTCTCGGAGCGGTCCAAAGTGAATTTTTGCGGAGCAAAGTAATTCAGCACTGGAAAAGTACTCTTTGCACTGTGCTAAATGGGCCTAATTCACACAAAAAGCTGGTGGAACATGTTTGTTGGCAGTGCAAAGTCACTTTGCTCCACGCTAAACGTTCTATGTATTAGGCCCCAACTCTTCTGATACACACGTGGTATTCTGGTCTCTTCTGCCTTCTGTCTTCGTTCAGAGGGGAAAGGTGCTAGGCACTTAGTGAGGCCATGGCCATTGCAATGTCCACAGGCAGCCCTGCAGCAGATCTTGAAGTCTCGCGGTATTTGGCCCGGCTCTGTCTTCCCACGAGTGAAGGTTACTAGCATTACAGCGGTATGGAACAGCATAAACACTTCTGCTTCGGATTCCTCAAGTCCCCCTGTTTAACTTTTCTTTATTTGGAACATTCATCTGCATTTTATGATATCCTCAATTTCCTAAGTGTTTTGTTGTTTTATAGTTATTGGGTTTTTCAGTACAGGCACAGTAAAGCTTGTGTGATATCAATCTATACCAAAATATATGCAAATGCTTCTTGATTTCACACAAAAACAGCCAATTTCCAGGCGCAAGACCCTGGCAGGGACCTTTTACAGGAGATGGTAAAAAAGTGCAAAAACTACACTTGAGCATTTTCCACTGAAAGTGGTGCCAAACCGTGAGAGAAGTGGACGCCTTTCAGGAAAATAGGTGACAAACAAGTTGGTATTGGTTCTTTCAGATTTGTCCAGGCTCCACATCTCACTTAAGCCAAGTTGGACCAGGAGTTAATTGTGACGAGGGGGAAATAAACGGGCAATTGAGTTGCGCCTTTTAAAAAGATTATTATAAATGGGTTTAGATAACAATAAAGAGACATTAAAAGAAATGAGTACCAAGCTCAGCGTGCATTATGTGCCCATAAGAGTTGCATGCTTGAATTACTATTACAGTCATATTAATCAAACCATTGATAATTCTTATTTTCCCAAAATGCACTTTGATGCTATGCAAAGAAGCCAGCCTCCCACATTAAGGGCTGGCCCTCGCCATGCGCAGTTTGATCACCCAGAGCCCTTCACGCAGAGAGGGCACCTGTATGCCAACTAATGGGGTGTGTTTTGTAGAGGGACTGTGTTGCTTCCATGCATGCAGCTCTTTTTCCTGCCTGTCCTTGGAGAGCTACTGCCCCCCCCCCCCCCGGACCCCCCCTGCTTCAGTCATGGCAGGATCATCATACCCTTAACTCTCTCTTTGTTAGGGAGACCATTTAAACTGGACGCTATTCATAAGAGATGGCTCATTCAAGTGGGCTGTGCAGGGGGTGGGGGTGGGGGGGTGGCAGCACAAGGCGAGGAGTGAATAGTCCAGACACACTGGCCTAATTCATGGATTATTTGTGCCAAAAAAAAAAAAACACAGGATTTGTGCGCCATTCTGCCCGCAAATCCCTGTTTAATAAATGGGGATTTGCCGGCAGAATGGCACACACATCCCGTTTATTTCAGCGCAAATAATCCATGAATCAGGGCCACTATCTTTGGATGCTATTCCGGCCATATTTATATTACACATTAAAACACACAATCCAAAAATATGACATTCTTAACCAATATGCACTTCATCATAAATCACTATACATTTCCTATCTGACCACGTGGTCCAGGTAGACCATGGCTCCAAATTCCCCATGTGGGGCTGTGCATGGTGCGGAGGCCATATCCTCTACCCACCATGCTCTTGGGGGCGATACCAGGAGGCAGCCCCTTTGTTACCAGCCTTAGTTGCCCCCTGATGCCTCCGGGAGCCTCCGGTGTCTATACACCTATTTGGATGTTGGGGTGGAGGGGGCCAGTGCCCTCCCTTGAGCACTGTTCCAGCCCCAGAGTCCCCCGGAATGGGATCTCAGTGTTCAAATGGTCCTGTCTCACCAGTCCGTGACACCCTCCACCTTCACCATTGTTCTTATTATGGACAAAATGTTCTGCAACAAATATTTGGTTCCCATTTTTGATAGGTGCACCACATCTTGGTGACACGTCCCCGGGCCCCCCACCAGGCCATTTCTCATGATCGTAAGCCTCGCAGGGCATGCCGCCTGCTGTGCAAGTTCATTTTTAAGTTTCCGAGTGGATATGCTCCACGGGCGAGCCGGTTCTGGGCACCTCCAGGCTGTCCTTGGGATGATTTGTGATCAGGCCAGCAAAGCCCATGGGCAGAACCGCCTGAACCATGAGAAGAGGGATAGCAAACACTCCATCAGGTCCCTCCTCCCCTAACTGCACAAAGTCATTGCCCCCCACATGAAGGATCACCAGTCCTAGGTTCGGTAACCCCCTCTTTCTTTTCTGTTCCTCGACCAGAGCACACACCCTACACACTTGCAAAACCCGTACACAAATCCAGTGTATGTTGAACAATAACATCCTGGCCAACAACAGCGGGCTGCCCACATCCCCCCTGAACTCCAGGAATGCCCTCAATAGTGTCACTGGGCATATTTACGCCCTGGTGTGTCCCGTTACTGACACATAGGCTCCCTTACCCTCCGGATCCATTTTTGATCTCCTTACTCACAATTGGGCCATAGAGTTTCCCACGAAGAGATGTCTTCCCTTGCCAATCCCCCAGATTGATCTGACTTTGAGGCTTCCACCAACTCTCTGATCCTGAAGGCCCCAAAACATGCTGCTGAGAATGCAGCCTTGAATAAAGCTATCTCCCACTCATTCCTTCATATTCCTTTCAGCCCCCGATGATAGTGGCCAACTTATTTGGATCCAACGTGTGCCTCTTATCCCCAGGGTTGACCACCACCCCCACCATCCAGTCAATGCCTTCTTTACTGTGAAGTCCGCAGATGGGGGAGATCTACCCTGTAATCCCACAAAGAGCCCGATTGTGGACATTTTTCACCTAGCGACTCACTCGGACCTTCCCCCTGCCAGCAGTTGTCCCAGAAATCTAATCACTGATTCCCTATGAAAAATGTCAGAGCAACCCTGCGCCTAACAGAATGTCCTAAATTCCTTAAATGTTTGCTTGTAGGCCTTCTTAGTCTTCCTTGACACTGATGTCTCTATCAAAGGGGCTAACTGCGGGCACCAAGCACCCATAGTGTCTTGGGAAAGGGGGTCATCAATGGATCTGCCCTTAGTAGGTACCTCCGGAACTCTTGAAGTTTGAAATGGGACAAAGCATCAGCTGCCTTGTTACTCACACCAGTGTGGTCCCTAATTGTAACCCGGCCCCTGCCAACCCTTTGACACCCAGGGGTCATTCATTGGTTTCCCCCCTCCCGTGGGCCCATTGCCCCCTCCTCCCATATCCTGCCATGTCATCAGGGGGGTCCCAAGCTGGGTTTATTGGCACCTCTGCAGACTGCTACCCCACCAGGGGACCCCCTTTCTTGGCTACCCCTTGTGTACCTCCTAGGCTGATTGGAGCCCCTACTTTCACATTTTCTAGGCCCCCTCCCAGCATATTTACATGGGGCGGTTAATCACCATTATTTCTGTTTCATGTCGATGAGGGCCCCCACCACCCTCACCCGCCATCTCTCCTGCACCCTCAAGCACCTCCATTGGGCTCGTTCCAGATAGAGCCCCCAGTACAGTGTCCGGGTCCTTGCCCTAAAGCAGTGTAATTACAGCTGTCAATTTTGCAGGATCCACCCCCACATTTTTTGCGCTGCTGTCCCAGCCTTCCCTTAGCAATATGGCAACCAAAACAAGCCTTCCCTAAAGTGGCAGATTTAAGGCAAAGGGCCGTGTGGGCAGCACCTGACAAAGGGCCCAAGGTGGGCGGGTCATGGAGGCGGAGCTTTGAGTGGGCGAAGTTAATTGTGGTCACAAGTGCACAATGGCAAACATTATGGACAAAAGCTATTTTTTTTAAGTTGTCTTTATTACAGTTTCCTAGGGGTCTAACTAACTGAAACAGCTGGGCCTCCTCGGCAGGATTTGCTATCAATGGTAATATTGGAGGATGAAACCTGAAGCTACTGTTGGAAATGAACATGTTTCAAGGCTAAGGGCGAAAGACAATTACTTAAAACTTTTCAAGAGCACACAATTCCCTAGAAAAATGGCTCTAAGAAGGCTAGTTTGATCCAATGTTTGTAATTGCAACTCTGGACATTTTTCACAAAAATCCAAAACCTTGTGGAAATATTTCTTTAATAAGTACACATTTCTCTGTACAATAAATTCAGTATTATGCAACAAACAAAAAAAACAGTTCTTTGATAGACATTCTTGTGCAATAAGGGAAGTAAAAACACAATTGCCAGCTAAGCTTCATAAAATAATGCCCAATGCATTAATTAAAAAATTAAGTGCAATGCTAGAAGTAAATAAATTGCCAGCGCCAACCAAAGGCCCCAACATTTTATAGGAATACACTGCATCTTCGTGCCTTTGCAAATGCTTCTATCAGTTTTGATAAATCTAAATTATACACAGTATCTTGTGCAATTGCCAGAAGCGCCACGTCACTTAGACGCTTCTGTGTCATGGTAGAGTGCATGTAGTTTTTCGCACGCCTTAAAGTACACATGCTCCTCTCTGCACTTGCAATGCCTATTGGCAGAGTAAAAAATATCCTGCACAGCATGGACATCTCCGGTAAGACATCTTCCAGAGAAGAGGAGACTATAAACTGCAGATAGTTTAGCACTGAACTCGTGGGACATGCACTCCCAGTTTTGACATGTTTCTGAACTCCAAAATAGTAGGTCTGGGATAAGACCAGTTTGCCCAGTAGCTCCTGAAATATTTATTTAGGAGGAATTCAACTGGTTTCCCTAGCTCAACACTGCTCAATCCTTTTAACCTTTGGGGGTGTAGGAACCCAAGCAGTTCGCTCACTTCTTGGAAGCCATTGCATCGCTCTCTCATTTCACCAAGCATGTTATCCAATACTTCAAAGTATCCTAGTTTATGTTTTTCCAAAGGTGAAAGTGTCACATCCTTTAAAGTTTCTCCATCACGCCTTGGTACATGCCTTTCATGTTGGACAGGGAAATCATTCCGTTCAAGCCCCATTGCTTCCCTTTCTTCCCTGGCACATTTAATAAAATCAAAGTAGGCATCATCCGACCTTACATTTTGAAGCTTCTGTATCGTCACGTTAAAAGTTTCAGCAACCAAAAAGAGGTCAATTGACTTAAACTGTAAGATGCATGCCACAGCATCCATAACAGTCGGGACTTTCTGCCACCACAACAAGTTCAGTTAAAATACCCAATCCATTGATGAGAGGAGTGTTCTTGCCTTCATTACATCCTCTCCATTACTTCGTTGGGCATGGGCTTCATCCTCAAGGCACTCGATTATGTTCAAAAAGTTATCTTTCATAGCATCAACTGCCTTCCAACGAGCAAACCAACGTGTTTCACACAGGGTTTTTAAGCGCAATGGCACATGGCAAGGTTTTTCATATTCTTGGCTTGATGAACTAGGTGTGACATCATATAGTTCTTTTTAATTTTCTAATGGACTGGAGGATTCCTCTTGTGGAATTACATTGCAGTCTTCTAGAGCATCAAAGATACAAATGTCATGCAGTTGGGCATTTGCCTTTGTAACATTGAGTCACTTTCTTGGGCAAGAGAAGTATGGTGTGCATGGCTTTCTGCCTTTTTCAATAAAAGAGCCCAGCGACGATTGGAAAATGCAAA
Organism: Ambystoma mexicanum; assembly: GCF_040938575.1. Lineage (NCBI taxonomy): Eukaryota > Metazoa > Chordata > Amphibia > Caudata > Ambystomatidae > Ambystoma > Ambystoma mexicanum. Next base: position 247,660,196 of record NC_090924.1, on the reverse strand, counting down.
GTAAGTGTAGGCTGATTGTATGACGGCAAATAAACATTTGGCGGTTGGGCTGGCCCTAATTCATGCTGCATCTAACAGAACCACGTTCATTTGATGAGCAGGGCAGTGTATGTAAGGGGCATAGAGATGGTCTCCCAAAAATTCTTTAATTTTTCCCTGCAATCCTCCCTGTGCACCTGATATCACACTTGCTCCATTATATCCCTGCCCACATAAATAATTGCGATTCAGCCCATATTCCTCAAAAAGAACATTCACAATACGGGAACACAATGCAGCTGCATCTGCTTGTTGTAGGTCAATGAAAGAAAGAAAGCTCTCATTGATGGTCTCATTGTTCTTTTCTCTATAAATATATATACAATATATGAATATTTACACAAATCTAGGATTGACTTCCTTGTCTCCAAAGCAATCATGCCAATGAGCTCATCAGTTATGGTTTTGCTGACATACTTTATACGGCTTTGTGACTTGAGATGAGCATTAAAAGAAGGATTGTACCTGGTAATTAACTTAACAACCGTCAAAGAAAGTCCACAGTTGAGACAATCTAGGTTTTCTGAATGACCCCGAAAAGGCATTCCTAAAGTAGACAAACTTCGAACTATTTCTAAAAGAAAAGTTTGCACTTCATGCCATTTCTTGGCTTCTTCGGAAATGTATCTGTCAGTAAATGTTTCAATGCTTTGGTCATTGTTGTAAGCTAAAAAAGCTAAAGTAGATCTCATGTGTAATTTGCTTTTTGCGTGTAGCATCATTGATTGTCCAAGACGCTGCCAATCATTGAAGCCTTGAACCCACTTTTTATTTTTGGCTTCATGATCACCCAAAAGCCAGCAATAATGGCAGTATGCATAGTCTTCTTTGTATGAGTAAGCCAGCCATTGCACTCTTACACTTGAATTTGATGCATTCTTTATGAAATATGATGAAGAGGAGAAGTGACGCAAACTGCCATTTCCTGGATATTGGCCACCTGGAAAGTCTTTTTCAAGTGGTTGGTATGCACCATGAGAAACAAGAGCACACAATTCAGCTTGAGTAACATTTTTGTACAGCACTTGATCTGTTAAAAAACAAATAGATCTTAATTTATCGCCTGGTGATTCCATCTCTGTGATACATTCATTCTCTGTATTATTATCTGCAGCACTTCCTATTTTGAAATCTTTTACCAAAGGATTCTGGAGTACTTTTTGTGGGCTCATGTTTGTGATCACATCAACATGGTCAACATTTTGGTTTAGGTTAGTTGCTGTAGTAGCCGTAGCTACCAGTGCACATTCGTAAAGCTGTTGAGTGCACACAGACAATAGAAATACCACAGCAGGTTCACTAATTTGCATAGCAACTGAGGCCCCAAAATACTTTTGCCCCCCTCTTTCTGTACTCAAGCTTTCTGGCAATCTGTACTGAAAAAACATAATCTCCTCTGTTTAGGATTGCTTGCCGCAGAATTCAAAAGAAGTCGATCGTTATCTTTTCTTTTAAAAGCACCAGACTTGTGCTTATAGGTAGTGTCCACATCATTTGAAGCCATTTAGTACTATATCCTGACTGTTTCAGTAGCTGATGACTGACGCTCATGTGTACGTGGCAGGGCAAGTCTTAAAAAAGAAAAAGAGAAGAAAATGGTGTCCTTATTAACATGGGCAATGGGAAGACATCACAGGAGGTGACATCACAGGATCATTCCTATAGCATGCAGGTCCATTTTATCCATGGCCCCGCTGTCCGGCAACTTTTGTTATGAAATAAAATCTACTCTCGACACACTAAACTCTAGTTATCATTATTGGTTATTTAAATAGTGCTTTGCCAAACCACTATATATAGAACATATTCACATACAATAATCGCCCAACCAAAGTTGCCACTGATTTATCAACCTCAGAAGGATGAAAGGCTGAAGTCTCAAGTTACAATGATTTGAGGATATTGGGTCAGTTACGCTCCAGTCAAGCTTTACCTTTAAGAACTTTGAATCTCTCTCAGCCCCCTCCTGAGGCTCATATTAATGACTTTCTACTTTGACCGCAGACAGTAAAATTTGAAAAAAGACAAAAGCAGTTTTCTCTTTAGTTTATCAGTGTCCCGATTATGCTACATTAGGGGGTTAACCTTGGGTAGCAACGGCTGCACCATGCGCAGGATGCCTTTGTACACCCATTGAATCTCAACAGCGGGTTAGGGTGGCGAGTCATGTCTTTGATCCCTAAATAGTCACGTTTGACAGACACCCATCTATGCCCGCAAGTCCACCCTTTCAGACAGGGATGTTGCTAGATTTGGAAAAGATCCAACCTGTGCCAATGTCAGGACTTTCTGGACTCGAGACTAGCAAGCCTGTTGGTTGTAGCCTCGGAGGTTCTAGCCGGTGCTACAACCTAAAGGCCCAGGGCTAACGAGACCCCCCCCACTTGACCCCAAGTCCCCCTTAGTGACGCCACTGCTTTCAGATATGCCACAGCACATGGAAACCATGCAAAATGGCAGCAATGCCCAGTATAAGTCCAGTAAAATGGCGTAACATGATCTTTTGCTACCCTGCTGTTGCAGCTTTGTATGGATGTGTCTTTGGGGGGATTAAGTCTGGTGGTATTCCAGGTGTGGGCCGGGTAGAAATTGTTCTAATGTCAGAGAGTATTATGCATCAGGGATAAAACCTGCAAGCATAAGAAACAATCCTCACTATCCGGGTGAACGGGCATATCTCAAAGCTATAAGCCAGGCCTTACTTTATGCAATTCCGTGAATGGAATATACTAAAAATTCGAAACATACGCGTCCTTGTAGCAGAAATGGGATGTCATTCTATTTGTGCAAGAGTTGCTGCAGCCATGCATTGCAAAACAGCAGAATTGCATATTGTTAAGCTTTTGCTGCACAGGTTGAAGGGTGAAAACCTCGGATCTGTATAACGGTGTACTGTAAAGTATGGAATTACAGAGCCTTTTACAATATTGTGTATCTGCGTGTACTTTGGATGCAAAACAGATCAATGTGGAGACGGTGTTAAAAAACAAACAAGAAGATCATTGATGTTTGCGACAACAGTGTGACGATGAGCTGCTTGTGATCGCCGCAGGACCAGATGCGGTATCTATTAGTTTGCTTTTTTTCAAAAGATGATAGAATGCTGTGTAGTACAGTTGCGGCCTCGAGCCTACGTATAACAGAAAAGGGAATGCGACGTGGAAAATGCACTGATAAAAACAATAACACAGCACACACACACACAGACACACACACACGTTGAGAAAATCAGCCAGCTGACAGAATGCCACACTGCTGTCCACTGCACTTATGATAGTGCATCAGAGAAACAGGACCCTGCTGACAGTCAGGAAATAGTCTATAAAACTGCTGAGCCTCGCCGCAACTACAACAATACACATTCCGTGAGGAGCTCTCTATAAAAGGAAGCACCAAAGCAGCAGCGAATCACAGCCCTTAAATATGCCTGCAAACAAAAGTTTGATCAGAGGCAACACGCAGGGGTGGACTGGGAACTAAAAGAGTTTTGGGGACATCACGTGATCGCGGGAGCGTGTTCCAATTACTGGGGACCAAAAGAGGCCCTGGAAATGAAGTTCAACGTGGCCCCATGTTAGACATTTTCAGCAAGCCCAATGCTTTTCCTATGAGAAAATTTGGAAATATCACACAAAAGAGGCCCAGGATGCAGAGGCCCACCGGGAAATCTCCAGAGTTCCCAATAGGCCAGTCCACCCCTGGGAACACGTCCAGGCAGCGGTTCCTAGCCCGCACATTCCCTCTGAACTCTCATTCTCCTGCTCTTCATGGCGACCTTTTTGCCAACACATGGCTTATAGTTTCGGGGAACAAGATGCCACAGCTGGAGCAGCGGGCACCTGATACAGTGGTGAAAACCTTTCCGGACGTACAGAGACTATCCTAAAATGCCATTGTGAAAGACGAGCAATACAAACGCGCACCCTAAACAGTTGGTGTGCGTTTGTTGTGCTCTTCTTTCACAATTTTAGGCTAAACTTTTAACGCTGTGACAGAAGAGCACAGCAAACGCACACCATGAACTTTTAATGCGAGGGGTGAACGGAAGAGACATTTCAATGATTCGAGCTAAAACTGGCCTAAAGGTGGGATAGTTCATATCAGTAAAATTAAAACAGTATTAAAACAGTATTATCAGAGAAAATAACCTGTTGTTTTAGTTGGCAGCAGACAGCAAACACTGCTCGACAGCCCTGACTCGACTATGTACTCAACCAGCACGCAGCACCCTCCCTGCTACAGATAGGTCCAGGCAATGGCGACTCCTTCTTTCTCGTGGGACTGGCACATAACACAGCAGACAGTGTTGCCAACTCCTCAGTGAAGAAAGTAGCTATTGGCTCCCCTAGAAGTCGCCAGAAGTAGCTAGATGACGTCACTGCCTAATTTAAATAATTACCTCCTCTTTCCCCCTACCATTTATGGCTTTTACTGTGGCCCCCTCCCCCTTTAACCTTTTTCTTTAGGTCCATTCCCTTAACATACAGTTCCCGTAGAGCGTTTCTGGGGGCGGGCTGGCTACTTTATGAGCAATAAAATGGCTCTGATTAACAGTAAACACCTCCCTTTTAAGTGCAGTGTCTTTTTACATTACTCCCGTTAGAAAACGGGCGAATGACCACACTTTTTTCAATTTGTTTGGAAACGTGCATATATGAGCAAGTCTCCAAACCAATTGAAAAAAGTAGCTAGATTTCTCGTTAGCCGCTTTTTCATGAAAAAGCCGCTAGGGGGGCGGGCATACTTTCTCGCTAAATATAGAGAGAAAGTCGCTAACTTGGCAACACTGACAGCAGATGACGACTGTGACGTAGACACGTCTTGTTCGTACACTGGCCCAGGATTGGACGGGAGGAAATAAAAACATGGAGATTGGTGGAGAGTGAGTGAATCATTGATTCACCATCATGATAGGAGCTGGACTGGAGTGACGTCACAACCGAAAGGGCCCTGTGCTGTGTGGAAGGGGCGGGCCTGGCACATGAGCCCGGTCGCCATTTGTCTGCCTGGCAACCATTAGATCCGCTTCTGCTTCCCAACTCCCTGCTTTGCCTTCTAACTTGCAGGAGAGAATCTCCGCCCACCATGAAACAATGTATAATGTAAGTAAGTACGGTGCCTGTATTCCTGCAACATAGTCATTTTGACCTCACCACTCCCAGTTTCGCCTGGCAATTTTCGTTTCAGGCAAGATGTTTTCAAAACAAAATATCACTAATCATAATGCCCACTGCGCGGCTCTCTTAGCCTGCAGCATTGCCCAGCCACCAGTATGCACCAAACCACAATGCTTAAAACAATATGCCCCGATGCAGTTTTACTTCATAAACAACTTTTTCAAATGTCGGCAATATAATCAATTTCACTTCCCCACTCCCATGCCAGACATTATCCACACAAAGATTACTAAACAACAATGACCACTGTGCAGCATTTTTTGGCCGCAGCAATGCCCACTAACTACGATCCAAAAAACCACAATGCTAAACACAATATGCTACGGTGCACGGGCCTCCAGCAGACCGGGATCACGCCCTTGTTCACTCCCCGCACTCACCCAGCAGTGATTATTGGAGATCCTCGTCCAGTCCCCCAGACCGAGGAGAAAAAGGCCCTCCGGCCACCCTACAAGCACTCAGTCTGTCAAACCCACCCGCGGGCCCACCTACCTCAGCTCGCACCCACTTCTGTGACCTGGAAACAATGCAACAAATCCTCCTTCCCCCAAATCCTTATCCCGAGGATGGCACGGTGTAGCCGGCAGACACAGAAAGCAGTAGCGGACCATGAAGCAGGGGTCATCAGCAGGCGTCTCGGTCTGGGTGGCAGGAGCGTGGCGGTGAGGATCCCTCCAGCAGGGGGAGGCAGTGAACTGTGTCCTCCATTTATGGTGTGATCCTGGCGCCGCCACCCCCCAAGCCCTCCACGGAGACGAGCCCACAAAACCCACCACCCCCGCTAGGAATTCAGTTCACTCTGGCATCCGCCAGACCACTCCTCTCCAGTGCGCCCCCTGGCCCACCCAACCCTGTATACCCGCAATTACCTTTCGTTTTGGTGATAAGTACTGAATCAGAGCATTTTTATGCTGAAAGGACATGCAAAGCACTAGTTAACTACACAAATCTATGGGCCTCATTATGAGGAGGGTGGTCAGGGGTTAAAGGCTCCGGTGAAGGTGCCGGAGCCATCAACCCCTTACTGCCCCATTACGAGGTATGCTTGCGGGAACCCGCCAAGGATGCCTGGTTTTACCAGGCGTCCTTAGCGGGTCCCACAAGCAGACCAGGATGCTAACAATGGGCCCATTGTTAACGGGCCCGTTGTTGGCATCATCCCCATTCCCATTGAGCCCTATGGGGGCTCGAATGGGAATGGGGATGTACCAGGTCCGGGTTCCATGAATGAGGAATTACCGGGCCCTCCAAGGTCGGAATGGCCTGGTAATTCCTCATTCAAGTAACCCAGACCCGGTACCCGGTATGGGGGTAGCCATGCCGCTAAAAGCGGCATGGTTACCTCCATCCTCGTAATGAGGCCCTATGTCTTCTTTCAAGACAATTCAAACATGTCACACAAAAACGTTTTAAACCCCCTTATTTTCACTTTAGCTTATTTGGCACACCTAAAAGAGTTTTTTTTGCAGAATGTCACATTTTCCCCGCATCATATATGAAGTATGCTTTTGTAATGCAATGAAACATAACTGTTACCTTTTCACACATTTTGTTTTCTACTGAATCTTAAACTCTTGAACGTACATCCACAAAAACCACAGGATATTGTTTGGCTTTGTGCCGAGTTGCATTCTGGAATTTGTAGACTTCCAGCCAAGATGGAGGAAAAATAATGCAATAACCTTACTCTTTTTACTGAACATATTTCTATTGGGAATTAATATATTTGTCTGAGTAATTGATTATGTTTTGTGTTCTTTTCAAGGCCTCTCCATGAAACAGAACATTGATGAGAGCCAATATGTGGATGAGGTGGGGAAAGGAGGAGAAGGCAAATGGGTCATGATGATTGGCGAGGGTAGCGGGAAGAGAAGCTGCTGGCCTGGAAACTGTAGAGGTGGTTTTCCTTGGTCCCTTTCTTACTTGTTCTTCCTGAGGATCTCTCAGGTAAGCGAGATGTACCTCAATCGCACTATAGAGCAATCCTCCACTAAAGGCACTTTGCCTTGTCTGCCCCTGACCCGATCTCTGCCCTGACTACCTTGCTATCTAAGGCCACAGCAAGAGACATTTGATAGGTATGTAGCTATTTAACCAGCCTTATGTTTTAAAAATAATCAATAAACGCAATGCATGGAGATTCTTTTGACAGTCATAACAATCCTCACCTGTATCTTCCAATTTAATAGCATATTGCTTGTTGGATAATTATTGACAGATATATATATATATATATATATGCACACCATAAAGAATAAAAGATATCAGGAAACTGCTGTAAAAGCAACAGTTTGCTCCAGTTAGCAACCAAGAATCAGATTTTTGTTTGCACTGCATTCCAAAGCCAGAAGGTGTTTTCAGACCAAATGTGTAAAATCAACAAAGGCAAGATAACATAACATAAAAAAACACTGTGGCAAGCAATATTTCTGCCAACTACAGATGGGAAAATATATGTTCAAGGGCATGAGATGAAGAGTGCTGTCCTATTCTGGCTTTGCTTCTTGACCAAAGTCTGTCTTCTTGAGCAAATCATTTTATCTCACTGTGCCTTGTCTGACAACATTAGAATTCCCTACACGTGATTCAGCACACAGTGTCCACTACTCCCCCCAAAAAAACACTCATGATATTACACTACATATAATAATACCAGTGACCATTCATATACTGGACGTCACAAAGTTTCCGTCTCTTGGCTTACTCCTGGCAACTTCTTTTAATGGAACTTCCCATGACCCTCTCGAGTATCAGACTCATTCTATGATGTCATTGTCTGTGATGCCAATGATGCCAGTACATTCGAAATTAGGGGGGGGGGGGCGTACATGTTTTTACGCCTAAGCCCGTTCATATCCTTGGTCCCGTCCTTCCCACATTGGTGCTGTTTATTCCCCTCCCCTTTCTTATACGTAATTTAGTTACAAAGAATTGTTTATAGACCGTGATTTATTTACAAACTGTGCCAAATAGTTATTTACAAGATGCAGAATGGATGTAAACAGAGCAAACTGATACCACGCTGAGTGAGCCACAATACCTATCTCCAATGTATCATGATATATTGTTTGGGGTAGGTGGCCCTTTGCCGAAGTGGCCTTCCCCCACATACGCACGGCCATTACTCTTTCGGCAATGCCCTGCACTTGGGCAATGCCCCCTTGTTAGAGCCCTGGGGGCCGACAGCTCACATCCACACCCACTGAAACGGGACTGTGCAGTGTAAGCCAAACAGTGGGGGCGGGTGACGCGATGTAGCATCAATATTTTCCCTGCATTGGTCTGAAAGGGTGCATTTCAATAGCATAATCTTTGGAGTAAATTGGGTACAAATCCATTGCATTTACAGGCAGTTCTGTGAGGGGGGACATGAAATATTGCAATAGTTCAGATGCCTGGTCACACAGTACACAAGAAGAATTATTCTGCAGCAAATCCTTCACGTGCCCTTCAGAAAATGTTCTGTCAGTAAACATATCTGTACCTGCCACATGAAAGCAGTGAGTGCTACCACTGGGCAAGACATGCTTATTGCTCCTCCACAACATATTTATTTCAAAACAACCTATGTACCCCAAGATTATGGAACACTTACTTCTACATAGCTTAACGTTTTGTTTGTTTTTTGTGTGCAGGAGACGCGGGTGCTCCAGAGACTGTGGACACCGGTTTTGCTTACCCCCAGATTAAGGCAAATTTTCTTTTTCATTCATTTAATCTGTGTGCATGCATTTTTTTTTAATTAACACCTTTTTATTGTTTTCCATCCTGTGCATATTAGTCAACAACATTATCAACAGTAACAAAAATTCTCCCAGTGCATCCCACCCACACAAACCTCCTCCCGCCTCCCACCGGAATCCCCACCTTCCTCTCCCTGCACCACAATCCCCCACATTTCCATCCAGCCCGCCAGTGATTAATTTGTGGGGGTGTTTGCCAGGACTCAGCCCCGGCACTTATAGTCTCAGACAGATTGATTACGAAGTAATGATAGCCAGAGCATCCATCAACCCCAATGAGCAGGTGCGAGCTGTAGTTCAACACCAAATGTTGACACTGTGGGGAGCATTTGTTGGTGGTGGCATCAATGGTGGAGAAGCACGCTAGAAAATATTTTGGCCCTGGCACTTATTTTCTTACAAATTAAGCACTGCCGCTGGCCATTACACCAACTCCTTCCCCAGAAAACTCCCCGGGATTGCTGCTCAACTCACTTCCAACCATCTAGCCCAGACCCTATTGAACATTTGGGAGCTTCCTCTGTCTATGTACACCCTTCTCTCCAGTTCCGCACAATGATCCATCCCCTCCACCCACTTATGGATGCTTGATGGGGTCGCCTTACCCCAATCTACAACCAGAGTCTTCGTGCCCACCATCATAGCCGCTATAATCAAACATTTCTCGCTGCTGTTGAACCCTGTATACTCCCAGACATGCAAGAGCATCAGGTAGCATCAGGTAGGATTTGTATTTGGGATGTTTACTCGCGCTCAAAACCCTAAAATTGAAAAAGAGTAGACTAATATGGGATATATTTCACTGAGATGAGTCCGATGTTAAAGAAATTGTAAAATTGTTAAAGAAATTGTAGTTTATTGCTCAGACTGTGTAACAGTCGACACGTGTTTCGACCGCTGGTCATTTTCAAGGCCCATACGTCTTTCACTAGAAGAAGTGATACGTTTTCTGTCTCATTTGCTCAAGTCTCTACGTGCACATTCTTCAGCCTGTGAGGCTGTATCTTACTTGAAATTCTCTTGTTCTGTACTGAATATTTCTGGTATGAAATATGGTCCTTCTTGATTCATAGATTGATTCATAGACCACGAAATTGTTTCGCTGACTGCTTTAAATCACACTCCTGTGATATGTGTCACCTGCTAAATAATTTCTTAATGGGATCAATCCCTCCATCAGTTTCAGGCAGTGCCCTCACTCCTGCAAGAGCTTCACCTTAGGGCATGCCAGTACTGGCTCGCTAATCACCGTAGAGTAGCGGTCCCTTATCCGTTTGCAAGATACTTGCACCTTGGGACACTCCAATAGCATGTGAAAGAGGGAGCCCACCACACTCCACATTTCATTTAGGGATCAGTTACCATGTCCATTCGGTGGAGGCGGACCCTTCAGTAGTATTATACCCTGTGCAATACTTTCTACTGCATCAAACAAAGTTGCATGTTATGCTTGCTTCTCGCGGTGACACCACCGCTTCTGCCCAATCCTCTTCCTCGAGGGCCCCCAGGTGCCCTTCCCACCTCTCTCTTAGATTCAATAGGGGCTTAGACATAAAGTTATTAATTATCTGGTACAATTGCGATATTGCCTTCCCCTTAATCTCCTCTTCCAACAAGTTAGCCTCAATCGGCGTCCTCTCCTGCCCTTCCGAGCCAAAGCATGTGGCCGCCTAGCGTAGGTGTACCTATCCCTTTATGCCAATCCCCTCTTGTAAACTTTGAAGAAATTCGAGCCTATCCTGTGTCAGGATATCCTTCACCTTCCGAATTCCCTTGTCCAACCATCTTTTCTGCATACCCAGTTTGTGATCATCTGGCAAGGCCACGAATCCCCCAAATGGGAGCTTCCTTGATCACAACTCCACCCCATCCCATCGCTCTGAGAGTGGCAGTACGCAAAAGACAGCGCACAAGCCCCTGGTAGCATCATCCCAATGTAGTGTTGCCTGCCGTATAGCACCTGCAAGGTGGCCTAGACCCCATCCTTCTCACTTCCTGCTCAACATGGGGCCTAACCCCCCCACAACCCGAACAGCCACTCATTTAGTGGAATTAGCTGGGAGGCCTAATAATAATGCTGCACATTCCGGACCCCCAACCCGCTGTCCCACAATTTCATTTATTTATTTTATCATTTGTAAATGACCTACTTAACGTTTTCAGTGCTATTCAGGTAGTTTTAATCCCCACATATAATCTCCCTCTGCAGCTTCTCTGTGGTCCAGAACACCCCGGGCTGCAGTGTTATGGAGGAGATGAAGGAGACTTTGCAAAGCCAACATTTTGAATACATTTGCCCTTCCGACCAGTGAGATTGGTAGCGTTGCCCAATGTTTAGCATCTCCCCTAAGGCCGTCCAGAACCGGGTCTAAATGGTTGCGAAGAAACACAGAGTCCTGAAACTCTACTCTGATACCCAGACATTTTATGGATTCTCTCCCTATCATAAGTGGATATCCCTCTGGTATCGCGTCCCCTTCCTCCCGTACCGGCATAAATTCTGATTTATCCCAGTTAATCCTTAGGCCACTCACCTCACCGAACTCCCAGAACATATCAACTACTCTCTGCCCAGTTCATCTCAGGGTATTACCCAAATTGACCGAATACAATTGACCGAATGTCCTAATTGGTCGAATTTTAATGGTCCTAATTGACCTTTTGCACAATTTACCTTTTAATTTTTTTTATATATATACTGGGGTGGTTTCATATTATCAATAATGCAAGGGGTTTGGGTAGTGGGTTGCGGGGGGTTTTGGATTGGGTGGGGGGCTGCAGGGGGTTTCCCCCGCATATATGTACTAATTGACCTTTAAAATCCGGTCAATTGTGCAAAAGGTCAATTGTCATTCGGTCAATTGTAACTCAGTCAATTCGTATACAACCCATCTCAGTTCCCCTAGGTAGAGAAGGACGTCATCCACCTAGAGGGATTTACGCTCTTCCCCTCCCTCCGGTCACACAAATCCTTTCAGCTGCGGGTCCATTCTCACCCTTATCCCAAATGGTTCCACTGTCAATAGAAACAGGAGCAGTGAGAGTGGACAACCCTGCCTGGTGCCCCCTGTAGAGAAAAAGCATCTGAGGCACATCCATTGACCTTAACTCTGGCTACCGGTTGGGTGTGTAATAGTTTAACCCAGCCTACGAACCTAGGCCCAAAGCCGAACTCCTCCAATACCGCCCAGAGATCTTCCCACTCCACGGAGTCAAATGCTTTCTCTGAGTCTATTGCCAGGACTGCATGTGGTCCCTTAAGGGAGGGGAGGCTGCACTCAGTGCATTATGAAAATCTCTAAGATTCATCCTGGCAGCCCTACTGGAACAAACCCACATTGATTGGGGTGGATTAGTGTCCCAATGACTGGTAATAGTTTATTGGCTAGGATCATCGCAAGTATTTTTTGCCTCTCCATTATTGAGGGAGATTGGGCGGCTTTCCTTTTTTATGTGTAACTATGATCATTGCCTGTCGTAAGTCCTTTGGGAGTATGCCCTCTTCTTGACATTCCATAAACATGGCCCTGCTCTCTGTCCGTCCCTGCGCCACTAGCTTCCAAATTCAGCAGGGAATGCGTTTGGGCTTGCAGAGTTTCCATATTGGAGTTGGTTAATTACGGCTTGAATTTCCTCCCTCGTTGGGTCCAGCTCCAGCCTCTCCTTCTGCTCTTGTTTCACCCTCTGTAATTCTGTCTCCCTTATGCAGTCCGCAATCCTGGCAGCATCCCTGATTATCGGGGCCCGATATACTTCTGTATAGCAAGCAGCAAATGCTTCAGCTATATCTTTACTCTTGGATTAGACTGCCCCGTCCACCCGTTTAATCTCTCTCACCCACCTTGTCCCTTCTTCCCTCCTCTCAAGCCATGCCAGAAGTCTGCTGCACTTGTCCCCCACATCAAAGACTCTTGCCTGCATGTCCCACTGTGCTGCCCTAGCCTCATTCTGGACCACTGTTCTGTACTGAAGCTGTGGCCTTGTTAAGGCCATTTTATTTGCATCTGTGTTGTGCCGCACAAGCTGTGCCTCATCTGTCTCTACTTCCTGCTCCAACTGCTCCCTACGAGCCCTGTGATGTTGTCTAACTGCCTGCATTTCCCTGCCCCGAAACACTGCTTTGTAATCCTCCCAGAGTGTGGAGTGACTCTCCACCATCCTTGAGTTGTTTGGAAAATAGGCCTTGGATTCCTCTGTGAGGGCCTCCGCTATCTTCACATCTTTCAAATGATATCCATTCAGCCTCCAATCCCCTCTCCGCTGAAGTACTGCTCCCTGTATATCAATCCATAAGGGAAATTATCTGAGATACCCCTTGGAAGAAATTTGGCTGTGCTTACCCTGCCTGCTTTAGTACTCTGGAGAAATATGTAATCAATCATTGAAAAGGACGAGTGGTGTTTGAGAAGAAGGATAAGCCCTTTCCTTTCCAAGACATCTGTACTATTACATCCTGGTCTCTGTAATTTAGTAGCTTAGCTATTACAGGCCTGAGGTGGGCCCCGGTGGTTCCCCCCTGCTTGGGATGTGGTGGTGTGGTGAGCTCACTCTTTCGAGATTAATAGTGACAGCACTGATGGCCCAATCCATTCTGTCAACCAAGCTTCAAGATACAGCCCGATGGAGGGGCCTTCTCCTTTCTCCAGGAGGTCCAGTATCCTTACCTTGTTGAGCCGGCCCCTCCCCTCTGCGTCCTTCACCCACTTTTCCAAGAATTTTGTTTTGCTTATCAAGTTTTGGATATCTTTATTCATCGGCTGCATCGCATCCTCCACCTTCGATATCCTGTGTTCCGCCTCACCCTAGATCATGCCTCAAAAAGCTCACCTCTACTCCCTCTGCATCCACCTTGCCCTCCAGCGAGGCTTTGGATACCTGGATGGCTGATAGGAGTTCGCTCAGCATGGGTGATTCCTGTATTGTGCCCAAGCCAGTGTCTTTTCTGCCTGGGTCACGGCTTGGTGGGATTTTAGGGGACACCGTGAATGAGTCCATCCTCGTCTGGCAGGCATCTTCTTCTACTTCTCTTTCGCCATTCCCGTTCTCCATTGTGCACCGTAACACACAGCCCTTTCTGGTGGGTACCTCTGTGTACCCCACTTCCCGGGCAACGCCCCCTGCGGGCGGTCCTTTGGGGTACTTCCTGCTCCTTTCATTGCCCTCACTCTTTTCTCCCCCTGCTGTCAGGGGTAAAGCTGCACTGGCATGCAAGGCTCTCAGTGGTTATCGTGCCAGTCAGTGTACGCCCCCCAACAGTTCTGCTGTGTCGGGGAAGAACCTGCGTTCCTTACTGTGTGGTCCCTGTTATGGGAGCCAAGCAGCTTGTCTGCCCCTGCCAAGGGCTTTGCCTTCTTTCCTGATGCCAGAAGATGGTTACAGGGCTATAGCGTGTTGTCTAGTGTTCCCTACCTGCAGAGCGTGCACTCCCGCTCCTCACAAGTATTTCTCATGTTGCTGTTGAGGGCTGCCGTTGGTTCCTGCCTTTTTGTCCAGTGGCTCGTGCCCACCATGCAGTTGCCTTGTGCTGGCCCCCATGGGGGTACGGAGGCGGCTTTCAGGGGTCTATAGCGCGGGAGCCAAGCGATGTCCCCCGCTCCCACCCCTCTGCTGCTCACACCGGCTCTATTATGGGCCAGCGCTGGAAGCGCTCACCGTCATGCGAGGAAGAAACCTCTTTTTTACACCTTTGTTATGGAATGTCTTATAACATAATGCACTAGATCTATTGATCAGTGGCCCTGGGAATGAGCTACATGAGACGATACACTCTGCATTAAAGGATAGTTCCGGGACTTTTTTTTTATTGTCCCTACGGTTCGGCCATGTGTTTTTAAGCATAAATCGGTAGATCGTAGAAAACTTTCCTATGGACCTTACCTGACTTTTCGTCCATTAACGCACTCGAAATCAGCCGCCATTTTGTGATAATCCTATCATTTCCCCCCATCGACCTGGCTCACCTGCGTTTGCGGCACTAAATCAAATCCCCCGCCCCTGAGCCTGACATCAGCAGACGCGTACCGCCCATTTCCCAACGCCAAAGCACGTTTCGTGTCAACAATCGCTGCGCCTCAGCTAATGAAGTGTCGCCATGGAAATGGCAGGACGCCTCTTTCCTCAATAAGTATAAACACACCGTTTCACAACACAGAGCAGCAGATTTTCGATTCCATTACTCTCTCTGTGTTACTTTGAGTATTCTGTGACTCGTTTCTGTGCTCTGGTCAGCTACCTTCGCCGCTTCTAGGCCTTGTGAACACCTGTACCATCTCTGTAAATTATTTTACTTTCTTTACCACACAATGGCTACAATAATGCCGTATATGTACGAGCCCGAGTACACCGAGGAGGAACTACTGGAAAGGCAAGCACGCGAAAACGATGGGGATTCGGACGGCAGTTGGGAGGACCAGTCAACGGATGAAGAGCCTGGACCATGTCGCATGGACGGCGTCTCCACCTGGTGCACGTGCAATCGGTGCGAGCTAATGCCAACTGAGGAGGAGAACTGCTGCTGCCGTGAAAATTCCGGGTGCTTGGCCTACATTTCGGAAGGCGAGCCAAGTCCGCAATGCATCACCGAGCTGCCAGAGTTCAGGGAAGCCTGCCTCTCACGGACCGTGTTGAGGATGATGATGGTGCTTATGCACGAACTTCGCGGCACTGTTCGTCCGCGTAATCCGAGTAACGAGTAAGTATACTCTGGTTGTGATGTCAGTGATGCCACTACTATTTCATGGTCGTCTCCCACATATAAAATGACATCTACATATCATTCGAACGCATGTAAATTGGTTCCATATTGTGCATTTTCTAGATAGAATTTTTTTCAAAGCAGAATGACATTTTTTACCTGAATCGACATTGATAAGAAAGTTTTGTCATTTTAATACAGTTTGCATCTTTCTTTTTCACAGGTGGTACAGGCTGGTGGCCTATCGTTGCTTCACTTGGTGGCTTCACGGGAGGCTCGGACACCGCGTTCGGAGAGTAATACCTGCCTGTGCGGTACTTGCCATTAGACAACATTTCCCCAGCGACAGTGGACAATACCGCGGATTTTCCCTGGATGTGCTGCAACCGTAACTTTACAATGTGTAATGTTTATTATTTATGTTCAATTGAAATTAAGATCTAAAATAAAACCCAACATATATTTTAACAATGGTTGTTTTGATTTTTTAAATGAATCTAGTGTGTCTCCATTGAATAGTCTTCCTGTGCCTTGTCTTGTCACACCACATGTCTCCCGCCAGCATCCTCCCTCACGCTGGCCGCCCACCTTCAATCCACATAACCGTTGAACCCATATGCAGCAGACATACATATGTTATTTTGCGGGTTGGCATCAAGCCTCCCGGCCTTGCCTCCTCCCCCAAAAATACTTACCACACCACTTTGTTCAAGCGTTGGCAATAAAAGGCCGTTGGATTTTATTGATACAAAACATGGTTATAGGTAAATAATCAATATGGTTGATCATAATAAATCATCCTTTTGGGCACCGGGTACAGAGATGACCCCCTCTGGCCCGTGCCGCCTTGCTACCACAGGCCAGCCTGCTGCTGACTAACTGCCTAGGCATCCAGGGTCTCCAGGGTGAACTGCACCCATATATTTTCCTGGGAGGGTGAGGTATTTATAAACTCACCCCCCTGCGTTCCATGTACTAGATCCTGCAGCCTGCCTCTTACATGCAGTTAGATGGCCTCTCCTTGGTGAGGCCATGCGGCAAACGAGTCTTGTCTGCACGACCACCGCCCCAATCCACCCCCCGCCCTATCAAAGGCAGTTTGCACCGGGGTACTTGCGCTGGCAAGTGGAGCTGTCAGGGAGCGATAAAGGCCAAGAGGTGCCAAAGACCATGTACACTTCAAAGTGGTCTATAGAGCATGGGTTGTTGTTCCCATGTCTACCTCCAGACCCCGTGTCTCCTGCCAAGCATCCCCCCTCACGCTGGACGCCCCCCTGCAATCCACATAAGTGTGTCTCCATTCACGAGTCTTCCTGTGTCTTGTCTGCACGACCACCGCCCCAAATCACCCCCTGCCCTATCAAAGGCAGTTCGCACCGGGGTACTTGCGCTGGCAAGTGGAGCTGTCAGGGAGCGATAAAGGCCAAGAGGTGCCAAAGACCATGTACACTTCAAAGTGGTCTATAGAGCATGGGTTGTTGTTCCCATGTCTACCTCCAGACCCCGTGTCTCCTGCCAAGCATCCCCCCTCACGCTGGACGCCCCCCTGCAAACCGCATAATGCCACGACATATACACGTCATTCATTCACAAAAACACCCTTGTTTCGAATTATTTATAACCCACTTCATATTTCTAATGAGAACTTCTTTGCGCTTTGCTAGTCAACCCGTGAAGGTGCTGGTTATCTGCTCTTCGTCTCTTTGAACTTCCGTGACCACTTCGAGCAAACTCGTCAGTTTGCAACCTGTGAACTGCTCCCTGTTCTACGACAAGAAACTACTCTGATCCCTGCATCTAACTGTTTGTTCGTCAAGGTAAGGCCATGTACCATAATCATTTTGCGTCCAATTTTTTAATTTATATCTATTTGCTAGTAGTCATCAAATTGCATCCATGTTTTCTTTTCGTTCAAGACAGTACATGCAAGGAACTAGTCACATGTTCTGAGTTTAGTCAAATTATTTTTCTATTTTTTTAAAGTTATTCAAACACTTATCCGCATGTGAATAACGTGTATAGTTCCAAGAACCAAAACGAACCTTGCATTGAACCTTTTATGTGTCATTTAATTTTTTAACACATTGGTATTCATAGAGAATTGTTGATCTTTACTTTTCAGAACTTTCCACAATGCCTGCCTGTTCCATTGGCGGTTGCCCTTCGAAGACCCATAAAAAATCTGAAGGTACTATAATGCATGTTTTCCCTAAAACAATAGATCAGATAAGAGAATGGGTCCGATATTGCGGATATCCACCGTCTGAGCTTGAAAGTAAAGTCCTAGAAGTCTTTGCGGACAAGAGGGGTGATCGATACCGCATCTGCAGCAGGCACTTTAGCTCAGACATGTACTCCACATCATTGCTAATAAAGAAGAACACACCGCGAGCGAAGCGAAAATTGCTCTCAACCGCTATTCCCACTCTATTCGTCCACATCCCTCCACTGGTGAGTCAAGTTTACGGATTTAGCTCTCGGCCTTGCGGTAGTGTGTAGCATTAGCTAACAATAATTTCCCCATTTATGTATCCACTCAATATGAAGGCGGACGATTCTCCATCCGTGTCGTTATTGCTGTCATTAGCCACTTCAAGCGCCTATCGGGTAATCTTACTTAGCTATTCTGCCACTGACTTGTTTTAGGCATGTAAATCAATAGTTTTAATTTATCGTGTAATTATTTTACCTAATGGTACACCCTAGTACTCGTCCTCCAGTCTTTGTTTTCAGTTATAATTATTGTTATCCAAAATAATGCAAGTACTGTCTTTCAGGGAGATGCTGAGGAGTCCAACGCATTGACGACAACCGTTGATGTCACTCAGATGCTCGAGGTACGTTTCCGGACAGTTCCATCGATGGAGATCATCAGATCTTGCATTCTTGTAGCGTGATTGTTACACACAATGTTTCTTTCGTTTTTAGCCATTGATATGTCCTTCTGTCGTCGCCCTCCTATGTGTCTTCTTTTTTCAATATTGTGTTCATTACTAATGAAAGTCCTATGTTTCAGGGAGTCAATGGAGCATTAGTCCAAGAAGAAGGGGGAGCATGCAGTTACGGGTCGGCGCAACAGCTTGCAGAAGTGTGCACCGCAGTTACAGCGTCCCTTGATGTTCTTATGCATTTCGAGGTATGGATACTGACAGTTCGATCAAGCGAGATCATATGACGTGATTACATCCGCTATACTTCCTTCTTTATTAACGCAAGTACTATGTTTCAGGGAGATGACGGAGCTTCTTCTACAAGAACATCACCCCTAGTAGTTGATGCAGATCTCTGGGTGGTGACACTTCCAACGATCGAGCAAATCGAATCATATTTAGATATCCATTATTTATTTTAGACAACTGATCATTTGTGCAGGTCTATTTAGATGAGCCGTTGACGCCTGCACAAAATTTATGTTCTTTTTAACAAAATAGAAAACCATACTAATGCAATTACTGTGTTTCAGGGAGTTGCTGAAGCGTCATCTTCAATAATATCATCAATGGAAGTCTATGCGGAGCCCGAGGTATGGATCTTGACAGTTCCATCTAACTAGATCAACAATGCGTGAATAATTGTCGTTTGAATGTTCTACACAAAGCGTTCATTCGTGGTTTGCTATTGAGATGTACGTGGGTATTGGTCCCCAAGTACATTTTGTGTTTTCAATATTATTATACATACTAATGAAAGTTCTATGTTTCAGGGAGTCGATGGAGCGTCAGTGCGTGATGGATGTGCTTATCATGAAAATATAGTCGTTGCAGCGCAAGAGGAAGTGGAGACATGCACACACGAGTCGGAGCAACAGCGTCCTGATGTTGAAGTTCGAGGCAAGAAAGTTTCAAAGAAAAGAAAGCAAAAGAAGGTTAGTGTCCTGGTCACTATATTATGTTGTTTTTCACTGTTAATAGTTCAATACTGTAAGTTGTGTTTAAACTGAACATCCCTTTTCCAATCTGTCCTCTAGTTGCGAGTGGGTGTACGAACTAGATCTACACAGACAGTGAAGCGAACGAGAGATGTTGCTTGTCAAACCTTTTGGCAGGGACTTGAGACTGGAGATGCATCGTGCCAATGGGAAGAATATGAAGTGATTGACAACAGAGCTATACCACCACCAGCCATTGATAGTGAATGTCCTCCTGGTAGTTCGGATGCAGTCGGAGATCAATTCACAGAATCCACACCCGCAAAAACTAAGACCGCGAGAAAGTTGAAGAAATTGTTTTATTCACCCATCGCCGGAGAAGGAACAGATGTTGCAATGGAAGAGAATGAAGTGGACGACAATGAAACACCATCAATATCACTGAACATAGCGGAAGACGATATCAGAGATTCTACCTTTCATGTGAGTGACATGTCCTCAACGTTACAGGACGAACCAGCTGGTATGCAGAGTGACAGTATAAGGAAAGAGGCCAAATTCATTGTATTCGATAGTTGTTTGATTGATATTATTATTAGGATGAAATGTGGGCATTCGGTTGGTGGGGAAGTATGTGGGGAGCCATTGATTAATGTGACTCGTGCAATTCGAGGCACTAACCTTAAAATACATGCCACCTGTACAAAATATCATCCTTTCTCATGGTCTGCACAACCCATGCTGGGGCAACTGCCAGCAGGCAATCTACTTTGTGCAGCGGCCGCACTTTTTAGTGGTTCAAGTTTTAAAAAGTTAGAGTATTTCTTTCAGTTTGTGGGAATCCATTTCATTGCGAAAACTCAGTTCTACAAATACCAAATCGATTATCTATTTCCAGCCATTAGCGAAGCTTGGAGAATGGAAAAAATGTCTATTGATAGTACATTCGCGGGCAAACGGTTCAGGCTAGCCGGTGATGGACAGTGCGACAGCCCAGGATTTTCAGCCAAGTACTGCACCTACCACTTTCAGGACATGGAAAGTAAGAAAATTGTGAGTTCGGTGGTCGTGCAGGTGTCACAAAGTACATCCTCAGTGGCCATGGAGAAAGTTGGCTTTGTAGCATCATTGCAAGAACTACAATCGCGGGGAATGGTGATCGACCTGATAGCCACGGACAGACACGTTTCAATTGCCAAGACAATGAGAGAAGAGTACAAAAATATAAATCACCAATTTGACGTATGGCATCTTGCAAAAACAATCAATAAAAAAATGTCGGCTGCAGGTAAAAAAAAAGATATGCAAGGTATTTCACAGTGGTCCAAGTCAATCAGCAACCATCTTTGGTGGAGCTCAAAAACATGTGGAGGGTCGTTGGAAATTCTACTGGAAAAATGGCGGTCAGTAATGCTACACTGTAGCAACGTTCACCGCTGGACCACAAACCAACATTTCCACAATTGTGAACATGGCCATTTGTCCACAGAGGAGGCACGGAAGAAGAAGTGGTTGATTCCTTCATCACCCACTCACAAAGCCATTGAAAAGATTGTATTTGATAAAACTATAACAAGAGATTTGAGGGGACTCACGGAATTCTGCCACACAGGAGATTTGGAGGTGTTCCACAATATGTGCCTAAAGTACAGGCCAAAACGATTGCATTTTGTCATGGAGGGCATGATAAATCGGACTCTTCTAGCGGTCTTGGCACATAACCATAATGTTGGCCGTCAACAAAGTAGGACGACCGGAACTTTAGGGACGCTTCGCTACAATAAGGCCTTCACTAAAAGAAGTAAACAATGGGTGATCAAACCAGTGTTTGAGGATATGCAATATGAATTTATTGAGAGACTTATTGTTGATGTCCTGAATAGGCACATACATGGAGTTGTGAACGAACCTGTGCAGGGGACAACTGCATTGCCACCCAACATTGCCTCTGTTCCATGTCCACCTAAAGCAGAGCTCATTGAGAAATACACATCACGGTTTAAATGATTGTAATTTGATTATCTGTTCTCTCGAGTCTCCTCATGTTGCAGGCCCATTGAATATGTGTATCTATGTAATGTGTAAATAAAAGTGATTGCTCAGTGTACATGCAATGTGTCTCTCCACCCTTGCCCCTCCCTTCACTGTGCAGTTGTGCGAACGACCCGGGTGTCACCTGTGACTTTGCTCTGGAGTCTCCTCATGTCACAGGCCCATTGAATATGTGTAGCTATGTATTGTGTAAATAAAAGTGATTGCTCAGTGTACATTCAATGTGTCTATCCAACCTTGTTCATTTGCGGATTAAATTAAACCAAACAGTAATATAAATCATTTTTCAAAAAATATAGAATGTCTCCGTATTTATGGTTCTCTGGGGCTGCAAATGCACGCAGACAAAATGCAAAGATGGAGTGTAAATTTCAAGTCCTGTGAGATGGCCTTACACTGAATGTAGCTAACTAGGAATGTGTGCTCGTTCAAAGTGAAGGTCAGCTGCTTTGATTTTTTGCTCGGGTGCCGGAATGGCCCACGACTCAGTATAAGGTTCTATTGTTATTTGACCTTGACAGGCCGGGACCATCCCGAAAGACTTCTTTTTGGGGGTGTGGTGCAATAACGTAAGAAACGATAATGAATATAATTTCAGAAACGAAAGCCATTTAATGTTCGTTCATTAGAAGAAATAACGTCGGCATAGAAGGAGTGGTATTTCGGGGCTGCCCTACGCACAGACACAATGGAAAATGCAAATATAATGTAAGTAACTCTTTAGATGAGTTTATACCGCAATTTAATTACTATACAGTAGCTTTAAAGACGGGTTAAGTTGTACTTGTTCGTTCTCTGTGGCATATTGTTTTGTACCGCGCACTATCTTGAGGAGAACCATCTCCTTTTACGGAAGCACCTCAAAACCTTCCTCTTTGCTTCTGCTTTCTCTCTCCCTCTCCCCTGCTACAACTGGTCCACTGTCTGCGACCTCGGTCCTGGGCCCTTCCACTCTCCACCTGCACTGCCTCCCTGTCAACCCCTGCACTGGGGGACTGTCTCAGTATCCTACAGCCCCCCTTTCCCAGCACTTGTTCTGCACTTACCTTGCACTCGCCACCAGCTGGCCCTATGTATTTATTATTTTATGCTACTTACCTTGTACTCCACTTCCCCCCTCCCCTTCCCCTTGCACTTTTACCTTCCCCCTACCCCTGCACTTGCGCGATCTGAATGACACCTGGCCTAGTAGGATCGTTGTCTGTCTTCTCCTTGTTCTCCCCCCCTCCCTGCCTCGCCACGCCTTGAAACACTTGTGTATAGGCGCGTTGCAAATGCCATATTATATCATATCAGTGACGAAGTGGTCCACTGGCGCTCAGGCGGCTCTGAAAAAGGCGGAGGAGGGGGGTGGGTTACTGGAAATGACGTATAATACCCAGTTGCACTGTCCTAGCTATGAAATAATTTCCCGACCTAATATATAAAATGAATAATTTTAATAAAGATCTGATGGTGAGACTAATTTCATTTTTTATGTTTTTAAAACAGGTACATCCTTCATTATTGTATGTGTCACGAGTACCAGACACCGGCGGATGGCTTTTACAACCGCCAGTTGCTTCTCCGCGTGAACAACGTTACCACCCTGACCATTTTATGGGACGATCGCCAAGTACAAGTATGCCCTTACGCGGTACTAA
Source organism: Ambystoma mexicanum (assembly GCF_040938575.1). Lineage (NCBI taxonomy): Eukaryota > Metazoa > Chordata > Amphibia > Caudata > Ambystomatidae > Ambystoma > Ambystoma mexicanum. Next base: position 247,636,980 of record NC_090924.1, on the reverse strand, counting down.
CGGCTAGATGCAACATACATACCGTTGTGGTGGCCTAGTGCCTCGTTGTTGGAACAGCCATGCGATTATCAGTGCGACCGAAGAGCTTATTTTATCGTAAACCAACACCCTGTGTACTGCACACGAACATCGCTTGCCTCAAGACGAACTATTTTGGATCGAGAGCAAAGAAAAATGCAAATCGCTGAATATTCTCTAAACATTTGATGTCAAATAAATGTACTTTACCAAATTTACAATCTTGCGGTTTGATTTAAAAGTACAGTTTCATATTCCGAATTGTGGCGCGCTGTGTTGTGAGCTGATCTGTGTTGGTTTCCGGGTTCTGTGTGGAGTCGCGTAGAAGACGCCTGGGCGCGTTTGCCTACACAGCACAGTCACGTCTCGGATAGAGGCGGGGAATATGAATGTTTTGATAAAGTCTGTTTCAGGGGCGGGGGATATGATTTAGTGCCGCAAACGCAGGTGAGCCAGGTCGATGGGGGGAAATGATAGGATTATCACAAAATGGCGGCTGATTTCGAGTGCGTTAATGGACGAAAAGTCGGGTAAGGTCCATAGGAAAGTTTTCTACGATCTACCGATTTATGCTTAAAAACACATGGCCGAACCGTAGGGACAATAAAAAAAAAGTCCCGGAACTATCCTTTAAATGCAGGGCACACAATTGCACGGGTCCCGTTCTGCAGTTGTTTCGGTGCACTTCTCTCTGTGCCGCTTCTTTGATGGAGCTGGCGTTCTCCCCCGGCCCCGTCACCCTATGTTGCTTTCCCGCAGCAGCCACTGCTCCAGGGTCGACGCCCACCATCACACGCCATCACTTTGGTTGCGCCGGCGCTGTTCAGTCCAAAGCAAATATCTTCATGTAACCTCGAACTAAGCAGTTTGGAGGCTTCTATGGATTCGCTGGTCTGCTGTCGGAGCGGAGCTGGAAGGAGAGGGATCTACTCCGCCATATTGGACAACAGCACCCTGCATGCATACTTTCTTGATTATATGTTTGCAATATGTTTGAATTCAGCAAGTATAACTTCAATGATGCCAGCTGTCCCAAGTAAATTGAGAAAGAAGTCAGAGTAAGTGCTGCCACACGTTCTGTGGATGTATTGGAAGATGCTAGTAACCGGTGCACCCAAAGGTAGACCGATGAAAACCCAATGTCCCCCACCATGTACCAAACAAAACATTGATTGAGTGTTGGCAATACAAAGGCTGTGGGTTTTTTATTGCACAACATGTGATAATAAACAAAACAATCACAATCATACTAACCATACTAACCATAAAGATAATGTGTACTTTTGGGCACGAGGTCCTGAGGTTACGCCCTCTGGCCAGCATCGCGTTCTTCGTGTCACAAAAGTGTGGGCCCTGTACAGTGCCCTGGTCTGTCTTCTCCTTCTTCTCTCCCTTTTTCTTGGGTGGGAGGTTATGGGAAAAGAAAAAGTACGCTCCGTAAACAAGGTACTTGTTTGGTGCTCCGTGTGGAGTTCCAAACAGATGTGTGCTTTTTTAGCTGCAAATGCAGCTCCTTATATTGTCCCTGGGGCTGGCCCTGGGATTTGTCTGCCTGTGTGGGCGCTGTGTCCCAGCCCCCGGCCGGCTGGCTCCGACAGCATTTTGCACCCTGAGGTGCATCTTTTGTTGCTGGCTGGGATTTCCTGCATGCCCTGCCCTGGGGTGCTTAGCACTTCCTTGGTGTGCTGTCCAAGGTGTTGCTCCCACCTTGCCCCTTCTCCTGTCTGGCTCCAGGAGTCTGAGGGGCAGGGGGGCAGGAGGGGGTTACGGGGTCCACCTTTGCTTTCCCTTGACCTTGGCTGTGCTGTTGGCAGCCAACTGTCCAGACCCCTCTCCCTAACCTCCCTTCCATGGGGCACAGGTTACCGGCCCCCGCTTTGGAGCTGTGTAGTTCCCCCTGCGCAGTGCTGGCTATAACACTTGATTATCGAAAGTGGAATTCTGGATAGCACATTTCAGTGGGAAGCTCCTGCTGATAGCTCTCTAAAGTTCTTCAACAAACGTATTTTCTCTGGTCGACATCCCAAGAGGGTATTCATCCGGTGTTATTGACTTTAGAGGCTATTCTGAAGGGGCGATCATACCCTCGATGTACCAAAAGTGGTAATAAGAAAATGGTTGTAATTGAAATTTGGAACTTTCTAAAAGGAAGATATTTGCACACCGCTCTAGTAATAATGAGGTACAATGTTACTTGTCTTGCTACCAAGAGGTCCCTCTTTCCCTTCCTTTCGTTCATGTCCACCACCTTCTGCCGGTTTCCACTGCTTACTTCAAGTCAGGGCTGTCTGGAGCTGGGCACCTGAACATATTTTAAGGCCCAGGCACACAGTTATGCTATAGGATTGTGTTTCCTCTCCTGGCCAGCCATCCATCAGCCATGAAGAAGGGACAAGGTAGCAGGACCTGCAAGCTGCTGATAACCTTCTTACTCACACCTCCTCCCTCACAGACAAAGACACACGAGTTCATACTTCTAACATAAGAGAAAAATGGTGTGGATCAGCAGACACTCCACAGAGGATACACAGGGGCCCTAGTCGTAAGGGTACACTACCATATCACTTCATGTATTCTTTGCGCGTTCCTGGTGTATGGTTTCACATGGCTTAACCTGAGGCAGCTCTACTGCCAGCATTGCTTGCATAATGTCTTTGAATGTCTTTCAGCCCCACCTTTTGCCTCCCATTTCTTTTAAGTAGCTTGAATGGTTGGTGGGCCTGCTGCAAAGGTCTCAGTACAACCTGCGGGCCTACGTCCGCCTTTCTTCATTCTCAGGCTTATACATGTGTACCTTTTGAGTTCGGTGACAATAGTCCCTGTGATTGAAGTTGCAAAAACCAAATGTGTCGGGGGCATGCTATGTATTGAGAAATTGGGAAACTTTATTTTGAAAATGAGATGTCCCATGAAAAATGCTGACATCCAAGGCTTGGATATCCAGTCCACTTTCTTCAACACACATGCACTTCTTTTCAATCCTTGTTTCCTAGAACGCTCATGACCTTGCACCTAACTAGCAGAGCGCCCCCTGGTGCTGCAACTTTCCAATGCCTTGTTCCGAAATCCCTTTCCCTTAGCACCGCTTTGCAGGCCTTCCTTGATGGGCAAATACAGCCAAAAGAAGTAGATACATTGTCAATATTTCTAGACATGTGGCTCTGGATAGTTTCCTCTTTTTACATTAAACAAAAAAGTATTACAAAAATGTACACAGCCATTCAAGAAGACTCGCGGGTGCACCTAAACGTCGAACCGCTACAGTTTATAAACTACGGAGCCATACAGGCAGGGAAACATATTAGTTGAAGGGATCCACACAGAAACCATTAGGAGCTGCATCATACTGTTAAATAATTGAAGAAAACACTGTAAACACAAGCAAATCTATCAAATATACATGCGTATAGCACTGCTGCTCTTCTAGCAACAGACATTAAGCCACTGTCTAAAGTAATTATCCTTGGAGACTTCAAGTCAGGACTTAATGATGCCACGGATGCTCATGCCATCTCAGTTCCAAGCACAATTGAATCACAGGGTTTCACCATGCGTATCACCAATGCTACTCATGCCAAAGGCCGCACCCTGGATTGGCTCGCTGATCTTACCGGCAGTACCAACATATCCAACAATGATCCCTGCCCTTGGTCAGACCATAATGTTATACTCTTCCCCATCAGCACTATCTCTCAACCTAGCTTATCCACACCGCTAGCCCCTGCTGCTCCTACCCGCAACCATCGTAACGTCACACCTGACAATGTGCTCCCACCTTTCCTACCTCTCACTACCCACGGTGTCCACACCACTAACCCAGCATCCTTAGTGGACCTCTACAACCTAACAATGGAAGCAGGTATAGAGGAAGGGGCACCACACAGCACTTGCTAAACTCTGTGCACACAATAACTCTTGGTACACCCCCAATCCCAAAGAACTAAGAAGCAAAAAAAAGAAATACAGAGAGCATATGGAAAAATCACCCACCCTGGAGAATAAACAGCAATTCAAGATACTAGCCTCTGGATACAAAAAAGCCAACATTCTACCTAAATGCAACGCCTATAACACTAGAAATGAAAACGCAACCCCTAGCCCAAGAGAACTCTTCTCCATCCTACGAGAACTGGAATCACCTTCCGTGAACCTAGACAACTGTACCACTGGCCAGCTATGGTGCACGAGCACACAAAAGGTGCTCACTGACAAGATCACCCATCATTTGACATTGACGGCAACAACATTTCTGTTGACAAAGAAGTAAAAACTCCAGGTGTGTAACTAGACTCGTCACTTTCCCTAACCAGGCAAGTGAATGCTATTACATCAGCATCAGCCTATACTGCCAAACTCATTACCTCCTGCAGACACTTCCTAACCACATACAATTGCATCTCCTGGGCCATAGCCCTAATCCTATCCAGGATAGACTTTTGCAACTCCCTCTTTGCTGGACCCACAGCAAAAAACATTAACAAACTCCAGATAGTACAGAACAATGCTATCACAGCTACCCTAAATATCCCATAAAAAGACCATGGGCCTCATTATGAGTCACCTGGTCCGGAAATATCAGTGGCAGTAAACCCGCCGCCACCGTTGTTTCCGGACCGGTGATCTCGAGTTCTGCAGGTGGGAGGTGTCATTCCCGCCAGGTCTGACCTGGCGGGTTTAACACCAACCGCCTGCAGGCGGACGTGGAAGCACCGGCACCATCACGAGATGGTTCCAGTGTTTCCACTTCCCCATTCCCATGGAGTCCAACAGGACTCCATGGGAATGGGGATTTACCGAATTCCGCCTCCGGAATTCCTGGGTCACCGGGGTTGTAATGCCCCGGTAATTCCGGGAATCACGGAGGCGGAATGGTAATACGAGTCCGGCGGTAACCTGCCGTTTTTTCCGGCTCGGTTACCGCTGAACTCGTAATGAGGCTTCATATCTCATAATTTAGAAGAAATATGCATTGGCTACCCGTACAAGACCGAATCAAATTTAAAATACTATCCTTAACACACGAATGTCTATCGAACACTGCACCATTATACCTGTAAAAACAAATCTCCAAAGCCCGATTAACAAGACCTACCCGAACCACACACACAGGTCTCTAAGCCACCCAGAGATTCAAACGAAATAAAGCAGGTGGGTACAGTTTCCCAGTCATTGCAGCTAAATACTGGAACACCATGCCCCCAGAGCTAAGACAAGGCCTTCCCTCTGGTCTTTCCGTAGAAGCCTCAAAACATGTCTCTTTAGCCAAAACAGAGCATAACTGCTACCTTGTGGGAATACGCTACCGTAATACCAACATAAGGTATTGCCTTTCGCTCATCAACGCTGACCAGCGCATTTATGCCAAGATGGCATTATGCAAACACTAATGGCAAACCCAATACTCTCTGTATGACTAAGCTTGTAATGTAATGGGACCGATCTCTAAGTATCTCAGCTCAGATTTCTGAGCCTAAGCAAACTCTGACTAAGACTGCTGTGTAACCAACTTCTTAAGCAAAGTAATGTAATGCAACTGTTCTCTTAAGTATCTCTGCTCAGAAACCTGAGTCTACGCAAACTTTGACTAAGACTGTAATGTAACCAACTTCTTAAGCAATGTAACCACAACCTTTGTAACCGATTTCATAAGCTCAAGCACCTAGATGCCTAAGGGCTTGGTGCACTCTACAAATGCATAAATAAATAAATAAATAAATACACAAAGACACACACACTAGCCCACACATTGGGGTAATCAGGACTATTTGTGTTTACTGGGAGATTAAGTTTACCTTCAAATGCCTTGATGAAGCTCATGTTAAGCAAAACAAGTGTTGGCCTAGATATGTAATAAATACTGGTATTGACAAATTAGAGTTGTAGAGGTTTCTGGAGACGATGTCAATATAGTGTGCATAGTTGTTGCTTTAAGTGGAAATTTGTATTTACCATCACAGGGGTCCGTTTAGTTTCCACTGAAAAAAATCTTTAAGGAAAGTAAAGTAACCAAAAAGTCCTTGTTCATTTTGCATTTGCTTAGAAGGTGTAATAATGCAATCCTTGTCACTAATTACATAAAGTGCCCATCATGGATTAATAGCTACAATAAGCTCCACATTTGTATTCCGAACTGAATAACAATATGTTTACTAAATTCTTCATTACTTCAAACTAAAACATGTTTTTCTAACTGTACAATTGCTGTTGGACTTTCTCTAAAATGTTCCAACCCATTTTAAATGGATTTACTTACTGTGTCCCTAATAAAAACGAAGGGCATCCAAAATGCATGTCTTTGGGAGATGAGGTCATTTCCATAATGTGGCATCAATAGCCTTGACTGGGGTCTCAAATGTTTCTGCGTATGTGGATGAACAGACGTAATGAGTATATGCAGGGAGATGGTTGGGCATGATAAAGACATTGGAGACTGAGGGTAGGAGGAGCTTGGGTATGAGAAACTGGGAAGAAAGCGTGTGGTACATAAATGAATTGACACAGGGGAGCTAGAGGCTGAGATTGTAAGGTATTAAGGCAGAGGCACTCAGAAAAGGAAGCCATTCCATGTTAGGATCTGGACCTGCATGCCGCCTGTCCCATGCCATCCCTCCCTTTGGCTGCAGGGCCATTGTAAGCACTTTTGGGGCCCAGGGCACGGACACCGGTGGGCCCCCCTCTACCAAGCCAAAGGAATTAAGAGATCTGAATATCTGGTCACACCCCGTCTCGTCACGATCATCACCCATAGCTTGATATGCTGCCTTGCAGTGATCAAAATATGATTAGGTATTCCCTTTCAATCCCATTTCCATCTTCATTCTTGCTATAATCAGAACAAGTAGTGTGTCAGGGGCAACATTAACAGTCCACAATAAGGGTGTGTGTGTTCTAGCATAGGTACAGGACACTTTTCATCAATAGAAGCCACAAGGAAGATGTACTGGCCATAGTATGAATGCAGGACACAGATCATATGAAAAGGGTGCACATAATCCTGAATAGGCGACTCAGATTAGCCGCCTCACAGAATGCAAAAGTGGTTAAGTATGGATACAGAAGACCAATTGGAAGCAAGGAGAACTCTACAGATACCACAGCATAGATAGTGGATGAAGATTACAAGCTTCCAGGAAGGTAACTGAGATTAGAAGGGCATACATTTCAAGTGTTGTTACCATCAGGGAGCAAAGGAACACATGGTTATGGTGTGCAATATTTAAATGTTCTCTATGATTATAGGGGAAGTAACACTATAGCCACTGAAAGCATGTTGTGGGGTGCATTTAAAGGCCGCAAACAGAAGTCCCTTCCACATGAATGGCAGGCATGTAAACCCTGCAACAAAAACGGCCTGGCTTTTGCTTTTGTTTCACGTAAAGTTAAAAAGCCATATGGAAAGGGGCTTACCTGTGATTATCAATGGACACACGGCAGTTTGATTTATAAAAGGAGGAATCAAAGAATCCTGTAACATGGAAAACAGGATTTTTCAACATTGAAAGCAAAAACGGCCTGCACCTGTGTTTGCAAATAAAAACAGCTTTAAAAAGCCATAATGGGAAAAATATTACTGCTCAGAGAAAAATGCCAGGAAAGCAAAACATGATGTGTGGGTTGACCAAAGCAATGTATATTATGTTTCACCCACAAAACTCCAGTGACATTTGAAGAGACACTTCAGGAAAAACCTGTTTCTGGCTGAGGGCAAAAACTTCACAAAGGAAACTCCACTTCCAGCTGGATGTCACATCTCCTATCTAATGACCCCGCAGTAAAATCTGGTGCTGCTGAAAGTGTCAACATTCTGTATCCTCCAGATCTACTGACTAGGAAAGCAAGGACTTCAAGAGAAAGCCATCCTTGGCTGGAGCATAACTAAAAGGTGTGAATCCTTTTTGCACCCACTTCAAAGAGCACACAAACTAAATTCAAAAAGACTCATAAAAACCTCTGGTAACAGGCTGACACAGGGGGACAGATGGCTGGGTGGGATGGAGCAGCCCTCCCCTTTGCTGCACAGGAACACTCACAATTAATATAGAAAACTATTTTCTTTTTAGGCATTTTGCGCAGCAACCATACTGTGGATTGATTTCATTTTTACACCATTTTTCATGTAACTCTGGGAACTGTATTGGCCAGTTAGACTAGGTTTCTGGCGGATCTGAACATGTTACAAATGTGAGCGCTTGTGAAAAGGTGGAAAATGAAATCAGGAATATGCTTGATAACTTAAACATTCATAACTGTTGTACATTATGTGAAAACAACAAAAATGTGACACATGGCCATGCTACATCGTACTGCTTTGGCGGTCGGCTTATCTAATTCCCCATGATCATCTAAAACAGAAAATATGTTTAGTATGGCAGTTGCTAGCATAATTATGAAGTTGTGATCCATAAGTAGTTTTTGCCAAAAAGTTGAAAGGATGATGACAAATGGGAAAACACAGATGTTGCTCCAAACACCTAAACCAATCCTGACTGGGTGTGGCGAGAGAGAGGGTAACTGTCCAATCCTAGAGGCAGGGATTATTGCAGTGTACTTCCCCTAGATTGTAAAATTGGTGATGTCATTTCTGCTATATAAGGGGGACTGTACTAGGACAGGACACAAACCAGGGAAACAGAAAAAAGGAGGATGGAGAGAAGGCTGCTGAAACATACCATATTTGAGAGTGGAGTGACCAGACCCCTGCCCTATCTTTCCAGAGTGTCCTGAGATACAGCTGGCTTTCCTGAACCTTAATCAAAGGCTTTCTATGTAAGTAACAATAACCCCAGCCCGTAAACTGCATAAGCCCTTCATTCTTGTAGCATTGCATCAATTTCCCCATTGAAAATTCCCAATTGAAACCCCCAATAGCCAGTGCATTTCAGTCATCTCCCCATTGAAGAATCTTTTGTTTGCCCATGTATTTCAGTCATCTCCCCATAGAAGAATCTCTTGTATGCCTGTGTATGTTAGCATATGCCCATTGAAACCCCCCTCATTTGTCTGTGTAAATCCTTAATATTTTTGTAAAATAAATCAATTAATTCCCCCATTGAATTTCACAGGATTGGTGGAATTTGAAACACGCAATCTTTTTCCCAGTGTTTTTGTTAATTGTTATAGTTATAAAGTGTTGCCCAAAAGAAGTAACCCCATTGTGATCTCGGAAACAAATGTGTCCCTGTGTTTAAATTGGGCCCTGATAAACAAATTTCAATTTGCCACTGTCTTTTCTCTTTGCATCTGTCATCCTGAACCAAAACTGATTTGCCTTGTGTGAGCGACTCCCTTTCCCAGAGCCTACCTGTCATTTGCAGCCTCAGTAAAAACAAATTCCATTTGCCTTTTCTTTTCCATTGAAATTAAGCTTAACATCCCAAAAACCGATTTTCCACTTTTGTTCCTCTTTCTCTATTGTGTAGTCAAACCGATTTTTAATTTGCATTCCCTTTCGATTACACATACGTTGCATAATCTAAAATTCGATTTCCTCCTTAATTGTTGATTAGTATTCCCTAAAAGCTCTGCCTGTCTTTCTAAAAATTAGCAAGCAAATTATCTATTTTTCCATCTCTTTCCCCTAGCAGTTGTGAGAAATAATAGAAAACCCCATTCTTCCATTGGTGCTCCAAAAAAGGGCTTTTACCCTGCTTTGTTGGCTTCCTATCTTGTGTTTGTGGGTACCACCCCAAAACCCATTTGTCCACTGTATTCCTACTCTCTGCCACTGCCTTCCATTCAAAGGAATCAAGTCCAATTGATGTTTGGGGATTGAGTGTAGCATAGGGAGTGCTTAACCCCATGCAATCATTTTGAGTTGAATTGTATTTGTCTTGCTTTGTCATTAAAAAAGGAAGTAGTATCACAGTATATCTTCTAGAAGCCTTTGTATTTGTGTTGCCACAACATTGGTGGCTGTAGTAATTGGTCGTGTTTCCTTTGAACTATATATTAAATGAACAAATATCTTATTGATACACACCGGCCTGGTTCCTAGTCCATTGTGACACGGGGTGTTTGTGGAGGTTGGGTACAAGACGGGTTGGAGGCCTACTTAAAAAGAATCTGTAGTATACTAAAAAAAAAGCATTTTATTGTACGCCACATTCATTGTAGGGGAAGGAGTTCCCTGGCTTGCGTGTGCCATGCAATAATCCGAGACAATGTGTGAGGCTTTGTTAAAGACCAGACCCTGAGAACTAAATCAATTGAAAGGGTGACATTTTTGAAAGGTTACGAGACTGGTAATTTTGGCAATATGTGATTAAATTAGATGAGGATCACACGTTGGTTAAGCTGTGATGCTGGGATTCGTGCCCATTCTGCAATTTCTGCCATTTTCTTTTCCAGTTCTTACCATGAACTAAAATAATCACATTTTATGGAAGTGACTTGGAAAGTACACAAATCACAGAACCCAACATGACAGTTTTTTAAAAACAAAATTTTAATAGAAGCGTTTTATGCAAAATGGGGATGATTCTATCTTCATTGGGCCTCATTATGAGTCCGGCGGTAACCGAGGCGGTAAAACCGCCTGGTTACCGCCGGACTCGTATTACCATTCCGCCTCTGTGACTCCCGGAATTACCGGGGAATTACAACCCCGGTGTCCCGGGAATTCCGGAGGTGGAATGCTGTTAATCCCCATTCCCATTGAGTCCAATAGGACTCAATGGGGATTTGGATCATGGAAACACCGGCACCATCTCGTGATGGTGCCGGTGTTTCCTCGTCCGCCTGCAGGTGGGCGGTGTTAAACCCGCCAGGTCAGACCTGGCGGGTTTGATGCCTCCGACTGCATGAGTTGTGATCGCCCGGCATGGAAACAACGGTGGCGGCAGGTTTACCGCCACCGTTGTTTCCATACCGGGCGAGTTATAATGAGGCCCATTGTCTCCATCATCAAGGGAAGTATTTAAGTACCAGCAGACTAATTAATGTGACCTTAAACGATTTTACCTGGGTTTCTTTTTTGTATTTTAAAGCTTTAAATACGCTAAAAACACAGGCTTGTGAAATTGTTATTTATAAACGTGCAGACAAACCTTTTGAATTGTGCAAAAAAAGCAAACCGTTTTTTGTGTCAAATGAGCAGACCTTAAAGTATGCTTGCCAGAGGCCTGCAATATCTGGTCTGCTTTTTTCTCTGTGGAACCCCTCCCACACAAATGGCCTACATGATAAGTAAGATCAGATAATGGGCTGAACAATGCCACTAGCACGTGAGAAGGCCAACCTTTTTCACAGAAGACAGCACAGTACTGTCAGTGATATAAGATGATTTGTCCAGGATAATAATAATAATAATAATAATTAGGCTTTTATATAGCGCTACAAACCCTCAGGTATCCGAGCGCTGCTTATTATTACCCACGGTGTGTGGTGCTCATTTATCGACCTCAGAAGGATGAAAGGCTGAGTTTGGCCCCGCCGGGATTCGAACCTGCGTTAACAGGCTCTGCACGGGTGTCAAAGCGAGCGCTCTACTCGCTGTGCCACTTGACCGGATGACTGTATCACCTGCTATCAAAGCCAGAACACAAGAAGGAACGCCTTGGCTTCAGTCTTGAATATGGTTACCTAATCACTTCTCCAGAATAAGACTTCATGCTCATCATTAGGGGTGACTGCCTAGGTTTTACAACCACACGTCTGAAGAAACTAATTTCTCATTTCTAGACCATCACATCACTGGTGCTTTTTGTTTTTATAGCAGCAGCATTCTGGTGAAGGTACATTGCTGATAAAAGCACCTGGTGTGCTACAAAACAAAGAACATATACATGCAGGTGTATCAACTTCAGACATATGAAAGGATGAGTCGGCCTTGCTGGAATTTGGTTTTGTAATCTCGCATATGAACACAGATCTCTGCGATGAGTGCTGAACACACTTAGCTATCTTCTGAACCATTGCAGCTTCCAAATGTATCAATAAGCATTTCAATTTTGGCTGTTGCACATGATCAATATGGTCAGAAAGGTGAGAATGCTACATGAGGTGTGTTTAGTGAATGCACAAACTATGTATACTGCAATGAACCCAGAAATCATTAGAGAATGCATTAATCAGAGCAGAATGTTCTTGTCAACAACAGGCAGGCAATAGGTTTAGCCTCAGCAGCAGGCCAAAAACATATCCCAACATGTGCCATTTATGTTTGGTCAAAAATGGAAACTGACTTGAAAAGATCATGCAGCCTTGTAGGGCACCCCTCCAAGATGGGTGCCCAGGGAAAGTGCCGCTTTTGCCCTCCTATAAAGACGTCTCTGCCTGGCTGCTGGCATTGCGTAACCCACTCGCTTTTCTCCCATGCCTCCTGTTTGCGCTCCATGCCCCCACACATTCATCTACTGCCCCTGCCCTAGGCTCGCTTCCCTTCTGTTTCTCGCCCTCCGTTCATCTTACATGCCCACGGGTCCCCGCGAGCCAAATGTACATGTGCAACGTAAAATGCCTGCTGATAACAACTTGCCGGCAGTGTTTTTTCCTGGTACCCTCCCAGTCTCGGACTGGCCTATAGGGCAGTAGGGCAATGCCAGAACCCAAAACGCAAAATGCTGGTGTGGCCCAGTTTTTTTTTTGTAGAAGCAGGCCACTTTTTTGCCTATGTGGGCCAGTTTGATGAGTTACTTCACCCTGAGGCTAGTAGTTTTGACCACTGTTACTGGATGAATATTCTTTAAAATACCCAATTTGCATCACATTTTATCAAAAAACTTCCCCATGGGTAATACTCAAACAGTCTGTCCCAAAAGGAATGAATTGCCATTTGCAAATGTGGGACCCTTTTTAATTGGTGCCCGAGACAATTTCATGACCCCGTCCGACCATGCACCCTTCTCCCGTTGGCCTCTGCGTGTACATTGTTATGTTACCATTCTTGGGTCGATTGCACTTTTTTAATGGACATTTGGTATAACTGTACGTTTGGCGTTAAATGTAATGCTGTTTATCTGATAAACTTAATGCATTTTAGGAACCATCTTTAGGGCCTTTTCAAGAAAACCTTTGGAAACGTTCACGATATTAAAAAGGGAAGATAATAGTTACTGGGTACATGTTGATGCTGCTACACGGGCAATTTCGTTTTGAAATGTGGCCATTTCGTGTATATTTTGATTAATTTGAAGTCCTTTAAGAATGCACTATATAGTATTCACTTTTTGCAAATAATAATTTGCGGGAAAAACTTTGGGAAATGCCTTCAAACTCCCAATGACAATCAAACTGCCATTTCTAATTTCTAAACATACTTAATCAAACAGCCTACTGTTCAGGATTGCCTGCGCGCTTGTTTTTTGAAATGTCATTTGTTATCGTATGCTGCATGCTCCAGTTGTTTGAACCAACTTATAGCCTTAAATTACTTAGCTACGCTCCCATGTGCCAAGACTAGATAACTCACCTAGCAGACGAGTTGACACGATAGGATTCTCTAGTGAGATCCTCCTCTCCTACGCTGCTCATCCAGCCTGCGACAAGTCGAACTAGCCTACTCCATTGTGTGAACTAGCCCGGTGTTACCTGTATCAGCCCATCCTACTGTGCTAACTAGCCTAGCCCTATGACAATTTGAATCAGCCCACTCCACCATGCTAACTAGCCATTTGCTATCTGATTTAGCCTTTGTGAACTATGCTAATTTGAACCAGCCTGTTCCATTGTGTGAACCAGCCCTGTGATAACTCGAACCAGCTTATGACACTGTGTGAACTAGCCTTGTGACAACTTGAATTAGACTATTCCATTGTGTGAACCATCCCTGTGATAACTTGAACTAGCCTATTCCATTGTGTGAACTAGCCTTCTGACAACTTGAATTAGCCTATTCCATTGTGTTAACCAGCCCTGTGACAAATCGAATCAGCCCACTCTGACATGCGATCTAGACCCTACCTAGAACATTACCCTAGAATGTCTCCCCTAGTCTACCTCATCGCTCTAGGTACACTAGTCACTATCAATACCTTACTGGGCCTTGCCAGTCCTCACTTCCATGCCCCTCTGAGCCCGACCACCTGCCGCACAATGACTGCACCTGTTACCAGGCCTGCAACACAGCCCAGCCTTCCAACACAGAGCCAAACCACCTCTTATACGTGCAACAGAAATATCAGGAATTCTAGTCTTAGATCAAGCCTGGCTAAACTATTTGAACCCCCAGCCAGACTCACACCTAGCTCTTACTCCATTATCAACCACTCCTCTAACCAAAATTCGACTAATTCCAAACATCACAATAATCACCCTATCACCAATGCCACCACTGAGCAGTGCGTGGCTCTTCATCCCAAAACGTCTGACCCCAATCACCAGACTGCAGGTAGACTTCCTCATACCACCGCTCAAGGGGGCACTACTAAAATCCAGGTCCCTGGTAGCACATGATACAGAAATTGCAGATCTGATCTTATTGGATAACCTTGACTTTCTAACCTTAACCGAGACATGGCTACACGCTGCAGCAGGACCCATTCTCATGCTAGCTGTGCCTGATGGATTTTCTATTCTCAGACAAGATAGACATGAGTCGCAAGGTGGCGGTATCGCTATCATTTTCAAATCCAGCCTCGCCATGAGACTTGCTCTTTCTCAAAACCTCCAATCCTGCGAAACACTTACTGTGAAATTACCTCTGGCTAATTCCCAATCATTAACTCTACACCTGATCTATCGACCACCAGGACCCATCAGATCATATGAGGATATCTCCTCCATACTCTCCAATAACCTTAAAAACTCACTGCAAGTTCTACTCCTTGGCGACTTCAACCTGGGCTTCAATGATCCCCTCGATAAATCTGCCTTGAACACTGCCACCATCCTGACTGAACTCGGCCTACTCCAAAAAGTCCCCTCACCCATCCACAAAAAGGGAATAATACTAGACTGGGTAGCTGTCTACAATTGTCTTGCTAACATCACCTCAATCTCCCCTTTAACTTGGACAGACCACTCTCTTGTGCCCTTTGCTCACACCACCATCAGACCTCTTCCTACCTTGATATCCACCCCCCCACCCTAACCAGAAGTAAAAAGAACATCACCACTGATAGGCTCATCCCAGGATCCTTCCCACTCTTAACTCCCTTCCAGACAATACCGTCCCAGGAACATTGGTCGACGAGTACAACAAAATCATGGCAACCTCGTTAGATCTAATTGCCTCACTTAAATGGAGGCCCAGCAAACTCAAAACTCACCTGAACAAATGGTTCACCCGATACCTCAAAAATTTAAGAAAAGAAAAAAGGGTCTGTGAGGCCACCTGGCGATTACTTCCATCAGAAGCTAATAAAATCACACTCATCAAAATCTCCACCCTATATAAAAAAGAAATATGCCTGGCCAAAAAAAGAATCATACAACACCAGATCTCCCAAGCTAACTCCAGCATGAAGGAGCTTTTTGCTATCCTTAAAGAGATAGAAACCCTTATCTCCACTCCAGACACTTGTACCGAAGACAAAAACTGGTGCTCGGATATCTGACACGCGCTCTCCAACAAAATAGCCACTTTCCAAAATAAAATAGCCCAAAAAAAGCATGCTTGAACTCGCCCACTAACACGGCAAAGAGACGGCCCTCATAAACCTAAAGACCCAAGTAGATGAACTAAGGGACATCTGCCCTTCTCCTTCTCAATGACCTCTCGGCTGTATTCAACCTTGTTGATCACAATGTCCTATGCAGTCACCTAGACTCAGCTGCTCACTTCTCTAGGGAGGCCATAATTTGGATTGAGTCCTTCCTAAGTGAAAGGTCCATGCAGGTATTTTTGCCCTCAGCAGCCGAAAACCCTATCGCTTTCACCTGCGGCGTCCCACAGGGTTTGTGTGTCTCTCCCATGCTATACAACATATTCACCAAGCCCCTTTTCGATGATCTGGACAGTCTTGGTATCACCTACACTAACTATGCAGATGATACACAGATTCTCGTCCCGCTTTCCGAGGATTACGTTAAGGATTTGGCCTTGGTGAATAGGGTGTATCTCATCATCCAAGCATGGGTGGCTAATCATGATCTATCCCTAAATGATGACAAAACAGAGCTAATCATCCTTGGCACCTCCACCAACCTCAATAAACTAGTGTTTGAATATGCCTCCTTCATAATTGATGGCAACCTCATCAAAGTAGCCAGGGAGGTGAAAAAACCAAACAGGTTAACACGTTGGCTTCCACTACCAGCTATACATGTAAACTCATCAGAACTGGCAAACCCTTCCTCTCAAACAACAGTTGCATCATCCTGGCCAGTGCCCTCATTCTGTCCAGGCTTGATTATTGCAATGTCCTCTATATTGGCTCTAACAAAGCAATCATCAAGAAAATCCAGACACTCCAAAACAACGCCCTTAAAGCAGCCCTTGGAGTGGCCAGGAGAGACCATATTTCGTCGCAGATCTGACGTCAAAACAACTGGCTCTCCACAAATGACAAAATCAGACTGAAAATTGCGTCTCTTACCTACAGATCCTTGACCAACGTTTCCCCTAGCTATCTTGCTGAGAGATTCCATAAAAGGACCTCCACCAGACCTTCCAGACCAGCCCATAGTAACTCCCTCCTTGTCCCCAGATTTAAACTCTCTAAGGTAGGTGGTAATAGCTTCCCCATAAAAAGGCTCAGTTTTGGAATTCCATGCCACCTGCAATCCGAGAAGATCAGCCATGTTAGAACTTCTGATCCAAATGTACCATCTGGCTCAAATCCTCTGATCTCTAACCCCAGCCTTATGTCCACCTGCTGCAAATACCATATTGTGGACAGCATCGCAACAAATGTTTAACTGCACTGTCTCCTGTTATCCTGTGACTATCCTTACATATATGTATCTGTATCATTATTTATCTACTGCGTAGATACTGTGTTATCCTGTGACTATCCTTACATACATGTATCTGTATCGTTTTTATCTACTGTATGGATACTATTTAACTAAGCTGAGAATCTACATGTAACCTTCGCACGCTGATACCCCCGGGTCTGGTGCGTGCTACAAATGAATAAACAAACAAACAAACTTTGGGACACTTGATGCCATGCAGATAGCCTCAGGCTCTGGAACGCAAAGGTTTCACAAATCAAGCACTGCCAGTTGCTTCTCCCTGGGGCAGTGCGAATTTTCAAGAACACGTGCATGGCACTCAGCTTTCTGTTGTGATGCAAAGATGTTACTTGCTAGGTCAGATGGTGTCTGAATTATAGACCTTGGATGGCGTTTGACCCTAGTTAATCCGGGCTTTTGCAATGCACTGTTTCAATTTGCTTAGGCATAAACCATATATGATTTTTCTCTCCCCTCCCATCCTCTATTTATATAGAGGAACATTCTCCTCCAACTTCCACAATCTCGCTCCTTGGTAACAACTCCTCTTTCAAACTCTTCACTGTTCTCCTTCCATCCTCTAATTCTCTCCTCCAGATGGTACCCTCTCTCTCCAAGCTCCTCACTCCTCCCTGCCCAAACTCCAAGACTCTCCTCCAGCTCCCATCCCAAAACACACTCAGCTTGCCAGTCTCCTCCAAATACCTTTCACCCGCTCCTTCTTAGATGCCTCACACTGCTAGAATGAACAGGCAGATTTTCCTAGGGTTGTCTTTACTCCCCTTAAATGTTGTTTGGAAGTATTGGGTGCATCTACAGTGTTTGTGGGCTGAGCTGCTTTGTGATTGGTTAATGTGATAATGGCCATGTGGGCTGAAAGGGTGATGGCCCGAGTTTATTTCAAGCTCTGTCACCATTTGGGATTTTAGAAATGGCCTGTCATTTGGTAGGTCTAAGGGCTTCGTCCCTCATCCAGGAAGCTCGGCTTGCATTGTCTGCTTTATCTTGAGACCTTCTGTTTGCCTAGAGTATGATTTCCAAGTCAGAAAACCTTTTAGTAAGCACATGAAGCTGTCTTGTACACTTATGATTTTTTTCATTGTGGGAGAATGCTTACTTTGTAACTCCTGTGACATTCACTGGTGGGGAGAATGGGTTTTGTTTATCTTCCTGTCCATTTGTACATAGCAAGTCAGTTTCACTTTGTTTGCACAGAAGCTTGTATAGGTGTAGTCTCCCTGATCTGAGCAAGTATGACTCCTCATAATGGGAAATACTTCTCTTGCCACTGGTGCCGGAGAAAAACATGTATTTCCCAGTGGTGGCTTTGAACTGTTATAAGTTTTCTTTCCTTAAAATGAAAACCTCTTTTTCCTAAGTAGAATGTTTGAGTGAACCTAGGGCATGGGTCTGCAACATTTGGGTATCCAGATGTTTTGGACTACAACTACCATCAGCCCTAGCCAGCAAAGGGCGAGGGGTCATGGGAGTCATTGTCCTAAACATGTGGAGAGCAAAGGCTTGCAAGCCCCTAGCCTAGGGAGTTGAATGGTTAACCTATGGGGCTCAACCTGATGGGAAGGGGTTTACTCAAGGGTCATTGGGCCCCACTTCTATCCCTGTTGGCAATGGGTGCCTGTAGGGGTGTGTAGGAGTAAGTACTCCAGTGACTGCCCCCCCTGCCTTAGTGTGTAAGGTAGATGGAGTGGTCTGGGGATGCCATGTATACCTCCTGCGGGTCCAGCATCCACTAGCTCGGTGAGACGACTAGCCACTTTGACCACTTGACTGTTGCTCCCTAACGTCAGACAGGAGCCCTCACACTAAATCTTTCTCCCTGTACATTGTATTCAGGAATACACCCATACATCTTTAACCGTACCATTGTCAATGAACACGAGCAGGATAGCGGCCAGTAGGCACCCTTGCTTAACCCTACTACCATCTGGATCTTTGCTGACAATGGTTGCCTTTTCTCTATCTTGTTTATGCAGACTTTTGACGAGAAGGTATCACTGTTATACAAAGTAAGGGGACTTTAACATGTAGATGGATGTTTTCTTCCCACAAATGCCAATGGACAATGTAGAAACTACATGTCAAGGTCATTTTATTCCATATGTGGGTCTCATGAATGTTGAATCTGCAAATCTGTGGACTTGGTACTGTTGGATGTCCTTCACTAAAACATTCTTTGTAATTGTGTTGTAACATATTTAAGTGTTACCGTATATTTATCGTAAAATGTAACTTTCAGATTCATCATGCTTATCATTCTATTAAAATGTTTATGCTGCTTTTAATCCTTCAAAGTAATAAATACTATTTTGTTTTATGTAATACCTTTGATATAGAACACATCTTGTGCACAGGTATACGGCGTGCTGTACAATATCCAACAGTACAATACATAACACAATTAAATACAATCTGAGAAAAAGTAGTATAGTGCAAAGGAAAGACTTTGAGCTAAAAGCACAATGACAAAGAATGAATAAGAATAATCTGTGATATTCCATAAAAGGTTGTTATTCCATTATTCTATGATTGCCAAATAACTTTCAGCCAAGCATATCTGACATTGAATAATTCTAGTGGTATGACATTTAGGGCCTGATTCATAGAAAAGTGTGCATTGATCCCGCAAAGTCCCCACACTGAAAACGACTTTGAGTTTACTATGTGCGCTCTGCATATTCATGGAATGCAAAGCCCAAAATAACCCAATCCGCAAAGAAAACCGAGCTGCATGAGGAACGCCCACAACACGCCCCCACGCAAACCAACACCATTGCCACCAGCCCACCTCACCTCCGACACTACCCCAGGCAGCCCCTCAGGTTCTGACACTACCACCTGCCCCCATCACCTCTGACACTACCCCAGGTAGCCTGTCAGGTCCTGACACTACCCACCAGCCCCCCTCACCTGGACTACTACCCTAGGCAGCCCCTCAGGTCCTGACACTACCCACCAGCCACCCTCACCTCAGCCCACTACTGCAGTCTGTCCCTGTCACATTACACCCCTACCAGTCCAACGTTGACCAATAACTTATCTCAACTCCACTGGCCTTCCTCCAACATGAAGTACACCGGCAACATATCCTCCCCTAACCTGAACAGCTGGGGGCACTGCTGTATAATTCATGTCCGTAGCTAATCACAGGACTCCCTGGTACATCAAACTCAGTTGCACATCAATAGGACAGTAGAATGCAGCACCAGCTACACTGTGAATGCACCATGTACATGTGACGTAGTAAAGTAATGTATCATTGTGCCCATGTGCCATTGCAATGGCCTCAAAGCGCTGTAGGTGAATGACACTAGAAAATACAAGTCCAAGCATCACTGAAAGGACACAGTCACATGTGTGTGTGCATATTATCATGTAAAAATCAATGATTGAAGGCAGTCAGGTAGGAAGACATAGCTGTCAAAGTCCCTGCAAGTAACACAAGTAGAACAGGCATGTGCTTGGGTGATGTGAAGGCTGTCTGATAGTGTGTGAGCCAAGGAGATGGATGACGGTTACGGCCAGACTTAAAGCATCATTAATGTGAACATGTTGCATTTGAGTGGTAGATGTGCAGCATGATATGAGAGCATCTTCTGGGTGATAGCTGATGTTTGCAGGTGGGTGGCTATACATTGGGAGGGATACGCCTACCAAATAATGACTGCACATGTGACAGTCAAAGAACAAATGCACTCCTAAACCAAAGTAAACCAAATTCAGCACATGAACAAAGAGACAGGAACACGGGTGTGATCAGAAATCAGTAATCTGTATTAAAAATATTTACACTACAACAAACAACGGAAGGGGAAAATGTCCAATGATGAAAAAGAAACAAAAGTCAAAAAAGAAACTGCACACAAAGAACTTTTTACACTGGCAGTGGGTGAAAATGTCTCTCAATGCGTCCTCCAGGGCAGAGTAACATTCGTCGTCCTCGAGGCGGGCCTCCCTTCTTGCCTGGATGGCTTGCAGGCCCCTAGCATCCTCCTCTCTTCTTCATCCTTGCCAGCCTCCTCCAGGATGGCAGCCCGCCTCAAAGTACGCCTCTACACCACCTCTGCCCTGGCCCCTGCAATCCTTGCCTCGTTAGCCCGCTGCCTCTCTGTCATCAGCTGCCTCCAAAACTCCACCCTGATGCACACCATATCCCAGAGTTGCCTCTGTTCCTCCTGGCAGATGCCACAACTGTCCCTTCTGACTTGCCTCCTCATTGACGAATGGCCCTGCATGGATTTCCTCTGGAAACTCTTTGTCTGCTGCTGCCTGGCTGAGTGTAGGCCACGCCGTCTGAATGTCACACGTTGGGGGGGTACAGTGCAGCACTGTCCCGAGGTGCCAGCTGTCCTACTGCTACCTGTCCCTGTCTCAGTGCCTGGGCAGGCACAGTGACCACCTCATCTTTTGCGAGTGGGACTACCAACGGAGGCAAGGGTGTGTCAACCACCAGACCGGCGATGTGGTAGGGATTGGCATAGAGGGAGCCTTGCTGGTAACTGGCAAGGAAGGCTCCCCGGAGGATGACTGTGGCACAAAGGAGGGAGGAGAGGGCAAGTGAAGGTGTCAGTGTATGGAGACCACCCAAGAGTAGTACACATGCCAGCTGGTCCAGGTAGAGGCACATTGAATCGTGATGCTGTGTCAGCTCCTCACAAGGAGCTGTCACAGCATCACAAATCATGCTTGTCTGTCTCGCCAGACCTGCCAGCACGGCCAGCACCAACTCCCTGCTGGTCCCCTCGGGCACAAGGGGGGGCTCGGTCTGGGTGGAGGCATACATGATGGTGGTCACTACTGCAGCAGATTGTTCAGGGACAGGAGGTGTTGCAGCTCCCTCCACTGTGCACTGCACATCCTCGTGTTCCTGGCCCAGCTACACTGTGAATGCACCATGTACATGTGACGTAGTAAAGCAATGTAATGCATCATTGTGCCCCGGTGCCATTGCAATGGCCTCAAAGCGCTGTAGGTGAATGACATAAGAGGACACAAGTCCAAGACATCACTGCAAGGACATAGTCACATGTGTGTGTGTGCATATTAGCATGTAAAAATCAATGAATGAAGGCAGTCAGGTAGGAAGACATAGCTGTGAAAGTCCCTGCGGTAGTCACTGCTGCAGCAGATTGTTCAGGGACAGGAGGTTTTGCAGCTCCCTCCACTGTGCACTGCACATCCTCGTGTTCCTGGCCCAGGGGTGCGGCCTGAACACCCTCCTGGATACCCCCACCAGACCCTCTGCTGGCCTTCCCTTGCCTCCTCCTCCACCACCAACTCCATCTCCCTGGATGACTCCGGAGAGTCTTCCTCCCTCGGTGGCCACCTCCTGGGACGTAACCCCAGCAGCTCCACCTTATGGTGCTTGTGCTCCCCCAGCCAGCTCTCCCTCAGATGAGGTGGTGTCAATGGTGACTGGCCGGGGTGTGAGCTTAGGTCTGGTGGCCCCGTCCCTGCCCTTCTACTCCACACAAGGCCTCCACCCTCTTCCCGAGCTGCAACAACTGTGGAAAATGGGACAAAAGACATTGACATCAGTTATCGTTGTCAATGCATTTGTGGCATACACAACATTAACATCACCAATCATGCAGCATGTTGCAACAAGAAAGTGGCACACACACACAACACACACACACACACACACACACACACAAACACACATGCGTGCCCATGAAAACTGCATGTCTACTGCCGCATGAGTGTTGTGTGAATGATTAATCACAGTCATGAGACACGCACATGTCAACACAGCACATTGTCGTGTGGCCACAAACACATCACCAAAAATATGCAACACCACCATACCAATGACCAACCAACACAAGTATGACATGCAGCCATGGGCATGGGAACTGCACCAGGGCACCTGCCACACAATCACAGTCACACACATGCACCTGTGACAGCCTGAGCTGCAAGCAAGCAACATGTACCGGCACACATATCTGGGAATCAAATCCTCATGGTGTGTGGTCCAGCATACACATATTGCATGTACACATGTACACATGTTCTTCAAATGTAGTGGGATGACACGTCACATCCCTGTTCCTGAGATGTCAATGCAACAACCAGACATTCACAGACATACATGCACATGTGTCACTCTCAGCAGATGTGGTTGCATAGATGCACTTGCAGGTGTGCTACACATGGAGGTGTCCATCATGCAGGTCCCTCACATGGTCACAACATAGCATGCCCACATCCGTACTGCCCTGCACTTCGTCCATGATCTCGCACAGCATGTGCCTGAGTCCAACAAGTCACAGAGGAAATAATCAGCCAATACCGATGCATATGCCAGAATACAATGTTTGATGCCACATACGCCCAGCATTGACATGAGGGAGAATGCTGCTCCATCTCACACCTGCACACACGCTGCACACAGAATGGGGCATTTGCAAACATGCATGCCACACATACACGGTAGAGCATTTCTCCACATGGGTACTCACGAGCAGCTTCAGGATTACTTCTCCATACAAAGATTTGGGTGTGAAGGTCAAGATAAAACCTATCAAGTACTCACAGCTCTATCCGAGAGAACCGGTTGCAGCCTGCACGGAACACCTCCACAGGGCGCTCCATGATGAGGGCTGCCACCACCTTTGAATGACTATGGGCCTTGAAGTCATCCTAATAATTTCCGGACCATCTTCATCAGATGGTCTTCCACTCCCTCTGCACTGATGGCTGTCGTGATGTTTTCCTAGATATGTTGCTGTGAGTCGTTATCCAGCTGTGTTGCTGGGTTGAAGAGGGCATCATAGGCTCCCAGGACCCAACCCACAAGGATGTCAACTTCAGTGGTGGTGAAGTTGGCAGCCCCCTGCCTCACTGATGTGGGGGTGCTGCACTCTTCCGAGGATGAAGGTGATCCAGACATTGAACCCCCCAAGGCAGGTATGGCTTTGGTGGTTCCTGGATAGGTGCTGTGGAGCTGTGGTGGTGTTGGCAGGGAGAGGTGGAAGCCCCAAACACAGAAGAGGTGGGTGGTCACAGGCCCAACACAGGAGTACAGGCAATAGCAGGACAGCTGGCACTCTGAGACAGTGCTGGTAGCAAGCAGGCCCTCACGCTCAATCAGGCAGCAGCAGATAAGGAGTCTGTGAGGCAAAGCAGGGCCAGAGGTGGCAAAAGCAACAGTTGACGTGCAGGAGGAACTCTGGTGTGTGTCTCTCATCCGTAGCAGTCGGAGTGTAGAGTAAAGGCACTTACCTTGTAAGTTACATCCTACGTGCTGCACGCAGCACACCTCACAGCAATTACGGTGTAATTCAAGGTGCGCAACACGCATCACTGGGTGTGCGTGCGAAGGTGTGAGAGGGATGAGTATCGCATACACATATTTGGGGGTTCTTTCAGGTAACGCGTACTGCATTTTTATTTTTGGGATTTGCCTCTTTGTAATTTTTTCCATTTTGAGACCTATGGAGTGTCACATATGCATTTTTCTGTTTTGGGGTGCCTCTGCGTATCGCGTACCACTTTTTTCAACTTTCAGAAACTTTCCAGGTATCACGTAGGCAATTTTTGTTTTTTGGGGTGCCTCTAAATATCGCGTATGCATATTCTTGCTTTTTGTGACCATTGGAGCCTTGCCGGAGCACACATCTATGTCACACATCACGTAGACTGTTCCCTTCCTCATATTGCGGAGAACAATATCTTGGTGTGCCTTCCATTTATCCATTACATCTGCAACATGAGTGGAAAGGCCCCAAAAGGAAAAGCGAGTAGATGGGATTGGGGAGGTGGTCAGAACACATCTGCCCCAGCCCCAGGAGGACGTGGTGGGTCTCAGCCCAAAGGTTACCTGGCACCTGGAAGTTGATTTGGTCGCAGCCAGACAGGTGAAGCAGACACCACCTAGGGCAACTAGGGCCAAGAAGTGAAATCCTGCAGAGCAGGAAGAAGTTCCAACCCACAACACGGCACAGGAGAAGGGTCTGCAGAGGAAGAGGTGTTTCACTGATGAGGAGCTCCAGGTCCTCGTTGACTATGTAACCAATAACCATTGTGAGATGTTCCCGTATGCGGGGAGCACGTTTACAACTGCACAACAAATGGTGCATTGGTGACATGTCACAGATCTCATCAACGCCTTAGGTGTGGAGATGCGCACTGCTGAACAGGTCCAGAAGTGGTAGAATGATCTCATGCAGAGGACCAAGCATAAGCTCTGGGTCGACCTGGCCTCTGCACTGGCCACCGGAGCTGACTCCAATCAAAGAGGCCATGATTCAACTCATCAGCACTGGGCAAGTGCAAAGCATGGGAGGCGTGGAGACTCATGAGGACACATGTTGTGAGTGACATTTGTGTGCATCGTATTTGCGGACACTCATGGTTGAGCTACCCATATTTGTGTCGTAGTACAGCTGACTGCTGACTGCAGTTGTCAGCCATCCTTGGGCAATGCATGTTTGCTACCGTGTACACTTCTGTCACATGGCCTGTGTTCAGGGATTTTCTTGTGTGGTCCACATGTCTTGCACATGTTAGCGTGACTGTTCACATCACTATCTGCTGGCCCACACAGCCATGCCAGTACTTGCAACATTCAGAACATGTGCAATTTGCAACGCCCCATAACGAGCATCCCTGACAGGCACACATCACCCACAGGGCACACCTCTGTGTCACACCAAACAATGCCACATCCACATGTATCATTCATTTCCTTTTTTTGGGGGCTGTCTCATTGCATTGTACATCAAGTACATGCAATATACGTCGACAACACACTTCATTTTCTGCAGTGTTTCATGCCTGTATTGTCACCTGCTCTAACAGGATGCCTTGTCAGGATGCATATCCAAGCTTCCTGCCCTGGCACTCTGTAGTGTGACAGTCTGCCGGGGAATCAGTGCCCACAAACCATTGCCATGTGCAGCAGGCGTTCTGAAGATGCAACTTGCCTTCTGTAATGCAAGGGACAACAGTAGACAAAACATGGAAACATGGTGAATAATAGCTGATGGAGGGTCATCATGGCAAGGTGGCCTGTCTGGTATTCTCCAATTGAAATGTCTGTAGACAGCCCGTGCAAAAGGTTAGGGAGATGAATAATGCATTGGAATTATTCATGCCACTAACCTTTTGCAGTGGGCCTGTATACATTGCATATCATGTAGGTGCATGGTCGATTACCAAATGTGTTCATACAGTTCAAAATAGTACCACCTGTCGGACATAATAGCCCTGTATATGTCCATCAGTCGATGCATGACAGACCCATGCCTTCTCCCTTACGTCATTGTGTCTGCCACTTTAGTACGTCTATGTGCCTGCTAACAGCATGGTCTGGAACAGGGGTGGGGTGGTGCTGCATGCCAGAAAATGCAATATATCCGTGTCTTACAGCTCACAGTGTGCCAAGTCACAATATCAGATACATGGGTGTTCTGCCATTTTGTGTCTGTCTGCCCTTTGATGCACATGTGCATGTTTGTGAGGACACACCTGACTCAAAATGTCAATCTCTGTCCACGTGCAGGTGATGATGCAGCAGATACAGAGTAGGAGGAGAAAGAAGAGGTGTTGGTACATCAGTCCACCAGTAGAGGCTGTGGTGTACTGCACCATGAAAATCCAAAGGTGCGACAGGCCATTATCAGTTGTGATCCGACCTCTTCAGACTCTTCTGACTCTGCTGATTCGGATGCAGAACCAGAAGTGGAGGACTCATTGTGGGAGAAGGTGAGAGGCCCAATGGACAGGTCAGATGGGGCCGTTGGGTCTGTGGCGGTGCAGATGGCTTCACAAGGCCAGTCAGTGGTGGGACCCACGTCTGCGGTGGTTATGGCTGCAAGGCCAACCTCCCATGAGTTGGTGTCAGGTTCTGGGGCTGATGCCCAACAGAGGATTGCATGGATCGACTGGCTGAGAACATGACCTTACCAGCAGCCAGGGATGCACAATAGCTGCAGATCATGCAGTCCTGAAGCCGCTCCCACAGACTGGGCGTGGAAGCCAACATCAAGGACCAACGGGCTGATCTAAGGTGTCTGCAGGAGTCCCTGCATGCAGATGCTAGGGCAAATAGAGATGCCCTGAGGCGTGAGAAGTAGCCTCTCATAGATCCAATTGCTGTGAGATGCAGAGTTTGAGGACTGCACTGCATGATGAACCCTCAGCCACAAGGACAAAGCTAAACGAGGAGATAGATGCCTTGCGGCAGACACTGTCCCAGCAGCAACTTGATGAATCCCAGCAACTTGATGAGTCACGAGTGAGCGCGCATACAGACTCTGTGGCCATTTGTGATGAAGCGCACCGTGGCCTTACCACCTTTGGGGTGCTGGTGCAGGCATCCGTGTCACGGCTGGCCTTGGCCAATGACGACCAGGTCTTGGCACTGCATGGATTGGATCCTCCGCCACCACCACAACTACCTGCAGATCAACCACAGGATGGGGACCTAGCACACCCATGCCTCCTCAACTAATGTTGCCGTGGTGTCCATTAGCGCATTGGATGTTTTTTTTCTATTCTTTTTTTTATTGTGCTCCACTCATGTGGATATTGAGATGCACCCTGCCCCTCTCCACTCCAGAGTGGAGTTTCTTCCTCCCAGTCCTGCATGGACAATTCTTTTTTTATCTGACAGGTGTGGTCTGATTTCTTTTTTTGTCGACCCCTTATTCGGGATGGACCCCATTCTTCTTATTTTTTCATACCCCTGACCACGATGAAGGCATGTGTTCTTTTTTCCCCAATCCAAGATGGATTCTTTTTATTTGTTTATTTTTGTTCCTTCAGAGAAGTACTGTTGCCCTCTGAAAGGGATAATGTCTGCAGTACTGGAGATGCAGCCATGCACAGTGGTGTCAACTGCCATGGTTGTCTTAAGAACAACAGGATGCCATGTGCAGGTAACAATGGGTTGATGGCCTTTTTCCACATATGTGCTGTATGCATGATTTTCTACTATATCTGGTGAAATACCATGTCCCATGTTGTTTCAGTGATCCTGATTCATCCAATGACTGCACTCCATGGGAGATCCGCCCTGCACCCTTTCACCTCTGTAGTCCCTACGCCCTCTGCCAGGCACTGGCCCTCCCTTCACAAATGTGGAGGTACAGTTTCCGGTGGAGGTGAGGAGGGAATAATATCAGGGCAGCTCTGTCAGCAGGTAAGGATGAGCTTTGTCTCTCATGTTATATCTGTATTAATGGTGCATGCATTCTCACACGTATGCTTTCTGGGGGAGTAATCATTGAGTCACTGTAAATGTCAGTGCAGATGTGTGTCTGTCCACATGCATGTGTGTATGTACCGGCCCACTTCAATGCTTGTGCATTGTTTCTGAGGTTGCACTTCCACATTTGACTACAAAAATTATGGAAATGTGCAGCATTAATCACACTTGAGCGATTAGCAGTATTTGCCACATTCTAGATCTACTTCCTCATTAATGTCCTGCATTCTCTGTGCATCTGGACTCTGTGTATTTTGGTTGTTCACCACTTGTCTCACTGATTTTTATGATGTCTTCTCACTGCCACCCTTCTCCTCCTCCTGCCCCATGTGTCCTACGGGGCCCTGCAGGTGTACTCCTTGTCCCCACTACTCTTTGACCTATGCCAGTGCCCATTCCACTCCCGTATCCGCTCACATGACCTGCCCTGCCCTGATACAATTCCACATCTTTCACACACGCCAATTGTCAGGTCTACACAACCTCGTCTGCTCCGCATCATGGCCTTGCCTCTGGTGACATAGACCTGGGCATTTGGCTACATTGACCCCACAGGAGAGGTTTGTAACTCTTGCTGCATCTAGGGTTATACAGCTATGCGCATGTGTACCCCTGACGGGCTTTACCTGTGTTCACCAATCATGTCACTTGTTCATTGTTCTTTTTAGTATGTTCTCTCCACCTACATGTATTGCATGACTTCTTTTTCCGTTACATGCTGTTGAAATCCAGCACTGTGAGTGACTGCACAGTATGTGTGCACATTGCCGGCATATGAATGTGGTACATCGTCCAATCCCCCACCTTCTGTTCATCTGTTGTCCCTGTAGGTGTTGCCAGTGCACCCTGTGATCCCTGCACACTTACCAGGACAGTCTTGTCCAGAGTGTGTGATCTGTTGGAGGGTGAATGAGCAGCTGCATATTGTCCTCATGTCCATTTACAGTGATGTTCAACGGGAGGCGGGGTTGGTGGTTGGTGCAGGGTATGGAGATCTGGTTGAAGGCGCTTATTTGCGGGGATGTTGCAGACATGGGTCTCTTTCTGGTTTACATGGCATGGTGGGTTGAGCATGTTGTTTCTGTGATGTGAAGCTGCTGATTGACCTTTCACAGGTGCCCTTTCTTTTCCAGTCTACCCTTTGTCCTCTCCCACGTGTGTCCTTCCTCACCCCCAAAATGTGCTACTTTTCCATCTATGTGCCTTCCAGGCTCTCTGGCCATGCTGCTTTTTTCAAGTGTTTCTGTCTCTGTCTTGCTCTCTTGTCCGCCTTCTCTCTGACCTCACTCACTGTTAAGTCCGACATATCTCCCCTCATCTCCCCACCAGCCAGAATCCTCCTTGCACAGCGAGTACATCTCCCTTTTGCCCTCTGGCATCCTTCTTATCAGCTACCACACTTGCACTTCCACTCCCGGGACCATCATCTCCTAACTTGGTGTCCTTTTCCTCCCCTGCATCCATGGGTGACCCAAATCCCCACGTGACACCTGTCAGTGGTTGTGCAGGACTTGTATGCCTGCAATCAATGTCCCCACTTGTCCCCACATCCCAGGGCTGACAAACACCAGTTTCCAGGGTGCATGTTGTGCTATGCTTGTAATCTGTTTGGTTCGCTGACTGTGATTTCTCTGTTGGTGAGTTTTGCTGTTGGGATGTTGATAGTTGATCACGCTTTGTTATTTGTACTTCCAGACGCTGACACTGGTGGGGGGGGGGGAATCCATGCCTATTTCCTCGTTCCATACAGGAGTTGTGAAGGATGTCCATTTTTTATATTGATGCAATGCATGTCTTTGCAAGTTCAGAATGTTGTTTCAGGTGGATGCAAGACACATGGGTACCATGTGCAGGTAAGTCGAAGGCACTCAGGGAGACACCTGTTGTGATGTTGCGGTGGCAGGGAGTCTGTCACTGTGTGGGTTGTTCAATTTCTTTCCTTGTACTGATGCAAGCGGGTCTGGCTTCAAGGGTGCAGGGACACATGGTTATGGTAAGCTGGTGAGTCTATGCTTGCTGTTTTTGTATGGCAATCAGGGGGGCACTGGTTGCGGGGGATTGTTGTGAGGGAGGCTGTCACTTTTTGGGGAATTTATTGGTGAGTTGTCAAGAGTGTGGCCGGTCTGGGTGCATGGGTGTTGGGACACATGATGAAGGGAGTCTAGTGATTGATTTCTTACAGTTTTTGCCTGTGAATTACCTGCCGCGCAGCATCCTGTTCACTCAGCTGTTCATGTAATGCCTTAAATCCTGAGGAATTTTGACTGTTCTCAATGTATTGGTTGTGCAGGGGACGCAAGGATGCTTACATAGGGCTCTTTTCTTCCTTTTGCTATTGACGTTCCACCTTGTGCCAGGGTGGTTTACTCTCCTCTGCACCCGAAGTATCTCTATCTTTCTTACCTGATACTCACATCATCTAGGAGTTGTGAGAAACCTGAGGGTATTCTTCCAATAAACCTCGAGAATCCCTTATTCATGTGGCCTGGGAAGGGTTGGCGCTCTCAGATCCCAACCCTGGTGGAGGACGAGCAAGGGAGGATCACCTGGGTAGGGGAGCCTAGGGTCATGCTCCGGGGAATGCCCCATGTAAGGCGCTGTATTATACCAGAGAAAGGGACGAGGAAGCCGAAGTCCCTGAGGCTTTTATAGGCTGCACCAACTCAACCTCCCTTCCACCCCTTGAACCTCCTTTACCAAAATCCAACATCCCCTCAGCATCTGGTAAATCCATTAAAAAGTCCTGTTGCATTCAGAAGCTATCTCTCCCAGAATCCCTGTTTTCCTGTTTCCTACCTGAATACTCCCAATCATTCTCCTCCACGTCCCTCTGATAATTAATTCCCGAATACCCAGTCTACTTTGACAAAACACTACCGTTCCCACAATCCTTGCTGTTCATTATACGATAAAAATCGCGGTCATTCATGGTTGTTTCACAAACCCTACCAATCTCGTCCTTCTCAGTTTGCCAACCGCCCTATTAGGAGGGTTATAATTCTTTTTAACACCTCTACCCCATCCTACTGTGTAGGATACTTGGCAACTCTGCCCTCCCCCTTTTCTGACACAAACACTTTCCCATACCATGAAAAACAACGCACTAACAACAGAAACGTTTACCTGACATGTCCCAACACAAGGGTCAGGCAAAGTCAGGCAACTGAGCTGGAAGGAGAGTGTCAAAGTGGTCATACAGGGGTCTAGCAAAACCCCCTGTACAGTCGAAAGTCTTTGACCTACACGTAATTGAATTTATGTATTTATTTTGTGTTTAATTGTATTACAATTTTTACAAAATCATTCTCTTGGCTAGAGATTTGAAGGAGAATGTGGTATATTTCTGTTTTGTTTTGTGCCATTAAGATTCTCTTCCATCTGTGTTTTCTTCTTTAAAATCAACGGTTTTCTGTTTGTTCCCAACTGATTTGTCTTCCAGCGCTAGGCTTTCAAGAAACTTGGCTGTTGCCACGGTCAGGGTGGTGAATTCTCCACTCATTAACCTGTTCCACCACTCTTCTTCACTTGTGGTAAGATGCTTTAGTCTATGTGGTCGCAGGTAAGTTGTTCTGAATTTGTCTGTACCCGGACAGTGAAGGAGTAGATGTTGCACTGTTTCGGTCTCCGAGGTATTACAGTATCTACAGTTTTTATATTGCGCCTGCTTTCTGATGAATAAAATTTCTTTTGTCTTGAAGACGTTGAACCATGCTCTTAGGAAAGTTGTGCGTAGACGTTTATCTGGACATTTTTTTTAGATAATTTCTTGTCTCGTCAATCCTTTGTGTATTGATTGTATGGTGGGTCAGGGATGTATGCTTCTCTGCTTTTTCGAGGGTCTCAATCCAATCATACATTTTTAGCTTTTTCTTTATTTTCCCTGGGATGCGTTCTATGTCCCATTCTGAGCATCTGATTTTTTCTGATTGTTCTAGTAGATACCACGTTGACATCATTAAGTTTTTTTTACTCATCATTTCCTTATAGATGATGTCCAAAATTATGGGACGCGGACTTCTTAGGATTTTTCCCAGAAATAGTAGACTGTTTCTCACTACCACTGATTTTAGTGATTGAAGGCTCAGTTCCCGTCGGATGATTGCTGTAGGGATAGAGTTTGGTAATCGTAGCACTTTGCACCAAAAAACGCCTTCCTATTTTCTCCACAATGTCATTAGAAGATGTGGCATTGCTTCTGCCCCGTAGGTTATTGCTGGAGTGGCTTTAGCTTTCAAAAATGTTTTTATTGGGAGGATTGAATTTGCCAAATTTTCTTTCCAAAAGTGATGCTTGTACTGCTAGTGTTTTTGTCTTATGGATAAGATGCTCTTGCATTGATATTTCTATTTGGCTGCAAGATATTTTCACTCCCAAATACGTAAAACTTTTCACTGTCTCCAATTTTTCCGAGTTTGCAAACCACTGAGATCTTTTAGTTGGTTTTGACGATTTTTCCAAGATCATGATTTTGGTTTTTGTTGTATTCAGATCTAAATCGTTCTTCTTCAGGTAAATTACAAGAAGACTGTCTAGTTGCCTCTGCAGGCCAATGGCTGTTTGGTCCAGCAATAAGATGTCATCCGCGTAGAGCAGGTGTGTCACTTTCAACTCTCCTATTTTAGGAGGGAAGGAACGGGTGTCGTTTTCTGCATCTTCTATGTCTGCCATATATGCCTTATAAAGAGCAGGAGCCAGGGGACAACCTTGTTTGACCCCTCTGGCCGTTTTTGAAATGCTACGGGAGGTGAATCCCACATAGTGAGAAAATAGAAAGAACTGTGTGATTGGCAAAAGTTGACAAGAGTGAACCCGATGGAGGGATGCCGATTGAAAGGGGTGAAGTCTGAAGTCCCAATGTACAGTGTGTTGACAGGAGTAAACCCGGCAGAGGGAACTTTTTGTTTGTTAGTTTGAACGCATCAGGTCCTCAGAGGCGAGAGACTTTTTGTAGAAAAGAGACTTAACCACCAAATGTCCTGATAGCTGAGAACAGAACTGTTGTCTCGTGCTGGGAAAGCTTCAGAGTGTGCTGTGCTCAGGAGTCCCGCCTTGTCCTGTGCTCAAAACGTGGGGAAGGGAGACGCCAGGCTACCACATCCTGACAAGATTCTTGAGGCTTTTATAGGCTGTACCAACTCGACCTCCCTTCCACCCCATGAACCTCCTTTACAAGAACCCAACATCCCCTGCGCATCTGGTAAATCCATTAAAAACCCTGTTGCATTCAGACATTATCTCTCCCAGAAGTCTAATAGTCATTGATGAATATCAACCAAACTACTCTGTCCGTTACACGATCTCGTGCGAAGAAATCTCAGATAGATCACTGATCGACCCAACCTATCTCTCAATCCATCAGTCAGCATATGATGAAATCTCTTCAACCTCATTAGCCAACGAAACAAGGTGAAGCACCTATTCAACAATCAGCTCAATGCAAGAAAATTCCGGGATCCAAAACCCGAGAGCACACACAGATCTACCACAGCCAATATTCATGAATCCATTTCAGTCAACGGAGAACCATACGGTGCAAATAGAAAATATCATCAAAAGGCCGACCAAACTGGTTTTAAATAGAGTAAACATCTTAATACTGTTTCAAGCAATTCCAAACTTGAATCAACTACGCTCCAGAGACATCGACCTACTGACCTTTGTAGATGATAACACCAATGACAAAATATCGCTGAAACTACATAACAAAACAACCATGGACCAAATCTTAAAATCAAGGGACGCGTTATACAAACTTGGTTTTAGCTGCATGCCCAACATCCAAACAAAATACGGAGAAACTACCGCAAAAGAAAATCCTAGAAGCACCTTTACATCAAAGCAAAAACAAGAACATCCCAAGAACCAATATATGGAGTGCCACAACAGCCCAAAAAAACTCGCAATCATGTGTGACCAATTCAAGAAGACCACGAACTACACTTCCAAACGAGAACAAACTGATGTAACCTACACCAACATACCCCAGAAGATAGTACAAACAACCGAGATGAAACAAGGCTGAGCTATAACAACGATCGTCCGATTAGACGCCAATACGGATCAGTAGATAGCCTAACCTACTCAGACGCCACAGATTTGAGCAATATCTCATAACCATCAATCGACAAAATAAATACTTGGATCCTGTGCTCATGGAATACACGGGGAAACTCCCATTTGTTCTGCGATTCATCACCAGACTTTGACTCATATCAGATCATCTGTTTCCAAAAACTTGGCTCTCCAACACTCCATGCTGTGACGGCTTTCTCGCCTTCCTCAACCCAGCCCTAGCAAGAATCAAAGGCAGACCCTACATGGTCCATACTGGAAACCACAAACATCAACCCATGGATACAAAACATAGTCATAAAAATAACAACAAGAAGAAGCCTAGACTCTGACCCATCTATAAATCAGTACGAAAAGAACATTTCAATCATGAACCTGTACTGGAACCCAGCCGCATTCAACAACGAAGCGTTCTTAGATGGTGTCTTTATAACAATCGATAACCTTACCTGCAAATATGCAGGAATCCAATTCATAATATGTGGAGACCTAAATCTCCATCTATGGCAAAAAGACGGACAATTCATTCCCAATGAAAAACTATCAATCCGTGCAAACAAATTGTGACAAAAGAAATCAACATTCGTAACCTACTGCTTATCGACTATCCTACAGATGAAACAAACAAACCTCTACCTACCTAGTCTCGAGGCAAATCATCTGCCATAATCGATTATATCTATCTTTCGAAAAATCTGAGAGCCACTGCAGAAACAGCTAGCATAATAACAACGACAAGAAGCGACCACAACCAACTAGTCGTACATGGACAAGACATCCCGCATCGATCACAGCCTACTCGACCTACCCTGCTCGAAGTCTGTACAGCGGGGAAAAAACTATGCATACCCCAACAAGCAATAACCTCACTCACAAGACAATTCATACAAACCACTCTACCTGAAGATCAGAAACTAAACCACCATTGGCTACTCCAACCCTATTACAAACCAAACATACAACAAACCGCACAGCCCCATCGGCACTCCTACAACAAGGAGGTTACCGAAAGGAAAAGGGCACTGAGAAAAACTGTACGGCAACTAAAGAAAAGAAAAGACAAAGAATCGCTTACCAAAATAAAAGCGGCAAAACAAAGCTACAACAACTGGATTAAAATGCATCGCACGATGGTACTTCAAGCAGACGCAGAAGCAATCCTAGAAACTTACAAAACACACAACCTCCATGACCTGTGGAACCTGCTGAACAACAACTCAGCACATCAACAAAAATTGATAGGAAACGTGACAGAACAGCGATGGATCGAACATTTCACCAAAATATACAAAGCCCGGCCATCAGAAACCGAACCCAAAACAAAGAGTCAGAATACAAAGTGAACAGTAATCTACAACTATCAAGACATCTCTGACATGATAAAAAAACGTAATATTTCCTGCGCTCCACGTCCTGACGGGACATCGAATGCAACCATAAAGAAAGATCCGCACTCATGGGCCAATCTAATGAGGAATATCATGACACTCATAAAGAAGCTCAACCAGATACCAACATCATGGAAAACTGCAACCATTGTACCCATTCACAAACAAGGAACAAGAGATGATCCCACAAACTTCCGCCCAATTGCACTACTCGACCCCTTAGGAAAGCTGTTCGCGTCAATCCTACTAAAAAAACTTAATCAGTGGGCAACCGAGACACATCGCTTTTCTGCAAGACAAACTGGCTTTACCCCAAATGTCGGAACAAACATCAACTTACTCTTGTTAAATCTGATAAAACACGAAGCAATACACAACAAAACAAAAATCTACGCAGCCTTCATGGACCTACATATGGCATTTGATGGGATATCTCGCCAAAAACTCTGGCGCAAACTCGAAACCTGGAAATGCCCAAATGACATCCTGGGACCCATCAGAAAACTTTATTCGAACACCTCTATCACAATAAGACTTTCACAACCCCGAAAATATCAACTGAAAATGGACTTAAACAAGGATGCCCTCTTGCAGCAACACTCTACAATCTCTTTACCGCAGACATTGAGACTCACCTACAACCTGATGCCCTCAATCCACCAAAAATCAATTCAACACCGGTCAAAATCATGACATATGCGGACAACATCATTCTCCTGGATAAGACACCTTCAGGCCTACAAAACAGTCTCAATCAACTAAGCAACTATATGGACCTCAGCGAAGTTACCATCAATACAAAGAAGACAAAAACTATGCAACTGACCAAATCGACCAAAAACAACGAGAAACAAATAAAAATCTATCTAAATCACAATCAGCTTGAAGAAGTAACAACATTCAAATACTTGGGAATCCACATTAACCAATCCAAATCCGAAAAAGAGTGGACCCTGAAACTGGAACAAAGGATCCAATCTCTAGCTAGACAAGGCTGCGTGATCCAGCGAAAATTTGGAAAATACTCATTCAGACCCATAATCACATACTACAAACAAAAGGTGATCCCAACGATAGCCTATAGAACAGAAGCCATGTTAAACGCAATGGATTATGACTGGACAATACTCAAAGCCTCCTTCTGGCGCAAGATCCTGCCATTGCCACCTTCTTTCCCCATGCCTAGGATCAGATACGAAGTAGCGCTACAGTCCATCAGCTCTATCATCTTATGGAAACAACTAGACCTATAGCGCAAGCTCCTCACTGATGAGAAAACACTGTCAATTCAAATCCTGAAGACCCACGATCAAGCAATGAATAACACACTACTTGCCAAGTGGAAAGACAATCTCGAGCAATCCATGAAAACAGAATACATTTCTTACGAAATGCTCACGCTACGCCCACAACATGCAAAAACAAAAATAATGGAAATTGATTGGATAAAAACCATGGAAGAGAAAACAAAATACACCCTCAATATACAATGCAAGACAGATATCAGATCTATCAACGAGTTACCAACCTATCTGACTATCTTTCCTGACGCCAAAATGCGAGCGATATATTTGAAAATTCGAATGAACATAATACCAACCCATTTTTATCTTGCCAGAACCAGACAAATTCCCGCAACAGAACACTTCTGCCGCTTTTGCTCAGATACTCAACAACCAGGAACACTCTTCCACTTACTAATGGAATGCAATAAACTTTCTGAACAAAGGTCCAGATTTGGTACCTATTACAAGATCGGAGAACAGATGATGGAAACAGAAGAGAGATGGATGGAGATGCTTAACGGCAGATCAGATAAACTCATTTTTACAATATGCCAATTTCTGCAAGTAATTCTAAGCCTTGGCAAACCTGTAATGAGATAAAAGTATATCTTGGAAAACTGGAGACAAATGAAAAGTTAAAAAAATGTAACTATAACATTTAAAAAAAAAAAAAAATCTCTCCCAGAATCCCTGTTTTCCTGTTTCCTACCGGAATGCTCCCAATCCTTCTCCACATGCCTCTGAAAATTAATTCCTGAACACCCAGTCTACTTTGACAAAACACTACCGTTCCCACAACCCCCCCTGTTAATTTCACAATAATAATCCTGGTCATTTCCGTTTGTTTCACAAACCCTACCAATCTCGTCCTTCTGAGGTTACCAACCCCCCTAGTACGAGGGTTATAATTCCATATAACACCTCTTCCCTATCCTACCCTGTAGGAGACTTAGCAACACAACCCCCCTCCTTTTCTGACACAATGGGCCTCATTACACGGTAGGAGGTAACTCCCTTACCGCATTCCGACCCTGGAGGACCCGGTAAGTCCCCATGCCAAATACCATTCTCCATTCCCCCATTCGAGCTCCCATAGGGCTCAATGGGAATGGGGAAGGAGCTAATAACGGTACCGCAATTTGCGGTACCGTTATTAGCTCTGAAGTCCCTTAGCGGGTCTCGTCCTTAACACCTGGTCAGACCAGGCGTTAAGGACAGGACCCGCTGAGGGACCTCGTAGTAGGGTGCTAAGGGATTACCGGCACCAGTGACCTTACCAGTGCCGGTAATCCCTTAGCGCCTACCGTGTAATGAGGCCCAATTACTTTCCCATACCGTGAAAAACAACGGACTAACAAGAGAGCCGTTTACGTGACATGTCCCAACACCAGGGTCAGGCAAAGACAGGCAATTGAGCAGAACCATACACACCTGACAGCCCTTTCCTTTCCCCACGTGGGTTAAAAGGTGGAGCATGAGACCACATGACGAGCAAGGCAGACCACACGATGTGACAGCTATCCAAGCACGGCAGTTCAAGAGGAGGAAAAAGTTGTTGAGAACCAAAAGGGTGACAAAGAGAGAAGCGAACTTGCCCTTTCCGACCCGGACCCGCAATGCCTTCCTGAAAGGAATCATAAGACCGCTAACAATAGCAAGCGTGTGTTGCAGCAGATGTCAACGGTACACAGAGCACGCCTACACTGATAAACAGAACAGGGAGAGACGCTTGCTACTGTGGTACTGGGCTTGACTCCAGAGACAAGACACGCCAAGTGGTTCATCACAGCCGCTGAGTCAAGGGGAGAGCCGATAAGAAACCGACCTGTGTTGAACGAAAGTCGCAAAGGGCAAATTAAGGAAAGTTCTAAGAACTGATAACATTAAGGCAAAACCAGCTGCAGAGGGGTCCAGCACCATGTGGGTGCTCATTCGAGAGACTCTGTTGATCCCACGTTTGTTGAAACTACTGATACTAGAAGGCCCTAGGAGAGTCGGAAGGAGAAGGTCAAAGTGGTCATACAGGGGTCTAGCAAAACCCCCTATACAGTGGAAAGTACAAAGCCACAGGTGAAATTGTTTTGAGATCGGAGAAGGGGTCTGAGCCCGGAAGAGGGGGATTCAGGGGTTAAATGCCATCACCCAACAACACGTGAATATAGCAGTGGACCCGATGGAGGGTGGCTGACATTCGAGCGGGGTCTGAAGAATCCTCACCCAACGTACCAACTGAAAGGAACCTTTGTTTATTATTTTGAATATATCAGGCCCCGGAAGCAGGAGACTTAACCACAGAATGTCCTGATATTGCTAGGAACTTTTTGTGGATCTGAGTCCAGAAGAGGGGGTTCCCGGGGTAAAAAGTCATCACCAAACATACCTTTTTGAAAAGAACTTTTTGTTTGTTAGTTTGAACGTATCAGGTCCTCGGAGGCAAGAGGCTTTTTGTAGCAAAGAAGCTTAACTACCGAAGGTCCTGATAGCTGAAAACGGAACTGTTGTCTCGTGCTGGGAAAGCTCGAGAGTGTGCTCAGGAGTCATGCCTTGTGGCGTACTCAAAACGTGGAGAAGAGATACCCCCAGACTACCACATCCTGACTTATCATTTGTGAACACTTCTTTCTTTCTTGTGAATCTTTTTGTATTTAGTTGTAAGGACTGGCAAGCTTTTATTTGACAAGATGCCACTAGGACTGCCTTATTATTATTTGATGGTCGTAGCTTGCTCCCATCTTAGATTTAGGTGTACAGTAGGCGTTTTTGCAACCCAACCTGCACATACAGTTTAATAAACACCCTTGAACTGTGATCACTTGTGTCTGTCTTTACTGTTGCCACCATGAGTTCCTTACAGAGTACAACATCAGTATTTCTTCGACAAACATATAATGTCTAACCACACTGGCAGTTCACTCTTAGTACTTCAACCCCTTTTAGGGGTGGTGTCCCGAGAAAAATCCACACACAGCACAGCATTGCAGGCCATTTGGGGGATGCCATGTTCACCACAGACACCAGGCACGCACCATTGGCCTGGTGTTTTTGTTTGCCATGAGGACATGGTCCATGCACGGTACACCGGCAGATATTTAGCTGCCTGTGGACTGCTGCTCAGTGCAACACAATGCTCCATTCAGTTTCCATAACATTGGTTCCCGTTCAGTCCAGTCCAGTCCCTGTGAACTCTGCCTTCCCTTCCTCTAGCCTGTTCCCTGCTCCCTTTTTTATGCCAGTCTCCTTGGCCTCCGTTTCCCATTCCTTTCTCTTATCTGCTTGTCTCTTTTATGCAAGTTGCCTCTGTGCCCTGCCTTCCTGTATGACTGCTACATCTTTGACCAGCTCCCTTCGGCTAGATCCTGTCTTCACTGCAATTGATGAGATGTTTGCATCCCGTCGTCTTGGTCTTTCCATCATTGGCTCCCCTGCCAGCGATCACTGCACTGTCCTGATGCCATGTTAATCAGGGGATGGCATTTTGTGGTGTTGGGAGTGCTTTCAAGGTGATCTTGGGTTTCCAACCTCTCACTGATCTCTATTTGGGAGTCCTCTCAGTTTCATTCTGACTCAAGCCGGATTAGAGTGTTCACAATGTTACCTCACCAGAAAAAGGGGCAAGTGGTACCTGGCCCTTCACTGCATGGCACTCTGGGGGGCAGGCAGTGGATGCATTGTTGGTGTTGAAGGTGTCACTGTGTGGGGTGTTTTAATTGAATTTGCCTGAAGTGGGTAGATCTGGCTGCATGGGTGCAGGGACACATGATGATGGGTGGTTGGGGAGTTCTTTTTTGCATCGGTTGCATTTCCTTTCTACTGAGGCATTCTGCAGGGGAAGTACTTTGCTGCAATTGAAGGCGACATTGCTGTTGGATGAGTGCACACATCACATCAGCAGAGTTGGATAGTTTGCAGACCTACTGAGGGGAGCATTGATGCATTCGACGGTACAGCTGGTGCAGGCTCAGAAGGGGAAAGATGTGAGGTGAGATGTGCATTGTTCTTGCAGTGCACTTGCATTTCTCAAGTCTGCCTGACTTTTATGTGAATGTGTATTGTGAGCATACTTGTTGGCACAGAATGGGGTGGCCACTCCACCTGTATATTATTGTGTGACACGCATAGGCTGGCTAGGGCAGTCCTGACATATGTAAGTTGCTGTTTTCCATTTTGTGCTGTGACTTCCTACTTGTGTTCTTCTGTGTGTTGTTGGGGGTCTACATGCACATTAGTTGATGGTGTCCATGTGACAGTGGTTAGGGACTTTGTTGCTTGTGTGGTGTGTTTTGCTGTGGCCAATGGAGAGGAACCTCACAACAACTAGACATAGTAATTACAACCCACTTGGGAAAAAGGCTTGTGCACCCTTTTTCGAGTTGAACAAGGGCTTTATTTTGTATACAAAAATGAAAATGGCGACAGGGTATTATTAGTCCACTGTCATAGAGCTCTCTGTCTTCATCAAAGCAGCAGCACATTATTACCATGACAATCGCAGTTTGTGACGCATTTCATATACAGTGTTCATCCCAAACCCTCATTGGCTACTGCCTATTTACATGCTATTATTCACATAAAGACCCCTCTCCCATTGGCCGTATCATCTTCTCCACCTTCTTCACATATGGGTGATGGTCTCTTCAGCTTGGGTCACTGTAAAATGATTGGTTAGGCTTTCGAATACACCACTCAATCTTTAAATCTATCAACGTGATGTGCACCTGCCCATCAACATGGGCTTGGAAGACAACTTCGATGTCAGCATGGTCCTTGCAAAGAAAGCAACTCTTTTCTCATCCCAGACACGCAGGCGCCCCCATCATGCCGCCCCGCCCCAATCTTATAAACGTTTTCCCCCTTTATCAGATACTCTTCCCAAGGTGTAGGGCTGGAGTTCCTGCACATCCCAGTAATCCTTCTAATTCATGAAGGATTTAGGAGCTTTAGCCCTGGTCGTCTGGTAGTTCAAATGAGGTTACCATTATCCTGGGGGTTGCTGGTGTCCTGGATCTCAGCTAGTTTTTTGGCAGCTCAGGACCTCCGCCTTGGCTCCCACGGGTATGGCCTTGAAAATCTGCTGCAGCCCTACTCCCATTTGACTGCTCATATTCCTGTGTAATTGTACAATGTTCTAACTCGATACATTTGTATGTGTGTGTATGTGCGTGTTCCCTGGCTTGCTTGGGGGTTGGGATGTGATAGTCATGCAAGAGAAGAGGCCTTGTTGTTCGGTGTTTCCAACACGACCTGCGAGGATTAAGGCCTACTCTCGATTACGGTGTTAGTTCATGTTTCTGATATCATGCGCATACAATGTATTCTCCCTGACACTTCTGCGAAGCATGTGGTTCGTTTCCATTGAATATGTATGTGCTTCTACTATACACGTGTATCCCACCAGTCACCTCTATCCACATGATTCCCCCTATCCCCTATACACACCTCTATGCATTCCCCACGTGTTAGTATACTTTCAGCAATCTGAATGGTTTGGGAGGGGCTGGGATCTGAACGTGCATCCGAACAGCAAAATGCATAATGTTGTTTCCATTTGCTATGACTGTGTCAGTGTTTGGTGCATGTTTTAATTTTTTTAAAACAGGCTCTATTAGTTTTATTACATTTAACAACATATATCACCCATGCAGTATCAAAAATTGCATGTCGTAGTAAACAAGTCCCTTGTTGGGATGGCAAAGCCAGACTTTAACATTCACTCAAACCCACAACATTCTCTTCCTGACCCCTCCCCAACCCCAAGACCCCTGAATTGCCTGTGGTAATGCCTCCTAGTTTATATACATATATATATATATATATATATATACTAATTCACGAAGGCTGGGTTGCCTGTGTCATTGCCAGGGGTGTGACTGCCAGCTCTGGGCTGTCGGCCTCTGCTGTAAATAGTGCCTGTGTTAGCTCATTCCATAGCGTAATGTCATCATTGGCGTCAGAAGGGCTTCATCATGCTGCACGCTTCCAAACAGTTTTTTCTGGTAATGCCCATTTCTTCAGGTCTCGCTGCCAATCTTCTATATTGGGGCCATTTTGGGGATTTCCATGACATGGCTATCCTGCGTTTAGATAATATATATGCTAGATCTTTCATTTTGGATGCGTACTGTTTAGATTTGGGGTGCGTAAAACATCCCAGTAAGCAAGCAGAAAGTGATAGTGAGTTTGTGCTAATACCTGCGTTACTCAGCCTAGACTTCACCTTTTCCCCAATATTTTCTAATGATGGGGCATGTCCAAAACATGTGCAGTAGCCCAGTGTCTGGGCACCACATTTAGGGCAGTGTTGTGTGGTAGCACCTGGGAATCTTGATATTCAGAGGGGCGTCAGGTATGCTCTCTGGGTGACAACTATAGGTGACAAACAATCAGATCAGCTGCAATCTATCATTGCAAGATACTTTCTTGTGATATTTCAGTATCTTTGCCCAGTCTGTGTCTTGTAGCAGGGCGCCCAGCTCCTCTTCTCATTTGTCCCTTATTGCTGATTCCCCAGAGGGTCTATTGGTCAAGAGAAAATCTTATAATCTCGATATTGGATGGCCGCCGTCTGCTATATCATACAGGGAGTCAACTACCGGCTGTGTTTCCATTATTTCACTATATGTCGGCCATCTACATCGTATTTTGTTCAGGATTGTGCGGTGCAACAGATATAGGCCTTGGTGTATGCCGGTTTTATCTACTAGCTTCTGGAAGGGTGTGAATGGGGTGCAATTGAGCAGGTCCTCTATGGTGGCAATGTATACGAATACCTACCTGTGCTTGGGATGCAATTGAGACCAATGAAGCAAGGGGAATCTGTAAGGAGAATGGATCCGACAGCCCTATCAATGTGAGTGCCAGGTCCCCTATTTGGGTACCTGGTGATATCAGATGTGAATCCTGGGTGACCCAGGGCTTTTTGTGCCACAGTAACTCTTTAAGGAAGTAGCCCGATGCCGAGGGCAGGAACAGCTTGGTGTCTGAAGTTGGCTCGTCTGCTAACCAGTCTGCCACAAATTGCAGCTGCCCTGCAATGTAACATGACTCGAAATGTGGAGCTTTGATTCCGCCCTCTTCGTAGGGCCTCTGAAGGGAGGTCATAGCTATTCTACATCTACCGTTACGCCATAGGAATTCTCTGCAGAGGGAATCTAACGTTTTGAGGAAATCTTGG
Source organism: Ambystoma mexicanum (assembly GCF_040938575.1). Lineage (NCBI taxonomy): Eukaryota > Metazoa > Chordata > Amphibia > Caudata > Ambystomatidae > Ambystoma > Ambystoma mexicanum. The sequence goes on along the minus strand of NC_090924.1, from coordinate 247,592,976 downwards.
GTATATTATATGGAATGCTTACAAACTGGTGTAGGAGCCTGGAGAGTACCACCATTTTCGATAGTGCCACTCTGCCCATTAATGAGAGGGATAGTTTAGTCCAAAACTTAATTGAGCTTCTTATGCCTAAGACAGTGTTCTGTGTATTGTGGATGTGTTCAAGCGCAGGGTAGTGGTATATGTTGATTCCAAGGTATCTGAATATATCCGTGGACCATTGTAAAGCCAAAACAGGTAGTCTACCATGTTGTATTTTGGCTAAGCTTGCTAGTGGAAATAGGGATGACTTATCTAAACTGATTGTGATGCCTGAGAGGAGTGCAAAAAGACCCAGAGCCTCCATTATAAATTCCAGGTTGTCCTCAGGTTCTGCAGATATAGTAGTGTGTCATCGGCATACAGGCATCAATGTATTCTGTCCTTAGGTATGTTGCTACAAGCTCCATTGCCAAGATATAGAGCAACAGGGATAGTGGGCACCGTTGTCTAGTGCCCCTCTCCAAGACCCAGGGCTCTGAAAAGTGTTTGTCAGTCTTGACTCTCACTAATAAAGCAAACCTGTTCAACAGAGTCTATAGCCAGTACCATTTAATACTGTCAACTGCTTTTATGGCATCCAGTGTAGCAATAGCACAGGAGGTGTCCCATGATGTGGTGCTATCAATCAAGTGATGCAAGCACCTGAGGGTCCGAGACGTATGTCTGCCCGGCATGTATCCAGATTGGTTAGGGTGCACTAAGGTGTGGATCACTTTTTTTAACCTGTTAGCCATCAGTGCAGTCAGGATTTTGCTGTCCTGGTTTAACATAGACAAGCGCCTGCACGAGCTACATTCAAGTGGTGAATTATGTGGCTTGAGGAGGGGTATGATTATTGATTCTCTCAAGCTAAGAGGGAGAATGCCAGTGTGAAATGCTTCCATTATTGTGTTCAGGGGGGGAGGTGGAGGTCCGCCGCATATTCTTTATAGAACTCACTAGGCAGGCCGCCAGGCCGCCAGAGCCTCAGGTCTTCCCTGTTGGCAAAGAGTTTATTATGCTCATTAATTCTTCTACAGTGATGGGAGCATCCAGGTTATCTACGGCCATATTGTTGAGTTGAGGGAGTCGAATTTCGCTTAGCACTTCAAGTATATTTTCAACTTGGGGGCCTAGATTCTTCTCTATATAAAGTGCGGTAAAACTCTTGAAAGACCTCATTAATCCCCTCTTGTGTGGTGCATGTGGTGCTTTGCTGTGTGTATATTGAGTAGATAGGTAGTTGCTGTTCTTTTTTATATAGCCAGGCAAGCAGCCGGTCATTTTTGTCACCTTAGGCATGCTGTTTTTTTTATATGTTTAGAATAGTTATACATGCCTAGTCTATCCCAGCATCCCATGCATTTTTGTCTCAGTGCTAATTCTTTAGCGGCCCCATCTTGTTGGCCTGGGTTCGACTGTGCCAGCTTCTGTAGTGCATCCTCTATAGAGGTGAGCTCTTTGCGCAGAGAAGCTTGTATGCTGCCCGACTTGGCAATGGCTGTGCCTCTAATGACCACTTTCAGGGCCTCCCACAGGAGACACTACCCAGATTGTGGGTAAAGTATTCTTCAATACTATGGTGTATATGAGACCAGCAAAGGGGTTTGTGCAGTGCTTCGGCCCTGAGCCTCCATGTTGGAATTGGGGGTTTTGGCGGTACGTATTGCCATTTCAGCAGGAGGGGGGAATGATCCGATAATACCGTACTCTTATATTCGTCAGCCACAAGTTCGGTAATCAGGTCTTTCCCTACAAAGAAATAATCAAGTCTGGTGTGGACAGCGTGTGGTGCCAAACAGTGCGAGTAGTGTCTAGAATTAGGGTGAAGTGTTCTCCAGATGTCTACCAGCTCGAGGGATAACATGAGTGTCGATAAGGAGCGTGCCAGGGGGGCAGGTCTATGGAGCCTGGTCTCTGAGCAGTCCATTTGCCGGTTTATGACACAGTTAAAGCCTCCTCCCCATATGATCTTGCCCACTCGGTAGGGGCCGAGGCGTGGGAATAGTATTTGGAAAAAAAGTGCTGTGTCGTGGTTGGGAGCATATGTGTTAACTATACAGGTATTAACGTTCTCCAATAGCCCTTGTATCAACACCATTCTGCCTTCATCATCTAATTTGGATTGAGTCTCTTTAAAGGGGACTGTGGGGGCTATCCAGATTAACACACCTCTCGCATATGCTGAATATGGTGAGCCTATAGTTTGCCCGCCCAATTTATTTTAGCAATCAACGCTTGCTTGTCTGCTGTGAGGTGGGTCTCCTACAGTAGGGCGATGTCACTTTTGTGTCTACGTAGATATGCGTAGACTCGATTCCTTTTTACAAAGTGTTCAGGCCCCGGACTTTCCAGGTAAGCAGTTTCAAGTCGTTGGCCATGTTAGACTAAGCGTCTTGGTGGGGTCAAGTATTTCGATCAGGTTACTATTTGTACTTAATGACAGGGTCCCATAGTTACGTCTAGTCGACAACTTCTCACAAGTAAAGGAGGCAGGATGTGCCAGGAATCTAGGACAATGTTGTGGTGTGGCCAATGGTGCAGGCAAAACATGATACCCATTAACTTCCCCAACTTCCCTAATTAACAATAATCGCCGAGCATTGTTACCTCTGCTCAGGCACGGCCTCTTTCTGCGTCCTTCTCCAGTGTTTGTTGCGGAGGCTTGCGCACAGCTGGTTGGCACAGAAACAAGCATCCCAAGAAACAAAACTCTGAGGGCGGGTTGGCATAGGGACGTCATTTCACCAAAATGCCTGGGGTAGCGGAAGTGACATCACACGACCCTTGACCCCCGATGACATCACAGGAAGTGATGTCATTTGACCCCACCCCGAAGTAATATTGAGGGAAGCGATGGAACACGACCTTTCACCCGTTGACAAAACAGGAAGTGGCATCACATAGCATTCTACACTACGAAAAATATAGTTACGATATCACTATAATGTGATGTACATTTCATACAAGAATCGATCGCCATATGTATCGTTCAGATCAGTGAGTATAGACCCATATTACCAAATTACTGTGAATGCAAACAGACGTCTATGACCAAATGATAATGATGTGTTTTTATATAGCACTTAGGCTTAAGCGCTTTATACAGAAACAATATACTCCCAATATCACCCAACCTGTGTTGGTACTCATTTATCGACCTCAGAAGGATGAAAGGCTGAGTTGAGGCGTTTAAGAACAGACTAAATCAGTGACCTGCCCCCTGAAGTGTGCCTGAAATAAACCTTTAATGAGTCTAGCAATTATTGTATAGAAATCCAGAAAGACACAATATTTGGTATTCCTATTCTTTCTTATTTAGGGTCACTGCTGAAAGTGTTAGACTTGTGGCACTCCTGTTCTTTTTTTTCTTCTTTTTTTTTAAGGGGCCTGAACAAGAAAGCCAGCCACTCCAGAATTAAAGACCCACTGCATTACCAAAAAAAGGAAGAAATAAAAAAAAAGTTTTTTTTTCTTTACTAGAGGTCGCAAGGCAGACCTCAGAGGTCGCTGTTGCGACCTCTGGCGACCCCTAAATGACATCCCTGGGTTGGCAGTTGCCCGGGATCGGGTCCTCTGCTACGGAAGTTATGGTTTCCTACTTATGGTGGGTCCTGCCGTATAGAATAATCAAAATAGAGTCTGTCATCTTGAAAGGTCGTCTGCTCAGAAGGTACCCCGCTTGTCCTGGGGGCTAGCATTTGGCTACGGATCGGTGCTGTTACTTATAGGCGCCCTGCAGTTAGTGGTATCTCAGTCTGTAGTTCAAGTGTGCCATCGCTTCCAGAGTTTTAAAGTGTTAAGTCGCGGTGGCCTCATCGTCTGTGACGGGGCTATTCTTTTCTCTGTCCATCCACGGAGGTCGAAGAACAGGGTGCTTTTTTTGTAGAGGACCTTTAGCCCGGCTGGGTACATCAACATGATTTTCATGTCTGCTTTGCAAAATCTGGCTTTGGCTGTTGTAAAATGGACCCGGCTTTTCTGGACTTGGAGAGGGTAGTCAGGATATGCTGCTAAGCTTGCCGCTGCTGTTCGTATCATGCCACTCTGCCTTGAGTAGAATAAGATCTTTTCTCTATCTTTGTAATTTAGGACTTTTGCTATGATTGGTCGTGGAGGTTTTGGGTGAGGGCCCTGTGTGCCCTTTCTATCGTGAAGCCTTGTGATAGGTCACCAGGACCTCCCTCTTGCAAGAACATGTTTCCCACGTAAGAAGTGGGATCCGTTCCTTCTTCTCCCTTTGGCAGGCCTATTATGCAGACGTTATCTCTTCAGGCCCTCCCTTCTGTGTCCTCTGCTCTATTTTCCAGTAGTTTGACCTTTAATTGCAGAAGGTGGACCTCCCGATGGATTTCCTGAATCATTGTGGTGTTGTCTGTCAGCTGTTTCTCTAAGTGCTTAGTTCTCTCATACAATTTCCTGACATCTTGACGCAGTAGTCCAACATCCAGCATGACCACGTCTATTTTGGGGCACAATGAGGCCTTCTGTTCTGCTATAGCCAGTAAGATTTGGTTGTCCAGCTCGCCAACATTCTTAGTTTTGTCTTGTGTCAATGCCATTTGAGCAGCGGGCATCTGAGATTGGAGTTTGGTGTAGTTGTCTATTGTTGTTCTGCTGCCCTTGGGTTTGGCCACCTTAGGAGGCATTCAGCTCGGTAAACATGATGTGTTTCGTGCTTATGACGCAAAAGTGTTCCCCTCTCCACTATAGAGCGGCCAGCTGGAACTGGTGTGAGGCTCTGTTGTTTTCCAGGCGTTTGGCTTGGCTTGCTCTAGGTGAGGTAGGAACCCTGGAGGGAGTAGTATTCTTCTACGCAGGCTGATTAGTAGGCAGCTCTTGTATTAGTTTCAACAGTGATATTGCATGTTCCTGATGCCTTTGGGGTGGCGCCACAGGCATTTGTATTGACTTGTGTTAAATGAGGTTAGGGCAATGGAGGGGATAGATTTTTCCTGCATGGGCTAATCAATAGACAGCTCTATTGTTTGACTCCACAGCATCAGCACATGTTCCTGATGTCTTTGGAATGGCGCATTGGCCTTCAGATGCGTCACACACAGAGTGTTCCCTGCGCCCACCACTTCCAATTTGTTAGTAGTCAGTGTGCTCCTGCCGAGGGGCTTGGATTCCCTGCAGCTGAAGTGCAGCAATGTTATTGAGTTGGAGCATTTATTGGCGTATACCGCTCGTGGGTCCACGAACTCTGTGTGAGTAAAAGTAATATTTCTTCCGCAGATCATCAATATTTCAACGGATCTCGTCGGATCAGGCAGGAGCTCACAGAAAAGCTGCCTCACACCATGGCTGCTGGCCACGCCTCCTCAGTGTTTCGTGCATGTTATGCTATATCTAACGGACACAACAGTTTGCCTCTCCCAGACACACATTCTCATGTTATTGTTATGGGCACGGAGGATAGGCCCCAAACCTGAATTGTATGGCACTAGTGGTGTGGCCTCACTGCGTGTCCACAAGGGAAGGTTTTCAGGTAACGCATGTTTGCACCAGCTGGTTGAGTGCAGCCTCTCCCTGTGCCCTTTTGGTGAACCAAGGGCAAGGGTGGTGCCTGTGGCTAAGGGCGATGTCCCACAAGCATGTCGACTGGTATGCCACACAGTGTGGCTACATTGTGCAGTACACATGCTGCAACAATGATTTTCCAGACTACTCTTGGGGCATATAGCAAAACCCCACCAGAGTGGTCTAGGGAGCGGAAAACATGACTTGAGCACCCCGAATGTGCGCTCCACTATGCCCCTGGTGGCTACATGTGCTGCATTATATCTTACCTCAGCTGGTGTGGCAGGATTCCTATATGACATCATCATGAACGGTGATAGCTGGTAGGCACTGTCCCCTGCAAATGTGTAGATGGTTGTTATTGTCACTTTTTGTCATTTTCCGTTGTTCAGTATGTCATGTGAATGCATGCATGCATGTGCGTGACAGTTTATACTCACCAATGAGCCAAGCGTTGCCATATTTTCCCAATGCCAAGGCCCGGTAGAGTGGTGACTGGCAGTTAATGTAGCTGTCATGCGTGCTGCCAAGGAAATTGGCAATGACTTGCATGATCACTCCATTTGCATCACAGATGACCTGCACGTTGATGGAATGCCAGTGCTTGCGATTGCGGTATATGTTCTCTGTCAATAGGGGGGGGCAAAGCGCAACATGTGTACAGTCGATGGCTCCAAGTACACATGGAAAGTGTGAACCGCAGAGAAATAAATTCTGGCACAGTTATGCAACCCAAGAACTGGTGGAGACAGCGGGGTTGAGTGGCCTGAGATATTGCACCAACTATGGCACTGGTGCTCTGAAAGGAGTCTGTGGCAATGAAATGTAGTGCTGTCAGCACCTTTTCAAGGGGGTTGAGGGACTGGGAGCAGATGGTGATGATGCTAGGTCTTGGTCCCACTCCCTTACAAGGTCTAGGATGACATGGGGCGGGAACCGATACCTAGCATAAACCTGGTCGTCCAGCATCCCAAACAGCATGGTGTATGTTGCAAAAATCCAGAGCCTGGGAATGCTCCTCCTCCTTCTGTGTTCAGATACAATGGCTCCCACTATAGCAGCATTCATCGTGGCTGTGCAATGTTTGTATGTTGTGCATTGCGTGCTTTACACGCATTGGATCCTTTGCACGTTGAACTTTACGCCTGCTATTATGTGGCGGTTGGATCACAGGGTGACTTTTCCCAACGTGAGGTTGCATGTGCAATTTGGTTGGGTTTGCAGTGGATTGAGCGTGCTTTTGCTTGGCGTGTCCTGTCTCTCAACACGCCCACATTATTCCTAATTCTGCATGGAAAATGGGGTATATGCATGTTCTTCCCCCTATTTTAAACTCCTTGCAGGCCCCACAAATGCTCTGTGTGGAGTCTCAGGCTATGCGCTCGACTGCGTGCAGTCATGTGCCGGACCAGTGTGGAGTCCCTGCAAGGACCGGAAAAGGCCTGCAAAGTCGATTCCATTAATCGACAAAGGGGTGTGGGTTTGCGCGCAGAATGATGTACAAAGTCCCTATTCACTACGCATATTGTTCCAAGAATCAGCCCTTTTGTCCTGTTTTTTTGGCCATGTTTTTGTTGTAACTGTTCTCTATTTTTGGCTGTTTTCCAGTTGTCACCCTTCTAGTATCCTTGTGTGTTGAAAGCACTCATTGGACAAGATGCTCAAAACCTTGCTGGGCGCAAGTGAAGAGATGCACTAGAGTAGAGCATCTCATCACTTGCGTCAAAAAAAGGAGCAGCCTAATCCACAAAGGACATCTGAATGAGCGCATCTTACATGCACACATTCAGATGCCTCTTCTAGCCCCTTTGCACATTTACACGAATCAGAGGGCATTTCTGTGCATTTAAAAGCACTTCCCAAATCCACAAACGGAATGAGCTTTTGAATGCTCAGAAATTAGGTACATCCCTTTGTGCCTCTTCAGTTGTAGGCAGATGCACAAATCATGACAGTGTCATCTTTGACTCTGTCATGTTTTTTTTTCTTGAAGTGTGACAGCCAAAGTTTCAACCTCATCTGTCACAATTACATTTCCATCCCCCAAACAGAGAGGGAATGGCTATTTTTTTTTAACGCTTTCTGTGAAATGCCCTCCCAGCAACCACATCATATGTTACTGGTGTGAATGTATGCAAGCGCGCTGGGCAGCGAAACTTTGAGCGACTGTCTAGACCCCATGAAAAGCACAGGTCACCTTTGAGAATAAGATGACCGGGCAATTATCAAAACACCTGGCATCGAAAAGCAACGCTTCTTCTGTGCCATTTTGGGAGAATCTGGCCCATTGTGTTTCTGAATTGAGCGCCGATGGGCTTCCCTTCTGGTACATTCTACCGATACATTCCGCAATGGGGCCCGTTGCCCCTTCATTATTGTGCTATCAGAAGCATCGCTTGTCAGAGTTGGTTGTGGTGGTTACTTGGTGTAAGTACTGCTCTGTTTGTCACTTTGACTATGTTTATGGATTTAATGTGACATTTGGCTCTTCAGTAACCCTGCCACTTTAGCTATCTGGACTGAACCATTAAGTAAGTCCAGCAGTTGCCCATTTGTAGTGCAATGCCCTAATGGAACCATTGTACTTTTTAAAAAATAAAGATCACCTGCTTCTATTTCTCTATTTTTCCTGTTTTCAGAGGTTCTTTGAATTTGAAGGCCCTTGAACTATTTTCCTCCACATTTGTTGCCTATCCCACCTCTAAAGTCACACTAGGAGTCGCTTCAGATGCCAAGGTTCATTTTCTTATCAGAAGCTCTGACCTCTACTTGACCCATTTTCCCATCACAACATATTCATCCACTTTATCCTAAAGTTCCATCTCCCAAATTATACCGTTCCCGGGGCTCACTGATGGTCCTTTTTGCTCCCTACAACTGTTTCTAGTTGCTGGTTTTGCAGTTCAAGAGTCTACTGCTAATGCGCCGAGCTCTACGTTAGTGAATGCTAAGGCCCTGATTCATGGAATTATTTGCATGGGAAATAGGGGACTTTCGCGCCAAACTGCATGCAAATCTGCATTCATCAATTCATGGATCAGACTGCGGGGGACTTTCTGGGCATGTGCGGGGAGTTTGCACAGGCACCGAACGTCAGTGCGTGCCGTCGAGCGCCTTGTGCGAGAGACTATGCGGAGCATGGCTTGCGCAGAGGGCTGGGAGGGGGGGGGAAACACAGAAAATGGGGAAGAACATGTGAAAAAGTGGGCGTTCCGAGGAATGGCCCACAGACAGTCAGCCCCTCGCAGGCCCACATTTGTGCCACACGACACATTTTCAGGGGAACAGCCGCGCAGCCTCTAGGCATAGAAATGGGCCACGCAAATCCCTCGATCAATGTACTACCCGAAGGCAGGCATAAGGACACTTGAGCATAGGATTGGCAGCACAGAGGTGGGTTTGCATGTCGGATTTAGGGGTGCGTGTACGCAAACGGGGTCCCGATCTAACATAGGGGTGCATGTACGCAGTGTAGCAGGGTGCAGGAACGGTTTACGGTGGTTTGCACGCAGACTTTCCACGTTTAGACTGGGCTACGATTTTTCATACGCATGTTGTTGGGCTGCTGGCAACAGTTATGGGGGACCCTGTGCAGGGCCCCCAAGATGCAGGCCTGCTTGTTAGGGGCCCTTGCACTGTTTGAAGGGTGCGTGTATTTGCACCTGGTCGGAGCACGCAAAGGTAGCTGTTCTGGCTGTTTATGGTTTGCTTGTGGGTGTGTCGGGGGTGTTCCGGGTGCAACTTGTGAAGACAGTTACATTGTGCAGTAAATTCCATGAATATGCGGGCGTGCACTTTTTATTCTGCAAGCTGGCTCCCACAGTGTCCTTCTGAGCATGCAGTCCTTGTGGGATTTCTGTGCACATTTCCATGAATCAGTCCCTGAGACTTTTGCAATGAAAACCAGTGTCAGCAGAGACTCTAATGGAATCAGTGCTTAAAGAGTTCCTTCCTGCACTAGATCTTGGCAGAGTAAAGCCATTCACTTTAGTGCTCTAAACATTCCCTGCCAATGGCCTAAATTATCTCTTCTCAAAGTGTGATGAGATGGTCTCCATTCCTGTCGATGCTTTGTTCTACATTATTCAGCGCTGGTCTCCTCCCGTGTGCACGTATTAATTCTGAATCCTTCACTCAAACCTCTAGATGACCGCGATATGCATCCAAGCTTGTCATAAATGCAATTTTATATATATTTTATTTTATTGAGAAGCATTCGCAAAAGACTAGTTTTGCCCACAGCATAAAATGTGAATTTGAGCGAAGTCCTACAATCAGACAGAGGTTGATTATTGGTTCTTTCCGCTTGAAATGGCAGCTTGTGTGTGGCGGAAGACCCAGCAACCCAAGAGCTCTAGTTTGAATAGCACCCTGCTCCATGTCAACTGACTCGGAGACAGATGGCCAATGACACAGAATGAACCCGTGTGATGCTAATTGGAAAGGTGAGTTGGAAGTCTGGCCTGCAGAGAGTAGCCTCCTCTTTCTCAGGTGCCGCAGTTACCCTGGCAGAAGATTAACTCTCCCTTCTGAGCTCTGGGACGGGTGCTGGCAACCTGAGGCTTTTGCCATACTTTCATGTTGGTAATATTCCTCCCATACAGCCAACGAAAAAAGAACGACACCTACCTTTGGCCCAGTCTTCTCCATGAATCCTTCCTTCAGGTAGTTTCTGGAGAGTTTTGGCACCAGCTACAGGTGAACAAGAAACACAGCAACCTTATTACAGACATAGATTTTAAAAAGGAAGTAGTTCCGGGTAGGTCTTTGAGTTCAGAGCAGGCCTTCATCACATGAGAGACTTTAATCAGACAATTCACTTCAGCTTTTCTGGTGTTTCTACGAAAGTGGGCCTCATTGTCACATAACAACTAGGGTATCTGGTTCTGGAGCGGCAGTCGTCATGATTTGATAAATGCCAGCAAGTACAAACCAGCTGGGGACATGCCACCAACCCACGGCTTCGAGAGGGACTTAAAGTAAAGGAAGGGTGCCTTGATGGAAAGAAGCCTACCTCGACCTGAACATCAGGCACCAGGCTCACTTTCAATAGCACAGTGAATAATGTGCTCACAGGGGGTGTTACACTCAACCACTTGTACCAACTTGCAGATTCTGAATTGGGTGAGGACTCATGACAAGGAGCAGAAACCCTGTGGGGAAATTGCAAAGTGGTGTTTCTGTGCAGGGTTTATGGGCCTCATGACGAGTTTGGCGGTAACCCGCCGGTGCTAGCGGCGGGTTGCTGCCGTACACGGAACACCGGATCCGCCACCTGATTTACCGGTGCCACTTGGACATTACAAGTCCCGGCGGAGCAGGAAGTCAGGCGGGTGATTCGGTAGGTCCTCAACCGGGTGGAGTCCAATAGGACTCCACGGTTATGGGGACTCAGAAGCACCGATACCATTGCTAACGGTGCTGGTGCTTCCATGACAACAACTCTGCCTACCGGGGCCACTGCGCCTGGCAGGGTCAGACCTGCCAGGCGTAACGGCCCTGGCAGGCAGACTTGTGTGGCGGTCTGGAAACAAGGCTGCTGGTAAGCTTACCTTGCTTCCCAACTCAGTGGTACTCATTTTAACGACTTTAGAAGGCTTTGAAAGTGTAGATCGGCAAAAGTGGGCTAGACCAGTTTTAAAAGTTCCTGAACCCCTCAGCTTCCTCAAACCTCTTAGAAAGGCCCTGATTTGAAAAGGTTTACCCAATAGCCCCCATACTATTTAAACACAGTGAATCTCTACAGCCAGCAATAGACAATGAGACAATGTAACACAGAGAGGTATAATACAACACTAACAAATGACTCGCAGGCTAGCAAGCAATCGGGCGCACAGAAGCCCCCACGGCCAGGATTTAGTGAGGTTTCTAAAATGTGGAATATCTACTTTTCTAGCACGCACAAAGGTGACCCTTGTGCCAGCATAATAGTTTACCCCTTTAGCCCCCCCACCCCCCACGGTGTGCTCCCGAGTGCTTCCCAGCCCGCAGCTACTTCAGTGCATAGCAGTCCAGACCACTTTCTTCTCTCATAGATGGCACTTACATCGGTGTTACTTGCCCCCGGAAACGCCACTTGTAAGTAATGGAAACGAGCCGCTCTGATCGCGTTGAACCAGTCCACTATCTCCTGGTGACGAGAAAGAAACACGCAAGTCTGACACGTGCTGAACAAGTGCGCTCACAGCAGGTTCCTAATTAATCAAACACGTCACTGGTAACCCTTCATTTCTGCACGCTGGCTTAGAGCACCTAGAAGCCTCCACCACTCCACACAACAGCACATCCATGGGTACACGTGTTCTTATGAAGTCAATCTCCTGCCACCATCAGCCATTACTCTCTACAAGATCTCTTCCCTGCCATCCAGCCCCCCCCAACACCTACAATGTCTACAACCTCAACATCGGGAATAAAGACAGCATGCAATAAGACTGTGGCTAAGTGTATCTGAGCGGCAGTACACATCATTTTATGAGAACGTCCCGCTCTGGTTAAAAGAAAGTCTCACTATTCTGGGGGAGCTAAGCCTTCGCAAATGAGAACAGAGAATTCAAAGAAATGCACTTACCTGTAACACTGGTTTCAGAGTATCATTTGATACAGGAGGGCAGATGGAGACCCTGTCCCAGAGGGCTTATAGAGAAGTGTAGCCATAGAGCAGGGTTCTTGACAGGAGCCCCCTTTGGATGTAATTCCACTGCTAATTAATTATCAGTGCCTGTTCAAATATGTCGCTTCATGCAGAAAACTATTCCATATCAGAACTTTACAGAGAAAGAGATTGGATCGTCTACGTTGAAAGATCGAATCCCAAAAGCTCAAGTTACAAAATTGCGAAGCCCACTTGTTCGCATTTTGTAACTCGCGCTTTTGGGATTTTGGTTGTTTGTCCCCGACTGTGCGTCTAATGTATGAGGCGGACACCCCGGCAACCTCTGGCGCCCATAATACCAATCTAGGGGAGCAGGGGACACCCCGCAACCTCGGTCCCACCTTGTACGGTATTCTGGGCCTTTCGGTCTTTGTTACCATACCGAATGCGCACCAAATGTGCATTCTGCTTTTTTTTCCAACCGATACCGAGATATTACTTGTGAAGGGCTCATTTGGGGGCAACAAACATATTTTGGCAACATTCCAGCTGGCTTTCTAACATTTTAAATTAAGTGTGAGTAACTGGAGCTATTTGACCGATATCTCCGCAGAAAGATGTGTGACACTTCAATTTAATCAGCTTGACAGAATGTGGCATGAGATACAAGACCCACCCTTATTGCCACAGCGCCCAACCTGCCACCCTAGCCACTAGCCATCCGTGTTTAGACTTGTTACTGACAACTAATGGTGCATATGTGCTTGCTTCATGTGGAAAAGCATGTTATACTTATTTGTGGAACTGAAAATGTTATTTGTGTTATGCATATCAATGACTGCTATGGAACAAACTACTACAATGGTCAGTTCCTCCGCCACTGGTACAACTAATGGCAAACCTACATAAGAACATAAGAACTAAAGTCGGGTTGACGAGAGAGGGTTGTGTGCTGGGACCAGTACAGACCTTTGTGGGCTTTAGACAGTGTCTGCGTCCTGGCACCAACACTTTTTAACGTCTACCTTAGTGACTTGGAGGAGCTTTGGACAGAGGTAACAACTTTTTCTTATCAACCTGGGCCATGTAAAGTTAAACTCATTGACATTCGCTGACGATTTCTTTTATTTTTTATAAAACCCCCTTAGGCCTGCAGAGAAAGTGATATCTTTTCTTCCAGTATTCCATCAACAACAACCTCCTTGTCAACGGGGAAAAAATCCAAGGTGGTTCTCTTCACAAACAAAACGAAACCTAAAGTAATGTTTTGAAAGGTGGGGGAAGATAGTCTGGAGACGATCTCGTGGACTCGGTACTTGGGCACAATTTAACAAACACTCAATCTATTTCTGTATCCAAGACGACTCTGATTGAGAAATCTAGGCCCTTCATCTCCCAGATGAAAATGATCAATTCCAAACTTTGTGAATTCTCCCTGCTCCCACTAATTAAATATTACTCAGCAAAGGTGGAGCCCTCAATGCTTTACAGCCTAGATATGTCTACTTTTGACCTTGGCCCATACCTAAACATAATTCAAGGATCTGTCTGGAAGGATCTGTCAACTGACCGGGTGCACTTCACGCCCCTCTCCTGTGACCCTCTGTGCACTTGCTCAATCCATACGTTCTGTATTTACTGTACGTACCGCGCCTGGAGATCGTCTGTCTGTTCTCCCTTGTCTTCACCCTTTAATTGCACTCTTAAAACCGCAGAATCCCAAACTGTTAAGTGTATCTTTATGCACTTACTCTGCCTGTGCAGACTATTATCATCTCAGAATTTCAATGGCTCTGAGCGACTGTTTTTTCCCCATGTTCCGACCCTCCTTGAGCGCTTTGAAACACTTGCCTGTGCATAGGCGCTATATAAATAGACAATGCCATACCATAGCATACCAAGGAGCCTCTGGGTCTGGAAAAACCCATTCCAAATGGTATAGACATGAACTGGGTTTAATTTTACTCCAGGCTCGAGCACAGTGGATGCAATTGATGAATTATTAGAAAAATATTTGCCCTCCTACTAATTCCTTATATGAGGATTTGGGTGCTCTAGTGGCAAACCAGTTGTTGGAGTCACTGAAAAGACTTAGGGACAAAAGCAGGTTAATCCTGTCAACATTTAACTCCACAGAAGAGGAATGGACTCTCAGACCGTCTATGGTATAAAAAAAAAAATGTACGCGCGCAGGGACTCACAGAGTCGTTTTCTGCACGCAGACTTTGCGGGGTCAATGTGCACTTTTCTATGAATCGGCCCCTTAATGTCTGTCCCTGTTCTGACAGAACTCGAAAATCAGGAACACCTGATATTATTGTGTAAAGGAACAGATTTTCATACCGGGCAAAAACAATAAACTCACTTGGCCCGGTAGCTATCCCGGCAGAGAATCTGCTGCAAAACATTAAGATTTCTATGAACTTGTTCCAACATGGATAACCTGATTTCATCCTGAAATGTCTGCTTTCCTAACAGGCTTCCTTCATGACCAATAATTTTCCATCATTTAAGGAGCAATTACTGTACAAATCAAACAAAATTCAGATCTCCCATCTGACCATCCTCTTGTACCTCCATTTGAACCATGCCAATAGCCTTATGATTACAAACGTCTAGCTGTGCAATAATGGTGCAAAATAGGGCTGGTAGTAAGAGCTGTCTTTAACATCCAAAAGGCCTTCTATGGCCTTAGTCAGTGTTAAATCATTCATCCTGTTCTCCTTCAAAGATGAAACGATTATAGAAGCATTTCATGAATAGTTGTGGGTAACCTTTCGATTAAAACCTTGAAAAACCTGCAAAATGTTTGCATTTCATTCATGAAGGGAGAATCAGGTTATTGAAAAACAGAGAAATCCTTCTTCGGGTCAATAGGGAGTTTATAAATGAATCGAAGAGATCTTAGATATTGAAAATTCTCCTTTTCAAAAACATTCTCACTTATCTGGGGGAGCTGGTAACTGGTTACTATATAAACCACCCATACCCCACAAACTGGATCACTGTTGAGGAAAATGTCACTGAATTAGAAAACCCGGAACTGATTCACAGCATCAGAAAAGATGGATCCCTGAGACCTCTGAAAAATGAGTGGGTCATCACACAACCCAAAGGGCATCATGTGATGCTTATATTGGCCAAATGTTATGCTAATTGTAGCCTTTCACTCATCAACAGATCGTACTCACAACAAGCGATACGCTCCAAACAAACCCAACTTTGTAAAAAATCTATCTCCAAATAACAGATTGCAAAATATCACCAATCAAAGAGAATCACAATACACAACCGCTAATAATCCTCAGATATGCACAATTCTTCCATCTTTTATGACCCCAAAAACAATAATGTCACAACTGTCAGCCTAGGTGTAACGCTTGATCTGTTCTGGAGATTTTCCTGAACATAATGCTTCAATGGCTCTTTCTCACTTTCCGAAAGAGTATACATCTGAGAGAATAGAACCACTGAATTGAGTTCTAAATGAATAGAGTAAAAGGGGACCCGGGTTGTCTCTGTTTTATCTAAATCCACATACACTCAGGGAAAGTATACCAGGACTAAATAGCAAACTCAAAAGACATGCATATTAAGCAAATATGCAATCTCTCTGCAGCACTTTGTTAATATAACCCTTCGAGAAAACGGACACCGATATTATTTTTCCTTACTGGTGTAGAACAATAGTCATTATTTGATTCAAAAGCACTTACATACAAAATGTACATATGAGACAATGCACTATACAGATTACATTGTACTGCATCTTCACAATTAACCATGAATGTTCTAATGACTTCTTGTGACTCCTAATACTCTTATCTCTCTATATGTGGCTACAATGCTAATTCATGCCACAACTTTTATGTATAATGAAAGATACATGTGGCATTGTAGAATTTACAATCTTTAAACACTCCTTTAGACTTTTTGAGTCTGCAAATGGCATTGATTCCCTCGAGCCCTTAATATTGTTATGGTAACTCATCAGGACTCTACATACATGTATCTCTGTTCCTTTATACATTCATTGGATGCCTGTGGAAGAAACAATACGATCCCCTATTGAAACCTGGTCTGTAATGTGTCACCTAAACAAAAACGACATCAACAGTCATGTATGCTTCCATAATCCCAGTCACAAAGAATAGCAGACCATGGGCTCTCCAACTTCAGGCCTGGAGGACCGCAATCCTGACATGTTATCAGGATATCCCTATTTAATATTTACGAGAAAAAATGTGTATACATTTAATGCAAATTTACTGCATGAATATTAATGAGGATAATCCTGGAAATCTGACATGTTTCTGCCATTGAAGTCAGGAGTTGGATAACCCTGCATAGAGCAACTTAGAAATATTAAACAACTGTGAAACCTGCCAATAAAAGGTGTGTGGGGCTGGGGCGAGAGGGGCAATTGTAATTATGGATCCTGAAAAATACATCACAGAATGTAATAGATTACTATCAGATCAGGATAATGGCCTTCTCCTGTCTGCAGATTCCTTCAGAAACAGGAAGTACAATAAGGGGAAAGATAAAACAATTACAAGAAGGGCCTTGGCTATCTAGTTCCTATGCCGCTGCTCCTGAGCTATGTTTGTGCTATGAAAATATATAATGATAATATAACCACCAAGAGTACCAATTTCCTACATTTGCCGAAGAACCACAAAAATATACTGAATCCACCAGAGAGACCAACTGCCTAGTGTCAATTAGGTGCTAATGATCCTTTAAAAGTATGTAGCTATCCTGATGAAATGTTAGTGCAGTGGAAGGGATGGCATACAATCCAGAAAACAACATGTTCATAACTTTGGAGCCCCTGCGCACAAAGATTCCACAGACGCACAGCTATACACTATAAGGATAATTGAACAGACATTGTTTACAGAAGATCGTTTTTTGGAAGGACCAATGGAGTTCATCTTGTAGTGTTAACAGGAAGCATGGACTGAGAATTATTTTCAATTTAAAGGTTAATTCAACAAACAGATCATGTACACCGCAATGGGTGCCATTTTGCACCAATTTTGACGATCTCTATATAGAAAACTTTGACAAAGGCCACATATATTCTAATACCTATCAATGTTTAGAGAAAATCTGAAAATTGAAAAACAATATGTAGACAATGCTATTATGATCTAACATGTCCCTTAGATAATTCTAAAGAATTCCACATGTGGATTAATACTCTGAACCCAAATTTACATTTTACATTTGATGGGGCTAAAGAAACAGTGACATTTCTACATCTTAAGATTGGACATAAAGATGGTAAACTGTTAACACAGGTATTTAACAAACCAAATGACAAGAATTCCCTCCTTATTTATGATTCATGGTACCACAAGTCCACATGGGACAACCTTCCCTTTGGGCAGTATTTATGTCTACAGTGGATTAACACCTGTCAGGAATATTTTGAAACACCATATAGAGTACTTGTCTTATAATTACAAGCATGAGGGTATCCTGTTAAACTTTGGAAAAAAGAAAACAAAATGTGCAGCTAATAACAACAGAGAGGCACTTTTAGAATAACACATAAGAGAAAAACAACTAATGGGAATTGTGATTATAACACTCAATACTGAATCAATGAAAGTCAAGAACATTAATAAGAACTGGGTAATCTCAGTCCAATATCACAAGCAGTTGGGGCCTACCAAAGATTTGAGGTCACTTTCCAGTGTGAGGAATGTTGCTTTACGAAAGCCATCAAGAAAATCATGCTACCACATGGAGAAATGTGTATACCGAAGGACATTGCCAACGGTGCTGCAGCAATGGTGGTGTATGCCATTTGGCGTCTTTCCAACGTGATGTATTTCAGGAAAACAAACAGAAAGAACAGAAATCGAATTACAGAACATTTGGATTTTTATTTATTTGAAGAAAATGGATGTCAGTTTCTATCAGAACATTTACAAATGGCAAAGGAATTCCCACGAAGAGTGCCCGTGCAATAGCACAAAGATCAGAACAAGTGGTGAGCCAGATTATAAGGCTGTAAAAAGGTGGGACATATATCAGGGACAAAACAAAAGAAACAGAAAAATATATATAAGAAAACGGGTGACTTACGAAAGTAAATGTAGAGAGGCAGTTGTACACGTAATGTATAGAGCCCACCCCCTCACCTCCGTCATACTATTAAAACAGCAAGAAAACACTGTGCATGTCACCTGGAATCATGCCAATACTGCATCAGAGATATGAGAGACGTTATGCGCTCAGAAAACCGTATCAAATTTATCACCGCCCTGATGTGGTCCACATGAGCCTGCAGACACCACTGGACATAGAAGAACTATAAGTAAAGTTTGACAGATGTGAAGTGAAGTCATGAAGAATAGAAGATACGTAGATGCACTGAACTCGATGTATGGACATGTGATATAAGGGACAAAGTAAACATATGCGAATATGAAGAAAAACCATAGGATTACGTGACAAGACATCTAATAGAAGTATATACGCAGAAACTCAAGGTACATAAGACAACGTAGAAGCTTGCTAAAGTAGGAAATAGAATGCGGGTAAAGCAGCCATTTGAGAAAATGGATGTCGACATTGTGTACAAGTAAGTAAGAAGGCTTGAGAGGAGAAAGACCAAGGATTCAGAGCTGATAGGCACTGGAATACAGCTTCATGCAAGAACAAGGGGTATTTGCTTGGCCCAGAATCTAGGATGCCACAGTAAGAAGCAACTGCAAGGTTTGAAAGGAGTCGAAGAGGATAAGCTATGTACGCAGGACTTATTTCTCTTACATTAGATAAAGGAGTGAACAATTGCGAGTGCCAAGTATCGTTCAAATAAAGATGCAGAAAGCACATCCAGAACGGAGCAACCACGTCCCCAGAGGCTAAGGAGAGCAATATCACCTGATATAATTGTATAAAATAATATTAAATGGAAGTGCAAAATTGACAAAATCATGGTCTCCTCAGACGTGATTCAGGACTGGAAAAGAAGGCCTATTCATAAGGCTCCAGACAAAGATAGCAATGTACCTTCACTCCCTTTCAAGGTCAGAGGAAGAAAACAGTTGGCAAGGTCAACTACAAAGAAGAAGGAGTGGCTTAGGGCATAACTGATGAGACATGGTAGGCTAATTAGATAAGAAAGATAGTTGTCTGATGTTATTTCCTTGCACCCGGGGTTTGTTTCATTTTGTTTTGTTGCTAAAGTGCTGCTATCAAGCTGAATGTTGAAGGTTGGTAAGAGAGTGCCCACCAGTTATGAGGGCCTATGTAATGGTGGACCATACATTGTTGCAGAAGCCTATTCAATGCTATTGCCATTTTTTATATAGTTAGAGGTGGTTAAAGGCTGCTTACCAGATATGAGGCATCCAATGATGTTACTAGCATTCTTTATGTATATGTTTCCCTTAGCCAATCCCTGCACTCAGTGGGTTTGTACTGTTAGCCACATAGGATGACATCGTAGCTGATGCATATTGAGGTATAAAACATTTTGTGTAACTGAAATCCATTGAGAGTGTATGAGCTGCAATCACTTTGTTCACCAGGTTTCCCTACTTTATTGAACTGATAATAAAGTAGTATTTTGCTATATTCTTTGAGTCTGTCTGGTTATTTAGGCCTGAGATAATGTATTGTGGTAATCCCATTCAGCACTTCGAACGCTCCAGGTACTGCTCCACATTTGGCAGCGGTGTGGATGGTTCAGATCCAGACTCTCGTATTTTTTACGTCTTCCACCATTAGCCGAAGTTTCCTGTGGAGAGCGGAAGAATCACACGTGTAAATCGAGACGGTCGGCAGGTGCCTTTTCGAAGAAATTCCTGTATGGTCCCATGGGGCGTCCCGCGAACTGAAGACCAAGTGGCAGATTGGGGAAGTGTTGATACCGAAGGGCTCGAATTGAGCAACAAACATAAGTATAGCATCGAAAGAGGCAAATAAAAGGGGAGGGATTGTATTGCATGCGTAGATTTATATAGTAGGGACAACGTAACAGGATTGATTTAAGAAGTTATCTCGAATACCTATTCTCAAGGAGATAGAAGTAAATGCGTCACAATCCAATATGGAGTATTAAAATAAGGATTCCTGAGGCAAGGCCAATAGGAGGGATGCGTTTCACACTGCAAACATGGGGTAAAATGGAGATGAGAAACATTTACTAGAGAAATTAAGAAAGACGATTGTAGAATTTGTTGTGCTCATTTGGTTGGGGTTATGAATATGTGAGTGTAAGAAGTTAATTTGGTTGAGAAAGACACATGGTTTTTATTAGTTGTGATAAATTAGGTTATAGATTGGAAATATAGAACAATAGTAATGTATTTGACTGCTTATCAGACCCTAAAAACAAGTGATTGGTGCCAATCATGGGCGGGTAACAGTTGAGAAAAAATATAACAAGACTCTTAACTGGTCCATAGTAAAACAACAGTATAATGAGAAGGATTTAAGTTACTTTCCTGTAACTCTTGTTCTCCAGCATGGACCTGGCATGGTTTCACATGCTCATGAATATTCCCTGTCGTCAGGCTGGGAATCTGTCTTGATATTGGGCAAAATCTTCCTCGGGGCCAGCCCTTTGAGAGCAAAAATACCCAATTCGGCCCAAAATACAGGTTCTATTGTGCTGAGCAGTGATCTCATGCTAGTGACAAATGACACCCTCAAAGCTTTAGCATATTTATTCTAAGCAGTGAATTTCATATACATTTGGGATTCAAGTTAGAGAATATTACAAAGCATAAAACAAAGAGCAATGCAAAATATAGTGAAACATGGAACTTAGATAAACATAGAGAAACATAGAGAAATATAGAGAAACATAAACATAGAGAAACACAGTCTTACGTCCCTTAATCTCAGCCCTGGGAGACCTGGGTTTCTCATAGAAAAACAAGGCTGGAGGACACCGTGAGAGCCAATTCCGGGCACCTGACTGTACACGAATCAAGTCCACAGGCGATCTCCCCCTGATCCCATGTGTGCATGGATACTTTATAATCTCTTGCTGTCAGTCACCATGACGCATAGTTCCAGAACTTTCTCTGTGAGGCTGGTTCATGGAAAAAACCCAGCTCTCTCTGAGATGCTCCCTGCTCGCTCCTACCCCCTCCCTTGTTCCCATCTGCGCTGGCTGAGGAATGTCTTATCAGTACCTTCCCAGAGAAAAGGAAGATTAGCTTGGAGCCAGGGCTAACGTTAGTGAGGCTGAATATTCTAAGGGAAGCAGGGATGTATTAACCCCATCTGCAAGCTCTAAAAGGCATGCACTCATAGCTTAGTGTTTATAGCGCTTAAGACTGGCTATCTAAGCGCTATATAGGTGCCATGATGTTCCAAACACTCCAAAAACCTATTAGCTACATGGCTAGGGGCCCTCCCTGCCTGTACTACTGTCAGCATTTTTAGCACATACTTTGAATACACTATTGGCTTTCAGCGGCTAATGCTGTCATCTAAAGCCCTGATTGGCAAGGTTGCAATTTCGTGTATCACTACATTCCACCCCTATTCAACGTTTGTGCGACAAATGCTGACTAATACCTATCAACATAGTATTTAGTGCAGTGATAAAGACCTAGGGGCTTTGCAAGAGGTTTAAGCAAACTATCTTCTAGCGGTTAGTTAGCGTGGCATGCAAGGTAAAACACTACCTAAACAAAAATGTACACAAAGTGAACAGTGACATATACCCTTGCCAGAACCTGGCCTACACAAAAATACCTACGCCAAGTGAACATGGACATTTACTCTAGCCAAAACCTGGCCTACACAAAAATACCTAAATCAATTTTGTATAACTGATTGTCAGTTAAAAAGCAGCATGCAGTTAAAATGTCAAGGCAATCCAGTGTAGTCTAATCTACAATGCACTATTGCATTTATGTATGGTTACCAATTCTAAAACCTGGCAGCCTTTCACCCTAAGGGCCTACCCTCCCCCTGATCCCAGGGCATTCAAGCGTGACTATGGGCTGTGTGACTAGACACTTCCCCCAGGTAGGTGGAACCCAACCAGAAACCATCTAATTTCGTGAACAAGGTGAACCCATGGGCACCAGGTTGTCTAAATAAAAACAATTCTACTAATTTACATCAAAGCATGGCATGTGTTATTCATGCAATCAAAAAGCAAGCAATTCAATCCATATGTATGCTGGTAACTGTAGCTCTGCGTGCCAGTGTGTGGAGGATGGTTGCCCCCACCCAGTAAAAAGCCAACACCTGCTGATTTAACAATGTTTGCCATACAATGCATTGTGTGTATTTAGCAGTCTTGTTGACCTGCCCTATGGCAGACAAAAATGTCTTCATGTCTAAAATTCTGTCATCTTCAATTGGCTGTCAATACTTGTAGCAGTGCTGGGCATATCAATGGGCCCCACTAGGCCAGAAGTTCTATAGCAGAGCTGTCATCAGAACCCATAGTGGCTAGCTTATTGTGCACAGTTTCTATGTCACAAGCATATAAAGCTCCTGCAATTAATGAATCTAGCTCCCTAGCTACGCGCACTCTAGTGATGGGCCATAGAAATGGACTCCATTTGTAGCAGCTTGGTAGTACTAAGGAAACATTGCCTCATGATAAATCTATGTCTAAGTGTAGCACTGTAATAATGAAGGTGTGCATTACCAGTCTACAATTTACATGTTGTCTTACTACTGGAAAATCTAACAGGTTCACAGTGTCTACCTTCTGTGACTTGGAGAATACCCTTCTTCAAGTGGGATATCTACCATATACAATATTAACTTTAGCCACAAACACCATACTACTATCCGGCAGTGGCTGTTTCATCACACCATGGAAAAAATTCATTTAGTCAAGTTATAGTTCATTAAATCTTGGCGAGAACACTCGCTGCAGTTCTTGGTCAGAAAAACATCACATTAGACAAATTAAACAAATGGTATCCATTCAGTGACAAAAGATGCCTGACAATGTGCCAGGCCAGTACACTAGCAATTCCATGTGGATACTCATTTGTAGCGCTTTTCCAAAGAATTATTCCAAATGTTTACAATCAAAAGGTGACTCTTTGCATTAGTGTGCTGGAGACAGCTGTCCCCACAAAAACATGAAACTGGTTGGTTTAACAAAAAACCGTGTCACACTCTGTGTCATAAAATCAAACATCAAGTCAGTCATGGTTTCATTTACCTGCCTTAAGCTGGCTGTAAAAGTATCCAGTGTTTCAAAGATTACCATTTCAAATTATAGCTCATACACTTGGCAGCATTACTTCAATTAAGAATCTTAACCTACGCACAGGTGACTTTGATGTGCGCACTCATCTTATCTCAAAATTAATTACACTCCTGCTTGCATAATTCTGCTGCCCCAACAGTTCATAAATCATTCTCCTGCCTACGTGCAATGTAGAATATTTTTTTTTTTTTCAAAAAACAAAACATCTCTGGTTAAAGCCATTCAGTTGGAAGAGTAAAACCATTTGGTTTTTTCAGATTCATCTCAACAGTGCATTTAAAAACCATTTTTCAATGTGTTAGCATTCAATTACTGTGTCACACAGCTGTATGTGGTGCCTGATGTTACAGTCCACAATTCATTGTCCATAGTCCTTTAAACAAGAAAGGGCAAAACATGTCATTTAAATGTGTAGCATCAAATACTTGATAATTAGCCAAGTCTGCACCGTGCCAGTTCAGCAAAAGTTATTACTCTGTTGGACACTATTCGCAGGTTACAGCATTGAGTGCGGTGCAGGGCACGTTAAAGTTGAAATAGCATGTCGCAGTGGCTCGCTTTCTCTGAGAATGCGTCTGACCCTTCTTTGATCAGTGTCACCCACAAACTGCATATTCACTCTCTATATTATGAAATGTCTTGTCGTGCTTTGCCTAGGCAAAATACAAACAGAAATGTTAGGATGTCATCAAAACTTCAATATCAGCGTTATCCACCCCTTCCCATAATACCACCCCCATCTTCAAAAAGTCTCATCAGGTAACTACACACTTTGTCATTGCTACTGCAATTATTTATCACCTTTCTGCATGTTTCTGGGGGCTTATTTACACTCAACCATACGGGGTGTAACTGCCTAATCACAAACTCATTTGTGCAATGCAATCATAGCTGGTCAATGGTACCTCAGACTGATCTGTGCTTTTACAAAGCCATATAGTAAGTACCCAGGTCGCACAATGCTTTTCTTTTTCACCAAAGCGATCACAAATGCCAGGCGCCAACTTGCTTCCAGTGTCCCATGATCTTGGTTTAGGTTGCCCTGCTGGCATCACTCCATTTTTCAAAGGTAAAGTCTTTCAGTCCAATACCGCTTGCAGTTGTACGAGCAGCTTTGTTTATTTATCTTTCTTTTCTTAGCAGTGTCTTTTCAAGTCTCTGGTTTTTTCACTTGTCATTTTTTCAAAGGGCGTTTGCTGTTTTTGAACCACTCCTTTGAGTGCGATAGTCTGAGTCAGTTTCTTTTGTTGCTTCAACAAATCATTCATTCTTGCACTAAGCCGTGTGGCTTCTGGATCATGGCTAATGTGCAGTGTTCATGTTGTACTTCAAAGCCCCGCTCTGCATGTTGTCTCTTGCAAAACGGCTAAGCACTTTTTGTCAGTTTTGCTTCCATCTGGAATGCCATAATGTCTTTGTCAGTTACTCCATCCCCTGGCAATGTAGCTTGCAGTTTGCCAGATGTGTATTTTCTCTTCTCAAAGCGCCTAGAGGTTTCTTCTCCAGTGCACAGCGCTTTACTTCAGTTCACATCACATGGAGCATTGGAATGCAGCTTGCACAGCAATAGCGCTTTACTTCACTTCACATCACATCACATGGGAATGCGGTTTGCACAGTAATGTCTGTTGGAATGGGCAGCTGTCTTTTCTTGGCCCATTCACAGATGCATAGGTAAATGTTCAGATGTGATGTGCCCGTCTGCCATCCTGCATGAAGCCTTTGCTCCGTACCACAGTTTACTGGGCAAATTCTTTACTTTTTGAACAGCTCTCTGTTTTTGCTCCCCCTTCCTCAGGAATGCAGGCATGTTTATCTTTCGTGTGCACCTGGCAGCGCCACGCAGCTTATCTCTTTTGCCTATAACTCTTATACTGTGGCGGCTTCACTCGTTTCAGACAATTCATCCAGATTAACTCTTTCTTGTACTGTTTCTGCTTTTGTTTGCCTTCACGCACCTCGCCCAAGACAGCTTCAAGGCACAAGCTCTGCACACACAGCAAGACTCTTGTTTTTCAAAAGCGGCACTTTTCTTGTCATTTTTCTACTCCATGTAATTTTGCAAAATGTCAAAGCGTCTTTTTTTTTCTTGTAATGTGCGATCTTTCAAGAGAACTCACAACCCATTAAATCTTTGTGCTATCTTATCACACACAGATGTTTCATTCTGTTGTACCATTGCCAAACTATAACCACTCAGTTCAGTGCATTTAAAAAATAAAAATGCCATATTTAGTGCAGCTCCCTGCACGTTTTTTTTTCTGCAAGAACAACCCACACTCTATTGCTTGTGGGCTGTTTAATGTGTCAACAACATTTTTCCCCATGTATCACAGTCAACAGGTCACTATTTTCAAAGCATACATCACTTATAAGGCAACAGCACAAATCCATGGCATAGCATGGGGACAGTCAAAAATACTCCAGGGGCAATTTAGAAAAATATAAATTGTTTTTCCCCCCAACCATTGCAAGCTGGTTCTGCAATTTCAAATCAGTACACAAAAATCGAAAATCCAAATAACATTCACTCACTTTCCTTTTAAGTGAGTCTCTCACCCAATATAAGCATGGCACAGCCTAAAATGCAATATAACCATTTTAGTGTGTTTCCTTTAAACAGAATTTGCCACCATTAGCACATGGAATTTTACAGTTGCCAAAAGAAAGAAAAAACTCTTTAGGCTCTCAGCACAGATGTTACTCATTCTCCTAAGCATGGCTCATTCCCCTTCCTCATTATTCAGGAATGCCAACCCTTCAAAAGCATATATCAAAAAAGACGAACCTTCGCCTCCGAACATTACAGCCCCCACTCGCTAGCACACTGGGGCTGAGTCAATGGTTAAATCACTATTCACAATTTGCATGTCAAATCCCTGCAATTATTATTTTTTTTTCCTGCCCTCATGACAGAATAGAGATGAGAGCTCCGTCTCACTATGCATTCCAAATTACAACTTTAAACTTGGGAAACCACATGATAAAATTCTTTTTCTAATTGAGCATACATCTTTCTTAACCATTCATCGGAGTGCTTTAAACAAAGCCATTTCCCGCTCGTTTATTGCCTTGTACTCCCTGGCACCAATCCCATGCAATAAGTCAGTCACGACTGATTTACTGAAGGGAGTCTTAACCACACAAGCTATCGGCCACGGCAAACCGACACAACATTGCTGCCTTTTGAAGTCTCAGAGCTGCAGTGAGACCATCAAGGAAATGCGACAGCCTGCTCCCCACTCTACACTGTGTTCTCTCACACCATTTGTCATGTCATGGCACTGCTCTTCACAAATCCCACAAAGCTGCCACCAAATGTCTTGATATTGGGCAAAATCTTCCTCGGGGCCAGCCCTTTGAGAGCAAAAATACCCAATTCGGCCCAAAATACAGGTTCTATTGTGCTGAGCAGTGATCTCATGCTAGTGACAAATGACACCCTCAAAGCTTTAGCATATTTATTCTAAGCAGTGAATTTCATATACATTTGGGATTCAAGTTAGAGAATATTACAAAGCATAAAACAAAGAGCAATGCAAAATATAGTGAAACATGGAACTTAGATAAACATAGAGAAACATAGAGAAATATAGAGAAACATAAACATAGAGAAACACAGTCTTACGTCCCTTAATCTCAGCCCTGGGAGACCTGGGTTTCTCATAGAAAAACAAGGCTGGAGGACACCGTGAGAGCCAATTCCGGGCACCTGACTGTACACGAATCAAGTCCACAGGCGATCTCCCCCTGATCCCATGTGTGCATGGATACTTTATAATCTCTTGCTGTCAGTCACCATGACGCATAGTTCCAGAACTTTCTCTGTGAGGCTGGTTCATGGAAAAAACCCAGCTCTCTCTGAGATGCTCCCTGCTCGCTCCTACCCCCTCCCTTGTTCCCATCTGCGCTGGCTGAGGAATGTCTTATCAGTACCTTCCCAGAGAAAAGGAAGATTAGCTTGGAGCCAGGGCTAACGTTAGTGAGGCTGAATATTCTAAGGGAAGCAGGGATGTATTAACCCCATCTGCAAGCTCTAAAAGGCATGCACTCATAGCTTAGTGTTTATAGCGCTTAAGACTGGCTATCTAAGCGCTATATAGGTGCCATGATGTTCCAAACACTCCAAAAACCTATTAGCTACATGGCTAGGGGCCCTCCCTGCCTGTACTACTGTCAGCATTTTTAGCACATACTTTGAATACACTATTGGCTTTCAGCGGCTAATGCTGTCATCTAAAGCCCTGATTGGCAAGGTTGCAATTTTGTGTATCACTACAGAATCTTCAGTAAAAGAAAAAACTGTTTCACTTTCACTTTAAAACTGTATTTCTCCACTAAAGCAATCACTGTACTCTGAGTCATACTGCCCCCATCCAATGACAGTCCTCTCCCTAAGCTCACCCTTGGAGGCCATCTTCAGATTTGTAAGCACGTAAAGTGGCAGTATGAACCAAGAAGAGCCACAGAGGGGACGGAGGGAGGATTGGCATGTGAATCCATGCCGGGGAACAATAGTTACAGGTAAACAACTTAAACCTTCTCCAGCATGGTGTCTGGCATGGAGTCACATACTCATGAATAACGACTACACAACCATGGGAGGTGGCAAGGCTCAACAGAATCAATAAACACTCACCTCTGGAACAGCCTCACTTCAAACAAACAGGTTGGCCGACTCAGGACTCCTCCCTGGAATCCCTGTTGATGCAGTAGAACCTTGTGAAGGTGTACATGGACCTCCACGTAGCAGCCCTGCATATGTCGAGCAGGGCCACACCATAGAGAAACGCTGTCATTGCTGCAATGACTCTGGAGGAATGGGCTCTTGGCCGGCCAGGCAGAGGCCTGCTAACCAGTCGATGACAGTGCATGATGCAGCCGGAGAGCCACGTGGAGATGGAAGCCTTCGACATGGCCACCCCTTGATTTACAGGTCCAACTTGACGAACAACTGAGAAATCTTCTGAAAATTCTTAGTACCTGCCATATAGAACTTCAGAGCACGAGCAACGTCCAGTGAATGCAAAGCCCTTTCCACCCGCAACGACGGACTAGTGAAGAAGACTGGTAACACCAAAGGCTCGTTAAGGTGGAATTCTGAAGGCACCTTTGGCATGAAGGTGGTTTGTGTACCCAATACCACCCTAGAAGCGTGAAAAGACAGGTAAGGCTGCTTGCAAGACAAGGCCTGAATCTCCCCAACCCTCCTGGCTGAGGTGATAGCCATGAGGAAAGCTGTCTTCCACGAGAGAAACTTGAGCAGGATCTGATGCATAGGTGTGAAAGGCGCTCCCATGAGGTTAGTTAGCATCACATTGAGCTCCCAAGCCGGTGGTAGAGGCTTTACTGAAGGGAAAGTCCTTAAGAGTCCCTTGAGGAACTCCTTGATGAGTCTGTGACACCACAGCAAAGGTCTGCCTGGCGACCTAGTGTACCTGGATATGGCGGCGAGATGCACCTCGATAGATGTATGAACCAGCCCCGCTTTGACCAGGGAAAGCAAGTATGGCAGAAGTGGAGGTTGTCATGACCCGCAGCAGAATAATCTTTGGAGTCCTGCACCACACAGAGAAGCGTTTCCATTTATGCCTGTAGAATTTCACTGTTGATGAGGCCCTGGCCCTGGTCAGGATGTCCTTACATTTGTTGGGTAGAGCACAACCCCCAAACTCTAGGTCTGCAGGAGCTATGCCCTCAGGTTCAGAGACTCTGGGTCGTGATGCAGAATCACCCCCCCCACCCACTCTGGCAAGAAGGTCTAGGGACAGTGGTAGCCTAATGGACGGAGCCACTGACAGATGCAGCAGCGCCGGATAGCAGATTTGTCTCGGCCAAGCTGGGGCAATGAGTATCATCCTGCAGTGGCACTGTCTGAGGTAGAAGAGGAAACAGAGGAAAAGTGTACAGGAACCATCCCTCCCACGGGAACGAGGATGCGTCCCCCATGCTCTTCGGTTGAGGGAACATGCTGGTCAACCTCTGGCACTTGGTGTTCGCCGCCATCACAAAGAGATCTATCTGGGGAATACCCATTTGTCAAACCGAAGACCCACCTGGTCTCCCACTCATGGCAAGAACGCAGCTCCCACCAGGTGAAGTGGAACGAGGAACATGCCTTGATGAATGGCCCACTGCCACACGTTCTGGGCCTCTTTGTAGAGTGCCAGTGAGTGGGCCCCACCTTGTTTCCGGATGTAGAACATGGTCATGGTGTTGTCTGTGAAGATCCTCACCACCTTGTCCTTTAATGATGGCAGAATAGACTTGAGGGCCCAGAATACGGCCGAAGTTCCAGGACATTGATATATAGGTCCTTCTCCTCTGGTTTCCAGAAGCCTCTGGTGTGCAACTGTCTGGTGTGGGCTATCCATACCTCTAGAGAGGCGTCCGTGGTGACAGTCTCCTTGTAAGGAGGAACATAAAATGGAGATCCCTGGACGAGATGCTGCCAAACACCCCACCACTGTATCGCCCAACAGAACTCCTCATAAAGGGCGTTCTTGTCCGTAAAGTTCCCCGACACTTGCATCCACATTGCATCCAGGAACTCCTGGAGATGTCTCATATGTAGTCTGCAGAGGTGAACGAGGTTGATGCAAGAGGACAACATGCATAGACACGACTTGATGGATTGCATGGTCACTGCCTGGGCCGACAACAAGCGCTGCATCTCTCTTTGTATGGTTTTCACCCTCTCCTCCGACAGAGACGCCAAGCACATCACTGTGTTGAGTCACGCACCTAGGAATAGAGCATCCTCAAATGGCTTCAAGCATCACTTTGGATAGTTTATTGAGAACCCCAGCTCCGTCAGCAGACGTACTGTTTTGGCCGTGTGCTTGCTTGCCAGAGATTGTGAGCAGGAACACACCAACCAGTCATTGCAGGTAGGGGTATATGTGGATGCCTTGCAAATGAAGAGGTGCCGCCACTGGGGCCAAGCACTTTGTAAACAACCTCTGAGCAGACTTCAGGCCGAAAGGCAGAGCCTTCAACTGGTAGTGCTGACCCTGAACTACGAATGGCAGGAACGTTGTCTTATGTACCTTGCGTTTCTGCGTATATACTTCTATTAGATGTCTTGTCACGTAATCCTATGGTTTTTTTTTTGTGAATGGGGATGTGAAAGTAGGCGTCCTCGGGGTCCAACAACGTCGGAAAATCTCCTTGTTCCAGCTGTCCGAGCACATTCTGCAACGTGACCATCCAGAACGTTTGGGACTTTAAGTACTTGTTGAGATGACGTGGATCCAGAATCGGTCTCTAACGCCATGTCTTCTTTCGAACTAGAAAATATCTGGAACATACTCCGGAGCCACTGGGGGACAGGCTCTATTGCCCCTTTCTGTAACATGCACCACACCTCCTGCAGAAGCTGTGGGTTGTGTAGTTCTTGCCACTGAGGGATTTGAGGACATCTGTGTTGGAACTCCAAGGTGTGTCCCTGATCGAGAGCATTTAGCACCCATCTGTCCATGGTGATCTTTTCCCACATGCTGATAAACTTCACCAGCCGGCCTCCCACTGGGGTGCATAAGAGGGGGCCCAGAGCCATGGCTGGTTCAGGCCTGCTTCGGGGCAGGTGTTCTGCCTTGCAGATGGCACCTCTGCTGACCTCCGCTGCCTTGAGAGCACTTCCTGTATGCTTGTTGAGTGGAAGAGCATGAAGGGTGTCTCTAAGGGGTACTATAACTCTTTGAAGATGTTCCTGTCTTTCCTCTGGAGGAGCGAAAGGACGAGGATCATCTCTGTTGCAAATTTCTGAGGGACTGTGCCGTCTCTGTGTCGGTCTTTATCGCCTGCAAAGATCTGTGGACCACCTTACCTAGAGGTTTTCCCCATCGAAAGGCATATCCAGTACCTTATTCTGAACGTCCTGGCAGAGGTTTGTAGCTTTTAATCAAATTTGATGGTGCAGGGGCACCCCGTTCTCCATCTGGCGAAAACCTGTGTTCGTGATGTGTACCGCCACCATGATGGTGCGATCTGAGCCCACCTCCCCTTTCTGAAAGAGTTCCAGTGCCTTGACCTTCTTGTCTTTGTCCAGGAAGTCCAGGGTAGGGCCCAGCTTGTACCAGAGTTCCCGGTCATAACGGGACAAAACGGCTAGGGCGTTCGCTGCCTTGTTGGTGGAGGCTCTGGTGTCAATTATCCCCTTGCCCTTCGCATCCAGCTTCTTCCCTACTGGTCCGGAGGTACCATGGCTGCCGATGATGGGTTCGCTGAGTGTTTCGTAGCTGCAGCCAAGACCACCGAATTCGCTTGGACATACCCTAATTATTTTCCATAGTAACTACATTTCTCGTGTCTGTAGTACGTGTGTTGCGTACATTATAGCAATAATCACCCATTCCACGGGCTGCAATGGGTGATAATGGCTCTGGGCCGAGTTAATAATGAAGGTCCCCTGTTCCGTTATTACCCGTTCCTCCCGTGGAACGGGTGATCATTGCTATAGCACCGTGGGTTGCCAATCTGGTAACCCTTGGTGCTAAGAACAATGTATTTTCTTTCAATGAACGGGATGCTGCTTTCTTAAGGTGGTTGCCGTGGCACAGGAAGGCAGGGCTTCATACAGAGCCCCTCTTTCATTTCCATAGCGGCCAGGAGGGAGACGGAGCGGCACCAGCAGCGGTGGTGGTGATGGTCGGCGCAGCTGCTGAAGAGTAAAGGTAAGTGGTGGTGGGAGGGACTGGAAATTTAACATGACAGGAAGGGAGGGTGGTCGGAAGAGGGCACGGTCGGCGGGGCCAGCAGCCGCCAGGTTGCTTGGAACGTGAGCTTGGATTGTTGGTTTCAGCCCGAGATGCAAGCAAACTGATTGGTTGCTGCCCCTGTCCTGGGTGTTAATTAAAATAAACAAAGGTTGGACTCAGGTGGCTCTGCTCTTCCGGTCCAGTCGCTGGCCACACTGGCCGTAGAGCACATAATTCCCGTAAGTGGCTGATCACGCTCGTGCATCAGTTAATCAAATCTGAGTAGCTTCATAATTAAGAGTAATACAGAAATAGATTTGTCCAATGATATTAATGAACAGCAACAAGCAACTACATTTGGCCACAGCATTTTTATATCTCCTCGTTTAGAGCAGAGGTTGAAACTAGAAGGATACAACTATCGAACCAGGAGGGGTCTGTTTGCATTACAAAGGATATCGCCTAGAATATCCAGAGTCCATCCCAGGTAGTTGTGGATTGACAACCAAGTCAAGGGGCATATAACGGCATGTCATTAACATTTGTAATCTAATAGGAAGGCACAAGTTAGATTGAGAGCTTGTTTCCTCCTGTCTCCTTCGCCAGCTGTTGTGATAGCATCTGGACGCCATCCAGGAGGGCACAATCTCACGGAATAAGAAGGGATTTGAACCCACGCAGGTGATCTAACGGGCCTCAGGTGCGAGAACAAGCGTAAAGCATAAAGCCAAGGTGCTCGTGTCTTCCAAAAAGCTTTAATGTAAAAGAAAATAGTCTGAGCATTGTGTGGCACGTGAGTTCTGAAAAACGGGCACAGATACACAGCCCTAGAAAATGGAACATGAAATGTTTGTGATTTTGCAGGCCGAGCTCACTAGCCAACTAAAAGAAGGAAGGCCACACGAGTAGGAGATACGTCCAAATATACAGTAAAGCATCGTCACCTCTGAGAGAGAAGTGCTGGAAGGCAGGTAAGTATGTACGTACCCACGCCTCCAATAGCCCTGATGCCAATATATGGCCCTTCATGCCTTTTTCATGTATGCAGCACCATCCAAAACAGTTTTAAGTAGGGCTGTGTACTATTTGTCCCACAGACTCTCACTGAATGGATAAAGATTTATGTTGTATCCTGCGAAATTCCCATAAATATATGAAGGGGTGAACTACCTTGATGCCATTTGCAGACCCCAATGGTGCAAAGGCGTCTGGTTTTAAGAGACATACCAGTGTTGGGAATCAAATACAGCGAGTAAAAGAGTGGGGGTTGAATTGTGATGACATTTTTTAAAGGGCGTTGTATAATATGTTGATTTGTTTTTATTTGTGTTCTTTTGAATAAAAGGATGAAATATTTTTCGACACTAATAAGAGAAGCCAGGTTTTTCAACGCATCACATTATCAGGCAATTGCATTTTCTGAGAGGCCTAAATGGATGTCCTACTCTGCATTGGAGTAACGGGATTCCTGGTGTTTCAGAAGACGCTCAGGAACTCATGACAGCAGGATGGGAAACTGGAGTGGTTGACAAGAATCACTGGCCTGGCCGACTCCTGTGAGGTGTAAATGTAGAACCGCAGTCTGAGCAGAACAGATAGGCCGGGAAATCTCACACCCAATAACGGAAATAGTCAAAGTAAATAGACAAAACCTGCTTTATTAACAATCCACATAAAGCACGGACAGCACAGAAGCAACATAGTTGTGAGGTCTCATCATTCTCAAGCATGACAATGACTTAAAAACAGAAAATACATCATCATTGATGTTACATTACAATCTTGGTTACAAAAGCCTACAGGGTACAGAGATTGGTTATACTGCTATTTGATGGCTCCACCTGGGACCACCTCTGGATTGATAAGATGGAATACATGTCATCTGTAAGGTTTACTATTGGTTACTGCAACATATACTGGGCAGCACAGCATTAAGAATTTTCATTGGTCGGTACCTTGCACATTAAGTCAAAATGGGAGTGAGGGGTGAGAAGTCCAAGACCCGCGTTTAGCTAATATGAACTCAGTGTTAGTACTTTTCCAACCACTGGGCACTTGGTTAATCCATTCCTTATGATGAGGTTTTAACTTATAATTAGTCGGCACCTGTCATTGAAAGGCTGTTTGTTCTTCAGTTAATCTGAGAGAAATATGTCTTGTGCCTGGGGAATTCTTATCTCATGTTTTCCTCTAGACTGTTGACGCCCTCTCTTAATTCTTCCATAACCTTGTAGAGGGGCCTGCAGCCACTGCCTGAGCTCCGCACAAAAGTGTACATTAGTAAATTTGTCATTTTTAAGTTTCCATGAAGCTTAGTGGCATCTATTCATTTCAATGTGTGTTACAATTTCCATTTTTACAAAGATGGCGGCCTTTTACTGTTGCGTTTCCACGTTAATAGGATATCTACTTATCTCGTTTATGTTGCATTTCAGCTCATACATTGCTTGTGTTATATTCTTCACATCTTCATGTTCCAAGCAATAGTCTTCACGTCTAAATGCATGTTTGACCTAAAGTCTGTGTTTTTTCATGGTGAGTGCGTATTTGCTTCGTGTCTATTGCATGCGCGTATGTCAGTCTAACATCAGGATGGCTTACTCTTGCCATCTTCGGTTACATTAGGTCCATCTCTTCCTGTATTGATCTGGGATAAGGCTAGTACAGTCGCCTTATTGCATAGCGTTTCTCGCCTTTATGATATTGGGGCGGGGGAGGGGCAGTTACCATTATTGATGTATTCATCTGTTTCTCGACAGAGGTCTCTTCTGTGCCATTCACTCAAGGAGCCCAATATCCCTTCTCAGTCAGTTATTCTTGCAAGAGGCAACCCTTACAATTACAGAGCAGACAGTCCAATGACTACAAGGATTATGTCCCCACATCCCCCAGAGCCTCATAAATCATAAGGGAACTTGGAGACCCAGGCACACACTTGTGCAATCTGAATAGTAACTTGACTAGTAGCTAACACTCTTCATACTGCATATGGACAACACCAACGAGAATCTTTAGAAGAATCGGAATCTCATGCACCTAGGACTAAACCACATACATCCCTTTGCTACCCAAAAATGGGTGCTTCCAGCATCTCACATCGGAAAGAGCAAATTACCTTAAAAATAAACCAAGAACCCATTTCGATCGGATTGTCAAATCTAGGCTGGCTGGGGTTGATACTATCCACCATAATCAACCCTAACAGGACACCTGATCGAACAGAGACTCCACCAATTGGGAAAGCCATGAGGAGTACCATGTGACACCAGTGACCATGTGACATTGTCTCAGGAGGATAGCTTAGGGGCAACGCGTTCGCCTTGGAAGCAAGACGATGCGGAGCAACACAGGATCGATCTCCGGTCCACGCGTACAAACCTCTGGGTATTAAGCGCGTTATAAATAACCAATTACAATTACAAAACACCCAATAACGCACCCATGACTGTGCACATCAGCATCAGGATGCCCTCGACAGCCCAGTCTTCCGTGCTAAGCATGAGGCATGCCAAACAGATTCACCTTAAATACTGCAGTGCAGTGTGGCTTGCAAAAGGGAACCATTAATCAAAAGGCATAGAACGAGGGGACCTCTACACAAAGCAGTAACGGGAGGTGCTAAACTAAATGGTGTTTGGGATGCCTTGCCACTTCTGTACGGGTCGTCGTACACACATGCGTACAATTTGGAATGGCAATGCACACACAAGTACTCTATCCGGTCACTATTTGTAGAAAATCCAGCTATCATGTTAACAAAAAAATAAGTATTTTTAAATAAACAGGACGATACATGCTGCCAGTGGCGTAACACAACATGTGGGGGCCTCCCTGCAAGCCCTGCTGAGGTCCCCCCACAGCACACTGGGCTCCCTCGCTGGGTCTGCCGGGGCACCCGGTACGCCAGTGCATGCTGCTTATATGGACTATATAATCACCGGGGAGAGGCTCTTTTGGGAGGAGGCCCATACATTTGCCGACAGGCAGCTTTTTCTTAGTACAGTTGTAGCGAGGGTGGGTGTGGAGGGTGTAACCGGCGTTGCAACCCAAAATGAGGGGGCGTTGCCTCCTGCAGGGTGTGGTGAGAGCGCCATGTGGTTCCTGCAGAGATTTCAACTTGCAAAGTGCAGACTGGCACATGTCAGAGTTGAGCACCAAACTCACTGAGCTACCCACTCGCACTAAAGTATGCTGCTTGACCAACTGCCCAGTTAAACAAAAAAGAATGCATTACATCTAGCCACCATCCTCTCCTGTTCCACGTCCACTGTAATTAATGTTTAATACAAAATATGACATCATTATTGCACTTTTATAAGAAGTGTGCCATGACACATTCCTCATGCTTCTAAGCAGTGTAGTAATAGGTGTTATATTAATAAGATATGGGATCAGAGTAAAGGCATTACCAAAAGCAGATGGTATGCACATTTAAGGAGAAATAGCTGGCAAAATACATCTGGAGGTTAAGCGTGTGATCTACATGTGATCTACGTGTGATTTGCAGTTTGCAGGTTTGAATTTTGGCAAGGCCAACTGAGTCTTCCATCCTTCTGAGGGTGTCAAATATGTATTCATTTCAGTTGAGTAATAATAATGGTGTTTAAAATGTTTCTATATAAAAACACTTTGGTGAAAAAAGTGCTATTTAAGTAACATAGTATTACATATGCCTGAAAGTTATCATTAATAATTCCAAGCAAAGACTCAGAATACCGCCTTAGTCTTAAACTAGTGTTGCTTTAAGTGGGACTGTAGTGATTCTTGTTCAACTTCAGATAAGCCAATATTAAAATCATATCCAAGTGCTCCTTTGCCTTCTGGAGATATTTACATATCTAATGTTTATGCTGGCATGCCTCAAGCTAAATGAGACTGGATTGGAAGTGAGATGATAGCACTTTAATGCAGCTTTCAAAAACAGAAATCAGAATGTTAACAATCTGCATATTTTGCATGCATATATATTCCTTACAAAGGGACTCATTATGAGCTTGGCGGTGTGGCCAGAAATGGTGGTAATACAGGGATAACTGTTGTCTGTTGTCTTCCATGTGCCCCATGGCACCCACATACACGTCAAAATCCCTGATCCACCTGGCCTACCCGGGCCCTATGTTGCTGGTGTCTGTGACATCAAACATCCCAGGTAGATGCACTGCCATGGTTTCCTGGATCCTCTGTTGTGCTTGCACCTGCGCTGTGACGGGGAAGGTGGCCGGAAAGTCCAGTTCAGACATGGTGAGAATAGCTGATCACCCTTGGTCGACGTGCTAATGGCAAATGAAATAGATAAGGTGGTGCTTTAAAGAAGAATGGAAGATGTGGGGTCTTAAAACACACTGGATCCTCGGTAGGGCAATCTGCAGTGCTCCTGTGGGAACAGGTTGTACTGCCAGCCAGTTTGTTGTCCCTCACGCTCACCTCATGTGTCAGGGAGCAGGTGCACCCTCCAAAATGGCGGCCGCCTATCAGGCACGCGCACCGCTGGTTCACAGTGTGCACCGTTTGCCTCCAAATGTTCGAAATCGCTGCAGCAGTACCAGGCTTCAATTTGACATCAAACATAGTGCTGCAGCACCGGGCTGAAGTAAAACGCACCCGCCCGCCACTTGCGGGCTGCACTAATCACTGCCGTGGATTGCCGCGATCATCTGCCATGTGAATTTTCCTCCTGTCGCCAGTGTGAGGTCCAGCGGTGGTCTGCACAGACGGCACTGGCATAGTGTAAGTGCCTTTACTGAGCTGCGCTGGTGGCTTTCAGGCTTCCCAGCTCCTTGCTCCTTCGGCACAGCCTTGACGCCACACACTCTGCTACTACTGCCTATGGAAGACTAGCAAGGTGATTTGGGTGTGGGAGGGGGTGTTACTGTGTGATGCAACCCCCGCTGTTTCCCTTCCAAACTGAACGCACAGAGACTACTAGGATGTGCACACCATCACAGCCGCTGAGGCACATATGCAACACTCTAGTAAAGTATTAAAGGGATGGTCTGGTAAACATTTCTATTTAAAAAATAGATAGGCAACATAAAAAAAAAAATACTAGCATTCTCCGTTTTAAAACTTCCTATGTAACATTTTGAGCTATTCAAGCTCAAAATTCGCAAAAGCAAGCACATGGGCGCATCCATTTTGTGAAATGGAGGCCCTCCTGTGCTGGCTTTTGCTTTTGCGGCACTAATGAAGGAAAAGCCAGCCAGCTGTAGTAAACAAAGGCTACCGCTGGGTGGCTTTCCCTTCATTAGTGCTGTAGGCGGAGGACGGGGACCGGAGACCAGAGCAGGAAAGCTGCAGCTGAATCTCGGTAAGTGCTATTTATTTATTTTTTAAAAATAAGCACTAGCTGCGGTTTTTTTTCTAAGTTTTCCAGGCTGGAGGAGCCCGGAAAACTTAGAAATAAAACCGCAGCTTTAAAAACATTGAAGCGACCGCAAACATAAATACAACGTTGTGTTGGAAAACGCTGCGGTTTTTCTTTCCAAGTTTCCGCGTTGTTTCTGCCTGAATCTGCTTTCCCATTTGGGGCTCTCGGGCTCCCAACGGGGAGCACGAGAGACCCAAATGGGAAATGCTAAATGCTGCGTTGTCTGCCTAAATCTGCTTTCCCATTTGGGGCTCTCGGGCTCCCCAGGGGGAGCCCGAGAGCCCCAAATGGAAAAGCAGATTCAGGCAGAAACGACGCGGTTGTTTTCCGCAATGCCGCGTTGTTTCTGCCTGAATCTGCTTTACCATTTGGGGCTCTCGGGTTCCCCACGGGGAGCCCGAGAGCCCCAAATAGGAAAGCAGATTCAGGCAGAAACAACGCGGTTGTGTTGGAGGAGCCTGAGATACTTGGAAAGAAAAACCGCAGCGTTTTCCAACACAACGTTGTATTTATGTTTGCGGTCGCTTCAAAAGCGACCGCAAACATAAATACAACGTTTTTAAACCTGCGGTTTTATTTCTAAGTTTTCCGGGCTCCTCCAGCCCGGAAAACCTAGAAAAAAAACCGCAGCTAGTGCTTATTTTTTTAAAAGAAATAAAGAGCACTTACCGAGATTCAGCTGCAGCTTTCCTGCTCTGGTCTCCGGTCCCCGTCCTCCGCCTACAGCACTAATGAAGGGAAAGCCACCCAGCGGTAGCCTTTGTTTACTACAGCTGGCTGGCTTTTCCTTCATTAGTGCCGCAAAAGCAAAAGCCAGAACAGGAGAGCCTCCATTTCACAAAATGGATGCGCCCATGTGCTTGCTTTTGCGAATTTTGAGCTTGAATAGCTCAAAATTTTACATAGGAAGTTTTAAAACGGAGAATGCTAGTATTTTTTTAATGTTGCCTATCTATTTTTTAAATAACATTTTTTACTAGACCATCCCTTTAAAGTAAAGCAAACCACCATCCTCCTATTCCCTGGACTCTGCCAGTGGTCGAAGTGTATGAAAAGAAGTAGTGGAACTATGTTCCTTGCTGGCCTGTCCCTCCTCCCCACAGACTCCTCACCACACCCCCTCTGTTGTACAATACAAACCACTAAACAAATACGCCAGCTGTTTAAGGGAACGTTCAGTGCAGTGAAGTGGAAGTTTCAACTTCTTTCTACACTTTTATTTTAAAATAAAACCATTCCGGAACGTGTCTTTTTAAATAAAAGCATAGGAACAGTAAAACTTTATTAAAAAAAAAATAGAGGAGCACCGCTCCCAACCACTCCAGCCCACTCCAGCCCACTCCAACCACTTCTCTACACCTTTGCAATGCACAACGTGAGCATACTCCTTGGGAGAGGAATCGTCTCACCATAAATTATGCAAACTAACCACAACACTTCTGCTGTCTCTGTAAATGCTAGAGAATCCGCACTGACACATTCTTTTGCAATACAATTCAAAGGAAAAGATTTTGGGAGCAGAATCTAGCATCAGGGGAAAGCTGGGAAGTGTAGTCATGGGTGGGGGCGGGACCTAGGGAGCGGGGTGGGAAGTGACGCGACAGAAACCCAGGAATGCATTGAGTTGGAAGCCGGCAGTGATTAAAGAAGGTTGTGCCTGTTCTGGTGTCTGTAGCTTTTTGCACTACTTCTTGTTCTGTGCTTCTGTTGTAACGTGTCCGCGATGTTTACTAATCTGGAAAGGGAGGGCACTGATGTAACTTCACAATATGTTATATGTGTACATGTAGTCCAGACCGCAAATAAAAAAGCAGGCACACGCAAGTTAAGTTCTTATTTCACAGAAGGCACAATTGGTAATTGACCTAAATCTTCATAGGAATCGGAAAGTCACACATAATTAGGTTGTTAGAACTGGCATTAGTTTTATACACAAAAAAACACTAATTTCAGCAGGGCCATTATTGGCATATTGGAACCTGACACTGCTTTTCCAATTGGGTATAATGAAATATAGTGCTGCTATCGTAACTGGGCATAATGGATTTGGGCATAGCTATGCTAACTGGTCATTTGCTTCATAACGGTCTCAGAACCTGGGCATAAGATGGCAATGATGTCAAGCCCCTAGCATCCAAGCAGAATACAAGTGTTTATTAGTACCCGGCGAGGGTCAATCAGAATGTAACAAACATTCTGATTGGCCCTCACCGGGGCTTTACCCGACCGGGAATCCCTCAGCCGGGATTCCTTTCCTTTGTTCATGGCGGGGGGCGTGGCAGCCCCTCAGCCAATGAGGAGCCTCGAAATGGGGCAATCCCCGCTCCGAGCATCCACATGGCTGGAGGCTACCATCTTGCCCTGCTGAGGATTCAGTTAAGTATTTTCTTTCTTCTACCCCGCTCCGCTGCAAACAGTTCCCTCTCCGCCCTCCCAACCCCCTTTACCTTCTTTTTTCAGGGGTGAACGCCCTGGGAACACTTCTGTCCCCAGCGCGTCCGCTCCCGATGGCCATCATGGAAATGGAAAACAGACTCCGTTTTCCCTTTCTCGGCCGGCATTTTTTTAAACATTTTTTTAACATTTTAACATTTTTTTTATAATTTTGTTTTTTCTGTCCCGAAACGCTGCAGCGTTTTGGAACAGAAAAAATGCTATTAGTACCCCAGTCTTGCAGGCCGGGACACTAATAGCAATAAGACCTTCGCTGCGGGGGCGTTACCGAGTCAGATAAGGCCCCGGGTCCTTCATTAAGGCACTCACATCACTTATGCCTATAACTATGGGCTCTGGGGAATTACCTGACTCAGTAATGCCCCTCCGGCTCAGGGCTTATTGCTTAAATAGTGGCTTGCACAGGGACCTGCAGGACATGGTTATACTAAAACAAGATTGCCAAAGTCATTAGGCCTGGCTTCACAGATTGGCCTTGCAAATGCTTGTTTTTTTAAATCCGTACAGCATTATTGCCCAATCATGGCTTCAAGGACTCTTTGCAGCTAAAAGCTGTTTGTGAATA
Source organism: Ambystoma mexicanum (assembly GCF_040938575.1). NCBI lineage: Eukaryota > Metazoa > Chordata > Amphibia > Caudata > Ambystomatidae > Ambystoma > Ambystoma mexicanum. Next base: position 247,551,537 of record NC_090924.1, on the reverse strand, counting down.
AATCAGCCAGCCTGGTTCCCCTCTAGTGGACAGTTGATCTGGCTACAGCATACATCTTATCTGTACCAAGTCCCACTATTTTAAGATCATTTATTTCCTTCCTGATAATGAGGTAGGGACATAGGAACCAGTGGGCTGCATGGGGGAGCTTATCCCCCACTTTCTAGAGTAGGCAAGCTAAAAGAGTACTTATCCTCCATTTCCTGAGCAATGATGCTGGGCAATGGGGGCACAGGGTTTTCTTTAATCAGCTACTGTAAGTACACCTATTAATGCTGCATGTGCTAATATATGCCAGTATTCAAACCACAGAACAGGTTATCATGCCATGTTCTTTCTGGAACGGGGCGTCTGCTACCTTTTTGAAAAATGTTTGCAAAGAACTTGGGGTTGGTCACCCTGAGTTACCTGAGGGAACCCAGACGTGGACTCCCTACTCACTGTGCTCAGAGAGGCACAGCTCCACCTCACTAATGCCCGACAGAGCTCCCCGGATGGCGTTCTGGAAAACTTCCGCTGTCGACGAGACCCCGAAGCTGAGTCTCTTAAACTGGTACAGCCCCTCGTGAGTCGTAAAGGTGGTAATGTATCTTGACTCGGGGTGAAGCTCCAGTTGATGGTAGCCGGACCTCAGATCCATTTTGGAAAATACTCTCGCTCCCTGTAGCTCGCCGACAATGTCATCCAGGGTGGACGTGAGATGACATTCCCTTTTGATCGCCATGTTCGGCAACCTCATGTCCACGCAGATGCGGACTGCTCCCGGCTGTTTGGGCTTTGGGGTGACCACAATCGGAGGAACCCACGGAGTCGGGCCTTCCAACCTCTCAATAATGTCTAAGTCAATGAGCGATTGTATCTCCTTCTCCACCTGTGCACTCCGGGATGTCATGGAGCCATTTGGTAATGTTAGTTTTGTCTCCACAGACCAGTCAGGCCACTGGCTGTGAGAAAGAGATGGTCTGCCAGCTGACTTCATTCTGAGGGTAAACAGGACTTACACAGATACATTCGCTGAGATTGAAGAATGCTTGAAAGGGTTAACTAGCCAGGTGGTCTTTGAACTTGACCTTTTTTTAACATACTAATTTCACACAGCTATTTCTAACTACAATTTATCATCTATTTCCAGCCCAGCTTTTTTTTAGGCGCACACAGCTCAGCACTCGTCTCGGAAGTGGCAGCAGCGTGCTCGTGCTGGAAGTGCGCAACACCTCTTCCAGTCTGACGTAATGGATCGCGACGATTGCCCATACGAGCTCCTTCAAGGAGGTAATGTAATTCCCTCTGAGCTTACTCTGCAGTGGAGTGCATCCTCCTGTACCCAGTGGCGGAGGCAGCATTTGGTGCAGGGGGGTGGGGGAGAGGGCCGGGAGGAGGGGCGAGCGGAGCCGATAGCTCCCGAACGAACACCACGATTTCTAAATGATTCATGCGCAAGCACTTGCTGGGTGGTGAATGTTTTGAGTAGAAGGTTCGAAATGCTTCCTTAAGTGAGTGCAAGCGACCAAGTGTAGCGATGGAGCCCCCAATAATTGAGGGGAGTTTCAGGGTGGTCCCCCACCCTAGAATTGTTTTTTATAATAATGTGCTGAAATGATGTTTTTTGCAGGAACATTTTGGGGGAAAAATGAGGTAAAAGCAATGTAATTTACAGTTGGTTCTCTAGGGTAAAACATGAAAACAATCAAGTTAATGCCATGTCATCAACAGTACACTGTACAGGAGCACTTTGCACCATTTTCTTAAGGCTGCAGCCGCAATCTATGTATGCCACAAATGGCCAGTGTAAATTGCACGCAAAAGGCTGCTGCCACAATCTTTCTATGCCAGTAGCAGTCACTTTAAATCACAGGCATGAAGCGATTTAGCCTTCATGCATATGATTTAAAGTGACCATTACTGGCATAGATAGGGTGTGGCAGCAGCTTCATGCATGCGATTTAAAATGACCATTACTGCCATAGATAGGAAACCTATCTATGCCAGTAAGATTTACCCGACCAACCATACCAATTGTATGGTTGGTCATGAAAATCCCTTGCAGAGATGTTATACGTGTGCACACGCACATGCCCAGACACACTCTTATACTAATATAAGTAAGCATATATACATACACACACAGCTACTCACTCAACTAGTCCTGCAAACACAATACATTCAAACATACATATGCAGTCCTAAACACAGAGCGACTGGAGACTGCCCCTCAATGATAGCCGTGCATGGTATAAATCAACATAACATATAATAAACATACATCACAGTCCACACATAAAATACATGTTCCACTCCAGGCCAGGGCACGGGCACGAAGAGGCAGCAGCATGTTGGGCGTGTGGTAGGGACAGCGTCAGGGCCTTTCAACTTTTTCAAATGGAAAGGGTCTTGAGCCTCAGGGTGGCCCCCGGCAACAGCCCCATTTTGCCAGTCAGCAGTATTGTAACACAGCAAAATATTAATTTCTCTATTTTCGTTCTGGGGCTTAAAATTTGCACTTTGCGGTGCTCGCATTAAAAGCTGTGTTTTCTCTTCCCATGGGACATACATAAGTGTTACCACCTCATTGCCTGCGAACACTGGTTCCTCCACACGAGCCCCTTACTGACAAAGAAGGGTTTAGAGCTCTTCTTCAGCCGGCATTTAGTGTTGGAGAACTATATGTTATATCTTACACTGCAGCCCGTGCGGCTGTGCAGTTCTGCATATCATCGAGGCATCCTACGCTGTCCTATGGGTGCTCACATGGGTCACTATTAGCAGGGGTGGGAGTTGGGTGTCCAAACAGGTGGATGTGAGCATTGTGTTGCAGAGGCTTGGTAGAAGGCAGGTCTTGTTAATTGTCGACTGAGGTGTGTGTTTTGGGGGCCTAACTAGCTGCAGGACGTGTTTCCCAGTGACAGTGTAGCTTTCTAACAAGTGCAAGGCATGTCTGTGTTTAGGGATAATGCAAACAACAACTTTCTTTAGCAGGCCAAAAAGTTTCTCGTGGATTTGTTTTAAATGTTACCATATGGTGTATACACCATACCTTGGTTCCTAGCAGGTGTTTTTGTATCATGATATTGGAAATAGAGAGCCCTCATCCCCCTTAAATCACCCTCCCCGAGGACCCCCTGCCAGGGGGCGGAGATCCCTCTTGTCATAGGCTCGGGAAGAGATACCTGCTGCCACGATGGAACCTTAGCCACTGTGAGGCATTGGTCATGGCCTCCTTTGCATGCAATCTGCAGGACAATTGGTGTCTGCCAGTGCTCCCAGCCCTTGAAGACGCTGACTCTCCCTTTTGTCTGGAGGCCTTTGTGACGGGGGACCGGGTGCCTCAGACTGTTTTCGCTCCCCCACACATCTTCAGCTGGGCTTGGTGCGCAACGACAGCATGTCCAGGAAGGACTTAGGTTGTGACTATGCCGCGTGGACCATGGCAGCCTTGTGAGTGGGGCGCTGAGACAACGGGCCACTGACAGGTTTTTTTTTTAATATCAGCATTGGCTGGCGCTCATTAGCCTCCTTGCATCCCGTCTGGCTCCAGCACTGCTTGTACTTTCACTGTTTCTGTACAGCTGTGGCCAGGGAAAGGAAACGGAAGCTCACAAACGTTGCTGAAAAGCGGTAGCCAAAGACTTACGGCAACACAGCTGCTACGCCTCCACACAATTACTTCTCATCCAGATGCCTGTGGTTTCCTATATGGATCACGTTATAATGTATGTAAAAGACAGTCATGTGCGTGATTGTACATTATCTATTGTACGAGGCAAGATAACACACATCAAGATAAGCAATGTGCATTACTGCAGGTTTTGTGCACTCCAAGGGCTGTTTGACAGAAACATTGCACGGTATTAGCACTCGCAAACATTGGGCTTCATTACGAGTCTGCCGGTCTGGAAACAAGGGTCCCGGTAGCGATGTACAAGCACCCTCTCCGTACCGGCAGGCTGCAACTCTGCCTGCCGGAGCAGAGGCGCCCTGCCGGTCTGACCTGCCGGGCACATCGGCCCCGGTAGGCCCAGTTGTCACAGTAGCCCCGTTACTAACGGTGCTTCCGAGTCCCCATTCCAGTGGAGTCACGGGAATGGAGACTAGACTTTTACACTGCCTGATATCCCGGGCCGCCGGGACTTGTAATTTCCCAGTGGCACCGGGATCTATTAGTACAGGGCAGCCTTTAACCTGGTGCTAAAATGCATTGAAAGAATACATTTTTGCAAACAGACAATGCTTCCCCTTGTGCTAATACCGTGCAACATTCGAACTTGCACAAGAGCAAAGTTTTTGTAATACGGCCCCTGGTGTGATTTCGGATTTAAAGATGGGGCTGTTGCTGATTGCGCAACCCCCTTGTCTAATATGGAATGTGCTGTGCGAATTTACTTACACAAACAAGTGTCTGCAGGCGCCCATTACAGAAGCATGGAGTCATGCAAAGTGGCCCCCTGGAAAATGACTCCATTTATACCTCCAAGAGAGTGGTGTGCATGTCCATGTGCATGTATGTGGTTTTATAAAATGCAAACCTGGCTGTCAAGCAATGGCGCGCTGTAGAGACAGGCATACATGTACGATCAGATTAGGAAGCGGCTGGGGTACGATCAGGTAGATTGGATTACTGCATAGTTACAACATATTAAGAGGGGTGGGGAAGCAAGTATGTTTCAGCAGAAAATTGAGGTTACTATCCACAAGGTGCTCTTAAAGCAGGGTCTCCACTGGGTTCTATGTGATATTCTTGAATATTAAAGGCCGGAGACAAAAAAGGTGATTCTTTTCAGCCAATTTGGTGCAGCCTTTAATATTCAAAGTACATAATTTTTCAACCAATCACCCTTAAACTCTCCTATAATCCTGCACTCCCTCACCGCTAAACTTAAGAGGACACTGATAAATCCCAGAACGGACTAAGAAACTCCCACAACCCCTAGACAGGTGACGCCAAGGAAAATAGAACACAAGCGACACCCATAAAGACAAAATCAACAACCCAGCCAATCCCACCCAACTTCCTCACTCGCCCCTTAGCTGCTACCAGGTACCACAATGTTATAGAATTGTAAATATTAGCAATCACCACACTAACTGAGTAGTGGACATTAGCAGGTACACTGGCCACATGAGTGGGAAAGGGAGACAGGTAAGGTTATGAAGGAAGTTGATGGAAGTGGAGGCCTGATTTGAAAGGGACCGTGAATACCTGAGAAGCCCAGATCAGGACAGAGGTGCAGAAATGCTCCCACACCCCATCTGGGGAGATTATGCAAACCCAGCACCTCAATCCAAGAGAGAAATGCCAACTAATCAATTCCACTAACAATTTCCCCCTCTGCATACACCTCTCAAACTCCAAACCAAACACAACCACAAACCTACAGCACAACAAACCGCACACACTTCACTACATTGCAACAACAAAACAAAAAACACACATAGACTTGCACAACAGTACGTGACGACTACTGGCCGAAAACACCCCAGGCCCTGAGGCTGCCAACAGCACATCACTGCTCTCTTGCACTTTTCCAGCTTCTTCCCACTAACTCACCCTCCCTTTCCCCTCTTTCAGAGCCGCCATAGCGCCAGGGCACCACTCTGGTGGTGAAAGTGCGCGGTACAAATATCCTTTAACAGTAACATTAACATACCCATCGCTACCGAATCCCCCTCACATAGAAATACACACAAATGCACACACACGCCGACACACAAACATACCTGCTCCCTTGCCCCTCCCCTCCACACTTCCCCACAACGTACATACAGGCGCGCAAACAGCGAAACACTTACCTCACAGCCGACCTCCGTCTTCTCCTGCTTGTCCCGGTCCCGCCTGTCAGCCCCTGCGCACACCTGTGTGCGGCAGGGGCATGGCAGTTTGATTTATAAAGACCGCTCTGTCTGGCCTTAGAGCGGTCTTTCTAAATGCGTCTTTAATTTTCGTGACATTTAAAAAGACTTTTAAAAACTCAATACCCTTCAGTGAGAGGGCTGGCACGATCTTCATGAAAGGGGGTTCCAAATTCCAGGTGCCAAGGAAGAGAAGGCCTGTCTCGGATTATTTATTTTTTATCGCAGTTCTTGAATTCCAAATCGGAAATTTTTTGAGGGCTCCTATTTCGATATTCTCCTGTGCTCTTGGGTTTCTTAGCCAGGTATTCACCACTGCCTTGTATGCCATGCAGGAAGAAGTGGGTTTGGAAGGGTACATGCGCCCAGCCTATTAATTTTTAATTCACAAAAGAAAACCGAAGTGATCGTTAGTTAATAGTTTTTATTTGTCGAATACCAAAAGTATTTCTTCTAAGTAAAAAGGTGCCAACATACTCCATTTGGAGGCACGTGCATTTGGTTGGCCCTTTGCACCGTCTTTCTCAAGGCACAGTTGTGATTAGGTGTATAGTATTGTGTATTCTATTCTGTTGGTATCGTTTTGTACATCATTTACATACAATATACATTTCAAGCATAGTTTGGTATGTTTACACAGATTTCAAACATAGGTCATTCATATATAATATTGCATGAGGTGCAGAGTAACGTATTGCTAAGTAGACAAGCTTAGTGGCTCTGTAGTGGGAACGGGAAAGGAGACATTGGGTAGAGTAATGTTAGTAATATATGATGTTGAGTCTATAGGTGTCTGGTGAAAGGCGTCAGTTTGGCAATTCTCTCCAGAATAGGTCTTAACTATGAATTTCAGACTCGTTTCTATTCATTCTTCCTGGGTTTTAAAGCCTAGTGGTGTCACAATTAGTGAGGTTCATAAGCAGGGATTCTTAGTAGATCCCATTGTAATAAACCATCCGAGTCCAGTGCCTATGGGGATGTATGGAATTATTTTGTAAACTAATCAATTTGTTAACATGGGCCGTGCATATGCATATAGTAGTTTGTGGTATCCCTATTTTACCTTTTTTGGTTGTTCGTCGAAATTTCCCAAGGGTTAGCTCCCGGCTTTAGATCCAAGTGTTCCTTAATCTCTTATGCCTATTAGTAAACATAATCCATATTAGCACAATGCCTCTGGCCTGATTTAATACTGTAGATTATTTATGTGTCCTGTATATCTTGCTATTGTCTTACCTTCAAATGGTAAATAGCTTCCTGTTAGACTCCACTTCTCTATTACGTTTTTTTCAAGTTATTCCAATGAGTACGAGTTCTATCTAAAAAAGATCAGAATCATGGTAATTATAGGTTTAGCCACTATGCGCCCCAATATTGCATGTTACACTGGTCCCATCATCAGTTCATCCACTCTCACTTTTTTAATCGCAGGGTTGCTTTGCGGGGCCACCCCCTAGTGGATACCAGTCATTGCTAGGCTCTGCTGCCAGGCCACAATATTGAAGCCAATTTCTAGTGATAATACCAGTAGTAACAGATACCGAGGGAAGGCACACTGAATAGTATTCACCACTCTCATACTTGTATGTCATGCAGGCTGTCTCTCGGATGATGTGGGACTATGAAAGATGCTTCTGGAGAATCGGACCGATGTGGATGAATTTCTTAGGGCCTGTGATAGGACAGGCTGCACTGTTGTGGTCGGCCTTTGGGAGGGTTTGTGTGGAGGTGGGCATCACGGAGGAGAGCACTGGCATGTCCAAGACGGGAGAGAAGCAACACTTAAATGCAGATCTGAAATTGGAGACATGGATTACGGGCTTGATTTTGCAGAGGAGGAAGAGCTGGCACCGGGCTGTCTGTGGTGTCTTGGTTATGTGGGTCTGAAAGGAAAGGTTACAGTTAATGGTAAAGCTGAAGGATTTTGCAAATGGAACTAGTTGGGGGTGAGCATCCTTTGATTTTCATTTCCATGCAGCAGGTTTGGAATTCAGCACACTCACAGGGGTCCGTAAAAGGGTGAATCCGGCCCTGGTCATGGTTGGTTTTAGATAGACACTTGACTTCCAGGTTTGCATGAGGGCGAGTCATATGCTCCTCGAGGTATGTCATTTGAAGAGTGGATCCAGAGGTTGAGTTGCATCTCCATTGTGTATTGATGGATCCGGATGGTGAGGTCGGTGAGGAGTTTATCCATTGGGTCCATGTATAAAGCACTCAAGTTTCCCAGTTCCATGAGTGAGAAAAGCCATCCAGTCATGTTCTTATCTTGGCATTTCACGGATTTGTAGTTCTAATTGTAAAATGGAAAAGACTAAACTACAATTACAAGCCCCATATCCTTAGAAAAAAAAGGACTGGTTGACTTTCATATGCATGGAACTGGGAAACTTGAGAGCTCTAGAGATCAAACATGACAGAGAAGGATATTCAGCAATTTTAAATACTAATGACATGGTCACGTGACATGGTCATCAGTGAAGCAGTGAGTTTGGGGCTTCATTGTTGCCGTTTACTGTGTGCTATGAGGCTGAACTGTTTCCATCATCACCCGCTACCTGTAGGCCCTCGGCTGCACCCTCTCACTCTTGTGCCCTGCTTCGAGATCTGGTCTGACGTAGACACCACCGCGTCTCCATTTATCCATCTTTCTTCGGGCCGTCCTCTTTAAAGGGTGTCTCTTTAAGGGCAGTACATCTCCTGTTTGCTCCCGTTTGTGCTGGTTGGATTTATACCTGCAGCTGTGTAGGCATCCTACTTCAGTAATCTTCTTTTCTCTTTTCTTAATCGCTCACTATGTTTCAGTGCAACTTTGTCCCCCTGGATGCCTGCCCCCATTATTATGGGATTTCTGCACCTGTACTCCTAACTATTTTTTAAAGACTTTATTTATCAATTCTAACATAGAAATTCAAAACTAAAACTAAAAATCTAACCATCAAACTTATACGGGGCAGTCTCGCAACAGCATGGCTCTAAAGTAACAGAAAGAACGAATCTGGCTCAGCATGATCTAGCAAAGTTAATGCAAATCAGGAATTCTCCCCAAAAGTGAGCAAGACAATTATCACAGCAACAAAACAAAATAAAACACATTATTAAGCTGGCTATCTCCCATCTTAATCTGCACTCTGAATCTGTTGGTTGTCTCCACGACCCCGAGTCTGGCTTCACAGCTGCCAGAAGCAAGGAAAGCTCTCCTGAACACCCGTGAAGACCTGCTCTCTAACCTTCCTTCTGTCTTCATTCTCTTCGATCTTTCTTCTGCCTTTGATACGGTCAACCATGCCATCCTACTCAATCACCTCTGTGATAACCTGGGTATCACTGATCAGGCCCAGGACTGGCTGACCTCCTTTCTCACTGACCGACCCTCTCAGATCCAACTGGGGTCTTTCCTCTCTTCTAGCTCTCTCTCTAGTTGTGGTGTTCCCCACGGGTCTAACCTCTCTCCCTGGCTTTTCAACCAATACCTGGCACCTCTTGCCCACCGCATCGCTTCCTTCTGCTTCAACTTTCAGTCTTATGCAGAGGACACTGAGCTCTCCTTTAGGCTCCCCTCAGCCATCTCTTCTCCTTCTCTCATTCCAAATTGTCTGCCAGGTAGGTCACATCAAAGAAACGGGAAGTCCCGTTGAATCTCAATCATAATGCCTAGAGATTCAGAAACATTTAACCCTGTAGATTTCTCGTAAGGTATTGAGTAACCTGAAACACGTTCGAATAGGTCAAGTACTGCTTTCAGGGCCAGGAGCGTAGACCGCATGTGCAATATCATAAGCAGGATGTCAGCAGTGTATAGGGCGGGCTTATGTTCATCTTGTCCCACAATGATGCCTCTAATTGATGCATTAAATCAAATATGCATCACTAGGGGTTCTATTACCAGGTCAGAAATTAGAGGCGATAATGGCCATCCCTGCGAAGTCCCCTTAGTAATTGGGATAAAATCGCGAGTAGTGCCCATTAATACATATCTTGGTTTTGAGAGAATTGTAACAGGCCATAATGCGAGGAGTGAATGAGGGACCAAATCCAAACAATTGAAGAGTAAAAGAGGTGAACATCCGTTCAACCCTGTTGAAGGCCTTGCTTACATCCAGCACCAACAGAGCCATCAGGATCTCTCTCCCCTGCCCACCTTTATACCATTAATATCCTGCCTAATATTATTGTGTGTACTGAGGCAAGTACTTCTATCTTACTCTGGCATCGTGCATCTCATTTTTCTTATTCACTTTTCTTTTCCTAATTTCTCTTTTTACTTTATATGTGTTGCCTCCTTTATTTACTACGTCATCCCCTATTTCTGTAGTCGCCGTGTGTTCTATCCGTATTCGCAATCTATCTAATTTGCATTACCCAGTGATCTCTTCTATTGGATTATGGAATGCACAATCTGTGTGCAAGTGGATTCATTTGATTCTTGATTTATTCCTCAGATTTAATTTCCAATTTCTATGCCTTACTTAGACTTGGATTTTCCATTAAGCTTTGCGACTCCCTCTGCCTTTTCTTCTTCACTTAGTCATTTCTCTCATACCCCTTGCCATATAAGGAAAGGAGGGGGCTATGGTATTATCCTGTTCCTTTTGGTCTCTTCCCTCTTCTCTTCCGAATCTTTCATCCTATTCTTCGTTTGACTATCTGTTTATGTGTTTATATATACATGGAGAAAAATGTTCTTCTGTTCACAAAAGAACCTACAATAGATACGAAATCCAATTTGATGGGAAGCAGTGAGCTTCTTACAATGGGGTGAGTTTGAGTGAAATTCTGAGCAGGTTGTGGGGGGCACTAAATGGATCGGTCACCAGGGACAATACATAGGTGGATATACATAGATTAAGGACAACCAACATTAGACATCTTTAAGTGAAGGTAGGTGGGGCGGCCAGCTGTGTTATGGATGTGACCCTGATGGGTGAAGTGCTATAGTAGAGGCAGAGAAAGTGAGGGACAGAGGCAGGTTAGAGGTGAGGGAAAAAAGTTAGCTAGAAGCCAGATGAGAGGTAGACTAAGAAGATAACTCAGTGGCAGAAGGTAGACTTTTAGTTTGGGTGGGGTGGACTGTTTCTCTGATGTTCGGGGGAAGAGAATTCTATGCAAGTGGAGCAAGAAGAGAGAAAGAGCAGAAACGAGAGGAAGCACAGGGAGGGTGAGGTACCACAAGGGTATTTGAGGAGGCAAGATTCCAAGAAGGCTTGTAGAATTGGATAGAGGAAGATAGATACAGTGGTGCCTTACCATGGATAGATTTGTGAACCCGAAGAAGACATTTACATCTGGCCCTGTTTTGTATCATCAGCCATCCAGCCTGGAGACATTACAAGGAAGTAGGTGTGAAGTGATGGAGTTCAAAGAATCCTGGTAGCAAAGTTAATGATCTTGTAGAGAGGACAGGAAGCATAGTTGGGAGACCAAAGAGGATTCTGGCACAGTAGTCCAGTTTAGAGAAGACATGAGCGATTAAAAGATGCTTGGTGTTGAAAGGAAGGAGGTGCCTGATATTCCTAATATTGTGGAGGTTAAGGCAAGCCGCTTTTGCCGTTTTATTGATGAGTAGAGAAGGTACGAGAGGGGTCATAGGTGACATCAAGTGTTCTAGCTGAAGAACAGTAGTGCAGAGTGTCACATGGGAACTGGAAAGGCAGGGGAAGAGATTAGAGTATTTGGCAGGGAAGGAGAGCACCTCTGTTTTGGTAGAGTTGAACATCAGAGAGTGAGAATACATCCAATATTTAATGGCAGAGAGACATTTTGAAATTTTGATAGAGAGATCAGGGGAGAGTTCAGGAAAAGAGAAGAGGATTGGATGTTGTCCGCAAAGAGTTGGTATGAGAACCCAAAGGAGGAGATTAGTTCCCCAAGAGAAGAGGTGTAGAGTGTAAAGAGGAGCGGACCCTAGACAGAGCCTTGTGGAACACCAACTGTTACAGGAGTGAGTTGAGAGGTGTTGTTCTTCCAGGAGACAGAGAATTGCTGAGGTGCCAGGTAGCATTCAATCCAGGCAAGACCTTGATCAAGAATCCCAAGAAGAAAGAGAGTATTAAGGACATCAGAGTGATCGACAGTGTCAATGGCAGCAGATGATATGGAGAATTAGGATGGAGGATCGTTTGGAGTGCTTAGCAGAGGAGATGGAGTTGGAGACATTCATAAGAGCAGATTCTGTGGAGTGACAGGAGTGGAAATCTGCTTGTATAGGGTCTTAAAGGTTGTGGATGTCTAAACAATAGGTAAGATGGTTGAAAACAACCCTTTCAAGCACTTTAGAGTAGTGTGGAAGGAGAGACACAGGGCAAAGGTTAGTATGTAGGTTTGGGGTATTTAATTATCTATAGACTTCCTGGCCCTTTGTCTACTTTCTGTGAGGACCTAGACTCCCTTCTTTCTTTCCTCCTACCTCTTGTTTCTCAATTTTTTCTTCTGGATAATTTTAATATCCATTGTCATGATGCCTACCCCCGGAGCACCAGGCCGGGCCCAGCACCCCCGGGAGCAGGCATCACGCCCCCGGGTAAAAGCCCAGCGGCCCTTTATAGGGGCTCTTTGGACTTTGTCCTGGTGCCGTTGGCGCCAGGCTCATGTTGGACATCAGTCCTGGCGCCATAGGCGCCAGGCTCATAAGGGGAAGTGTTTGGTGCACTTACCCGAAGCAGACCATGCTGCACACTCACCTGATGCAGACCATGCTGCATGAAGAACCAAGCCAAATGAGGCTTAGGAGGGACTATTTTTCTGAAGGAACTATTTTGTTACTTGGTTGGGGCTGTGGAAGAATACTCACCTGGAACTTCTTCCAAGGCTATTTAAGCCACACCCGGACAGCCGCACGTGCTTCGCGTTGTTCTGCATCCCAGCAGCTGAACGCTCACCGTGTCTGCTCCTGCACCTGGACTCCAGCCACGCCCGCCTCGAACCTGGAACACCTGTAAGGGAATAAGAGAAGAGAAAGGTGAAAACCAAGAACTATTTCAACCTTCTTACCTGCATCCGGAATCTTCACGCCAGCATTCCTGAAGGAAGACTTCCATTTAAAAGCACTGCGTTGCTCGCTGCAGCGCCGCGCTTCACTCACCTGTTCCCGAGACGCCGCCCGGCTCCATCGCGGCTCTCAGTGCCGGTCGCCACATCTCTGCACCGCACCTAAGGGAGAGAAGAAGAGACAAAAGGTGAGCAAGGGAACACAAGAGGAAAGCCGGATTTTCAGCCATATTACTTACCGGCTATTCTTGGTGAGCCATTCCACATCTCGGGTCGGCGCCACATCTCTGGCAGGTACCGCACCCCGGCCCCTATGGGGAAAGGACAAAAGACATTACTGGGGAATTATAAAGACATTTAGAGGGGTCGCCCTCATCACTAACTCACCTGATTTTACCCCGGCAATTTAACCCCTCAACGCATCGCCTTTGTTCTGCACCTGAAATAAAGGACAGAAAAAGACAACATAAAAGGAGGCTCTCACTTGAACTTTTGCATCTTCATACTTATGGCGTATCGCTCAGTAAAGTCAAGTGGATTTGCCAGCGCCATTCTGAAAACCAGTGAAGTAACTGGACGAACACGCGCTCCTGCACCAGAAGCAGGATGGAGAGTTCATCCTTCCAAACCATAAGGTGAGCTTAAACCGGGGGTTTTGGAGGAAGTCAGAGGAGAACGAAGGGGGAAAGGGGGGAGCAAGCACATTATTCAGCAGACAGTTAATCCCCTTTCTCATCTGCAGAAGGATATTCCTACGGGCCAGATAAGCAAGATTTGGGGGTCCTGTTCAATCGGTGGTCCGCATTCTGCGCATCACCCTTGAAGAGGCCACAGCAACCCAGACCAGACCAGCGCCTCCGTGGGAGCCAGGTGAGCGTTACATCCATCTGGCCACAACCCACTCATCTTCTACTTTCCTTTCTCTTCTTGGCTCCTACCATCTCCACCAAATTTCTTCTCCTATCGCCCATGTTTTGCATGTTCTCTTGACCTTGTCTTTTCTTCTTTCCCTTCGAAGCCTATCATTTATGCCACCACAGTATGCTTGTCAGATAATTCTTTGCTCTCATTTTCTCCTTGACTTCCGTTTCTCAATTCTTTTAGCCAACTCTAATGCTTCATCCTATCTCTGGTCTTCTCCCCATTCCTGACACACACACTTAATTTCTGAACACTACTTTCTGCTCCAATCCCTGCAAGGTGTGGCTTTCTGCAATGAATCTTTCCCTCTGTTGCTATCTTCGGCATGGTGATAGAAGTTGGAAAAAAGCTCACTCCCATGCTGAACTCGTCTCTCTTTCATCCTTGCATGATTCATAGGATAACCCTTTACTCGCTGCCAAAAAACACTATTTTTCTGACCTTTCTCTTTTGCTTCCCCTCATCCTCGACGCTATTCCAGCATCTTAATTACATCCTATTTCCACTGTCCCCGAGCCCTTTTCTTTGCCCATCTCATCCCTAGATTTTGCTAACTGCTTCACTACTAAGATTGCTCTCTTACATTTTCCATTCCCCTGACCGTCTTCTCTTTTATGTTCTCTTCTTTTCTCTACTCTCTGAATCTGACATTGCTATTTGTCTCATGCTCACAAAAGCATTGAATTTCATAGGTTTTTATTAATGCAACTTAACCATAACATCCCCTTAACAAAGTTTTTTCATTCAATTTCATAGGTTTGTATTAGTGTAACTTAACCATAACGTCCCTTTAACAAAGTTTTTCAGTGAATTTCAAAGGTATTAGTGCAACTTAACCATTTCGTCCCCTTAACAAAGTGTTTTCATTGAATTTCATAGGTTTTTATTAGTGAAACTTACCCATAATGTCCCCTTAACAAAGCTTTTTCATTGAATTTCATAGGTAGTTCAACTCAACCATAACGTCCTGTTAAAAAAGTTTTTTCAGTGAATTTCATGGGTTTTTACCAGTGCATGCTATTTTTCTACAACTTACTAATATCATACTTACCCAATATAGCAATATTTGTTTCCAATTTACAAAGTGTCACCTTAAAACTGTGCCATTTCCCACCTTCTAGAATAATTTTTAACACTTCTATACACTTTTTGCAACTATTTCAACTAGTTTTGCATCCGTAGACGTCTACGAACATCTGACTTCATTGTGGACCTTCCGGACCGTGCCACATGACCATACGCTGGTGCGCAGCATGATGACGGGCCCTAGAACCCGTCCGCACTTCACGATAAAATCCATGCTTCGCGGACAGTTCGGAATTACATTTTCTACTGATCTAGGAACTTTCAACTTCAAAATTTCCCTTGCACAGCTCCAACACCTACTCCTACTCATTATCCATTAACAATCTAGTACACAATACATACTTTTAGCAAAACTGCTATTTATCTTAAAATGGCATCAGCTAATGTCATCCCTCCTCCCCAAGAGCCACCACCACTGCTGTAATCAAGGAGCATGAGAAACACTGCCTCCTACCTTAGAAATAACACACGCACAACATTTTCCCCTTTCCACCTACCCATCCATAATAGTGTTTGGTGCCTCTTGCCTCATTTCCTCCCCACCTTTCGTTCTTAGCTCTCTTGCCAAAAGAAAAATACATCCAAAAACAACAATAGAAATGTTCCTTTAGGAACCACCTTTCACAGTTAAAAAATAGAACTAAAAAAAAAAACGTATACACTCTATCTACTTTATATTTCTCAGTAAAGTACATAATGCAATAAGATTTTCCAACATTTCCATTTGCATTTTGTATTATGCTAATGGAAATATTGTGGCGTTCATCCTCCGTTCCAGGGACTGGAACAGTGGATACCGGACGGCAGCCCAAGTTATCAGCCCAAGCGAAGCAAGGGTGAATAATGAGGTCTCTGGAACATTATCCCACAATTCCAGCCTCTGTAATGGGGGATGAAGGCCATTAGCACCCTAGCTTCCCAAAGCAGGAACCCGGGGTGCTAAAAAAAAGGATTTTTCTTCCTACACCGGTGTCCCGGTTTAGGAAGGAAAATTCTTTTCCAAGATGGCCACCATGGAAAGGGAAGGCGGAGTTCCATACAGGGCCCCTCTTTGCTTTCCATGGAAGCCTCTAGAAGGTCGAAAAGGGAACCCTATGACCTTATTACCACAAGCACATTTTTCTTCCCTTTCAAATCTATCCCAATTTCGAATAACTTTACCACAAAGCAAGTCCCAGGTGGACATGGCCACTTTAACCCTATGTGTTGTCCCTCGTGGTCATGGCCAGTAGCCAGATTGTCCGGGTCATGACCTTATGCCATGACCCAGACAATCTTGCTGCTGCCCATGGCTACAGGCTATACCTCAGTTGCCAAAGGTATATCACTATTTTTTGTACCTACATTATGACACTTGTCAAAAAATGAAACATAGCACATTTACACAACCATGCTTTAAGGTGCTTGCCAATGCTCCTTACACGAGTTTGCTGGAAATCTGCCCATGTTTTATTTTTTCAAAAGTGTCAAAATGTATGTACATACAATAGTCATATAACTTAGCCCCCACTTGACAGAATCCATTCAGACTTTACACAAACATGCAAGGTTGGGTCTATAATCTTTCTGAAAACCTTTTTCCACATTCGTCAAACGGCAACAAAGTTATAAACCATCTAATAATGTTGAGACTCCAACCTCTAATTTAGCCCCCTCTTGACAAAATCCCACCAAACTTTACAAATACATGTATATCTAGATCTAAAATCTTTTTGCAAACATTTGTGTAGATTCGTCAAATGGCACCACATTTATAAGCCTTTACAATATTTTGGGACCCCCCTCTAATTTTGTTCTCTCTTGACAAAACAGCTCCACAATTTACAAGACTATCCAGAATCAGGTCTAGCATACACTTCCAAAATTTCATGCAGTTTCATTGAGTGGCGCCAAAGTTATAAGCCATCCAAAAACTGCTTTTCACCAGTCCAGTAATGCAGAAATAGGCATAGATGGCCCGAGCATCTGAAGTGTTTGCAAACATCACAGGACTGTACCAGAACATCTGGATTGTTTGCGGACTTCGGGGATGAAAAATACCAATTTTGTGACTTCTTACGGCCATATCCCATCGTCATCATCCCCACATCCGCAGAGATTGTTTGATGAGTTTGACAAGTGCAATGTTTTGTTTTTTAATAGGTTTTTACCGCGATGTTCGCGGACACCTTGGCGGGTGTTTCCAAAAATCTGACACACTTCACGCTTTTCACCATTAAATCAGCGGGCGCGTCCAATGTCCACGGACACCACATTGCCCTCTTGGCCAATTGGAGGCCCGTCCGCGGACCGAACAGGGAAGTGAGTCCGTGTACCGAACCCAGATATCACTAATTTTTGTTTACCTACTTTTGGGCCGGTTTTAAAGAAATTACTGGACAGATTTACCCCAAATTTACAAAAGTATGCTTTTGGGACCCAGCAGCTACTCCTGCTGCCAATTTGGTGAAAATCCGTCCAGCAGTTTCGGCTGTAGATGTGAGCAAACATTATTTTCCATTGCGTCTATGGAAAAAACAGAAATTTTGGGACCCCCCTACAACTTTGCCCTCCTTGACGAAACCTCACCAAACTTGCCAGAAGAATTCAGACCGGGCCATATACTTTTTGTTGCCAAGGTTGGTAAGAATTCGTCCAGGGGGAACAAATTTATAAGCTGCCCAAAATGTGCTCACTTAACCTTAACTACAGGTCCGCTACCGCAGGCCCTGTAATGTGTATATATATATATATATATATATAAATATATATATATATATATATATATATATATATATATATAGAGCATGAGATATTCTTGTTTTAGGGATATATGGTATATCTCTTCTTGTTGCTGTATGGTTTGTTTGTCGCTGATGAGTTTTTGGGTGCACTTTGACATGGCGGCTTCGGTTCTGTTGCTTTGTTATACAAATGGTGCATGGATGTTGACCGTGTCCATAAGAGAATGGTTGAATGTACCAAGAAGGGTGTTGACATCAGCTTGCCCATAAAAGCGGCTTGTTCAGCAGATACAGCTCGTCCCTTTGTCCAAAGCGCACCACACGGTGCAAATTTCCAATAAGGTGCGGAAGCCCGGACATGCACCCAGGTCGGGGTAATATTGACTGCTTTGGGTGCGCTTTTAGTGTGAAGTTTCTGAGATGGATTGCATACATGTAGCTGTGCACAGGCTCAATGTTTAGTTACCTAAACCCCCAAATATTGCAATGTTACATGGAGTACATTTAAACGCTTAATACCAGGTAGTTGGGAAATAGGTCATAGTGGCCAAATCTATCATTGCTCTTCACCAGCGAGCATTAGAAGGCTGGATTGTTATTAATACCAGATCTAGGTTTACCTCCCAGTGTATGCAGTTTTTATAACAAGAAAAAGGGTGCACGCAATCTTAAAAGATGGACGCCATTAATATGATGACTCAAGTTTGTTCTATACATTTTCAGAACAACACAGGTGCCCTTTCTTTAAGCAAGGGACCAGGAACCTTGTAAAACAAAATATGCGATAGCCAAATAAAAACAGAATTAGTTCAAGATTTTAATTCTCTATGCTTGCCTTTTTTAGGGAACAAGCTGTACTTTTTGTCTGAGTAGCTCGTTACTCCCCCAGGCGTTCTTTAGATGGCATCCATCGGTTAGTTGGATCCTTTCCTAAGAATTACTTACGATTCGATGGATCTAGAAAATGGCGCTCAGAATCATACCCATTCAAGCTAAAATGGCGCGCAGAATCATACCCATTCAAGCTACACTTCTGAGGGTAGTTTAGGTGACCTTCTCAGCAATATGTTAATCAGGTATTAACATAAATGTAACATTGTGTTCGTTCAATAAGTATTCTGGACACTTCTGGAGCCTTCTGCTCCAGCTGTGTGACATTCCAACAAAGGTTGCTATAATCACGGTCCTCTACTGGCTTTGTGGAGGCATGGGATGTATGTCAGCTCTTGCACGGCACCGCTTCAATGCTTGTTCTTCCTGCAGAAGAGTGCAGGAGAGAAGGGGGAGGGTCAGAGGAAAGGGGGCGCAGGGTTGTAAGTGTTTTAAAACGCTACCTTGTAGCTAAGAAACTCTGACTCTAGACCGCCTCTTAGCCCATTACAGAAACCTAGCCATGAGTTAACCACAGCCCTAACACAATCAAATGTGGGAAGGATGTTACCTTCCATCCCCACATTCTGGAATTTTACCTACCTCTATGCTGCATTCATTGACTGCTGCAGTCACACTAATGCTTATGAGGGCTGTGCTAATTATGTCCAGTCCCTCCCACCTTCAAGGTTGGCGGCTTGCTGTCAATCAATCCCTGGGATGACCTTGTGCTCATGGGCATAGGGAGCATGCACCACCACCTACACCCTGTGTGCCACAATGAGACAGGCGCTGCTTCCCAGTGGTCTCTTCAGCGCTTACGTAGGTATTCCCCCAAAATACTGAAAAAAGCAGAATGCGCAATTCTCATTCGGCTTGCAAAAAAAAAATCGAGGCACATAATGCCAAACATAGGGAGTTGGGGTGTCCCCCACTCCCCTTGTTTGGCATTATGGACTTCGGCAGTTGCCGCGGTGTCCCCCGCTTCCATGCCATTCGAAGCGTGGGGACAAAAAAGAAAAAAGAAAAAGGGACCCTGCAGCGTCAGCTCCGAACCCATGTTAGTGGGAGGTAAATGAGGCCACAGGGGTACGGGAGTGTCGGCGGTAGGGGGCTTCAGGGGGATGCAGGATTGCGAAAGTGATCCACATGATCACTGCACAACAGGATTTTGCGCTTCAATCTTTTTGGATTTGCAATTTCCCGATGCCCAGTAATCACATAGATCCGCTTATGTATATTCAGACTGGTTCATCATTAGACTGGTGCAGTTTGCGAGCCAGCTTTATGAAATGGGATATATTTTATTGTGGAAATCCATACATTGGCAAGTAACTGTACTTTGGCATAGAGCTAGAGCAGACCGTGGGGCTGATTCATGGAATTATTTGAGCCGAAAAACGGAGATTTGTGCGCCATTCTGCCCGCAAATCCCTATTTTTTTTTTAAACAGGGATTTACGGGCAGAATG
Organism: Ambystoma mexicanum; assembly: GCF_040938575.1. Lineage (NCBI taxonomy): Eukaryota > Metazoa > Chordata > Amphibia > Caudata > Ambystomatidae > Ambystoma > Ambystoma mexicanum. The sequence goes on along the minus strand of NC_090924.1, from coordinate 247,531,632 downwards.
GCGCACAAATTCCTGTTTTTCGGCCCAAATAATTCCATGAATCAGCCCTCAAGTGTCTAAGTTGTAGACTGATCTCAAATCACAGCTTCATTACTTAAGCAAGTGTGTGACCATGGGCTACTCATTTATTCTTACTGTGCCTTAACTTCCAAAAGTGACAATCCCTCAAAGTGATTCAATTCGGTGTATGCTCGTCAAAGAAGCCTTAATCATGGTTTAATAGACAACAGTGTTGGTCCATATACAATAACAACAGTGGCCTACTCATGCCAAACGATCTTGAATACTGTTGTCCTTTTCTGACTTCAAAGTGGGTTAAATGGCATTTATAGGGGTTTCTATCTAATGATAGTGGCAGCATGAGGTACTATACTTGGGGGTTACATTTATGAGGCAAACCAGTTGTTAAAAAATCGGACTTTACTATGATAGTAATTTGGGGTTTCAGCAATAGCTCTGCAGCCCCAAAACCACATGGAATTTAAAAGTGCACCCCAAATTCACAAATAGGATACACTTTTACCTGCCCTGGAATGAGGGTCATCCCCTGCGCCTACTGAAACAGGTGCAAATAATGACAGAGTGAATTCTGACCCTGTTAGGATTGTTTTTTTTCTAATAAGTGCGACAACCATGGTTTATACCGCGGCTGTCACACTTGCATTTCTATCCCCCAAACAGTGAGGGACATGCTTTTTTTCTCCTCTGGCATTTCACCGAGACAGGCCCTTTAACGGACTGTCTTGGTGATATGCGCTCGCAGCGAGCCTGTCGTATGTTACTATTGCAGCGCGCTCCCAACACTAATGTATGCAAGGGGGCCGGACAGCGCATCTTTGCGCTATTGTCCAGACCCTCCTGAAACAGGTCTTTGAGAATAAGGTGACCTGTGCATTTCAGCAATGAGCGCAAATGAAAAAAGAGCATACTCTGCGACTCAGATTTCATAAATATTTTTACTTTTTTGGTCTGACACTCCATTGACTGAAAAATTGACCTCAATAGCCTATGGTGACGAGTGACAACAAAGCACTTACACATCAGACATAGAAGCGGCACAATTTAACCTGTAGACAATACTCATCAGACAATAAGAAGCACTTTGAAGCACATTTTGTTGATCCATGTAATTCAGCAGCGGGGACCCATTACATGTAGACATACACTCAGCTGCTGCTGAATTTTGGTAACTTGCATGGCGGAGTGCACACCGCCTTTTGCCCTGCACTTTTGCACTCTGCCATGCACATTGAGTAAACACTGCCTGCCAGGCAGAGTTTGCAATGGATCCCTATGGGGTCTGCCTGCTTTGTGCTGGCACATAAAGCCAGCGAACCTTATAGGGATCGAACAGCATTTGTGTCGGCACGAAATTCCATTAGCGCCATGCATGAAATTCCATGAGCCTCATTATAAGGTTGCCGGTCTGGGAACTACGGTACCGGTAAGCATGCCTGTACCGTAGTTCCCGGACTGGCAAACTACGAGTTCTGCTCGTGGGTGCCATTGTGGCCACCAGGTCTGACCTGCCGGCCTATGGGGCTCAAATGGGAATGGGAAGAATTTTTTCCGGCGCCCAGGAATGGGCAAATCCTGGGTCCGGCAAGGCCATAATGACCCAGTAATTGCCCATTTCTGGGCACCGGGAAAAAAAATACTGGCGGCAACCATGCCTATATTACAGGCACGGCTACCGCCAGCCTCATAATGAGGCCCCATGCCTGTGTAAATGCTGGGAGTATTTGTTTGTCAGAGTGGAAGAGAGTAGAGGAAACGCCGGAAAATGGGGTGTGATGTAAGAAACATGCATAAAAGCCTCACTCGAGGCCTTATCTTTCAGACTGCCAGACAAGGAAGACGTGCGTGCCCTCCTTATTCAGATCTGACACTTGAAAGAGCCAGAAATATCTGTCCAATGCATTTTGTAGCTAGGGTGTTCCTCTGAATTAGTTGATGTTATTAACCGAACATGTAGAACTTGCTCAACATTCAGTACAAATAGAAGAAGTGATAGGGGTACGGATAAGCCCCCTTCCAGAAGTGGGTCCAAAGACCGAGGAATTCAGCACTCTTGTTCCCAGCAGACAAGAGTCAACTAGCCGAGAACTCTGCAACTACCGTGGAGGTTCCCCGCCTCATATGGGCAATTCCCCAGCATCAGGTCAGATCTGCGCACGGTGCCAAAAGACAGACCATGTCGTGAGAATGTGAACACTAAGACATCCGATACAGGGATCCTTCTCGGCATCAAGTTCCTGACCAAAAGCATCCAGGATTACTGCCATGGGCACATAAAATCCCATCCGGCCAGGTGCCAAAGATGTGGGATGACAGTGAAGAACTCTGCTTTATCGCCAACACAGGCTTCTCTAGGGCAGGCAAACATCACAATCCTTGCTGTCACATCCAAATACAACCAGCAGGTGTCAGCATCTCAGATTGCTACCGCACCATGATCAGCATGGCGTGGTTGCAATTTGAGATGCTGTTCTCCCTACACTTTCTCATGAAACCCTGAGGTTCTGTATTCCTGCCTCCAGATGAAGCATTTGCCACAGTGGTATGTAACATCTAGACCGGCATGCAGGCAACATTTCATGTGACCAATGAAACAAGAAATCTTGCTCAGATGTGACACCCAAGAAACCTTTAGATTTAGTGCACTTTGCTTTCAGTATGTACAGTGGAGATATCACACAACTACTTAAGAAATACTCAAAACTGTTTCAAGATTGTGGTTAACCTAAGTGGACATAGAATGAGGCTTTGCGTAGATGCGAAAATTCAACCAGTGGCACTGCACCACCAACAAATACCATTGTAGCTTAGGCAAAAGGTAGAAAAAGAGTTGGCCAAGCTAAAGAGAGAAGGCATCACTGAGAAGGTTCGGGATACAAAACTAAAACAGACATACACCCTGGGAGTATGTGTAGACATGCGCTTACTGAATAGGGCAATCAGCAGTCAAAGCCACCCGACAAGGATTAGATTGCGGCTGAGCTTTAAGGAGTGGCCATATTTTAATAAATGAACCTAACAGCGGGATACATCAAGTGCCCCTACGCGAAGAATCATGATAGATAACATCATTTTCTTTGCACATCAGTTTTTTTTACATACAAGTGTCTGGGATTTGGAGTCTCATAATGCCCCTGTGCAGAAAGGGGTAGTTAGGCACGCGTGCAGGGGGTGCTACGGCCCAAAGGCATCTAAGCACGCTGCGACAGAAGAAGGAGTTCATTAGTAAACGTGTACAGGGAGACTAAAGAAGAAGGGTCTTCATTTTCTTTTTGAACACCATTACATTATCCATACATTGGGTATCTTCAGGAAGAGAGTTCCGGAGTTTGGCACCTGCAAGTGCGCAGGAGCGGTCGAGGCACCGGAGAATCTAAAGCGATTTACACTCATAGTATATCGTAATGCTGATCTCACAGGGTCTTGCTGAGGAGTGCCATCTCCAATCCTATTGAATGAAGTGGGGCTGTGCCATAAAGGGCTTTGTGGGCTATAGTTAGAAGCTTGAAGTCTATGCGTGCTATCACCGGAAGCCAGTGTAGCCTTCTCAAGACATGAGGAATATGTGCCCGTACAGGGGTGTTAGTGACGATACGTGCAGCAGAATTTCGGATGACCTGTAGTTTTGTAGAGCGTAGGTGGTATCCCCAGCATAGAGAGAATTGCAATAGGCTAGACGGGCACCCACAATGGCCCGTGCAATAATAGCACAATGTTTCTCCGAGAGGAGAGGTCTGACCTGTCTTAGGATCATCAATTGAAAGGATGGCATGCTCATAACTTTATTTATTTGTGGGTTTAGGGAAAGGGAGGAGTCTAATATAACTCCCAAAGTTTTGACCTTCAATTGGGTTTTTATGGTATGGCCTGTTAGAGCAAAATGAGGATAGATGGTCAAGGTTTTATTAATTTTTGCGGAAGACACAACAATCATAATCTCTGTTTTTTCCTGGTTAAACCCAAGCCAGTTTTCAGCCATCGAGGAGTTAATCAGGCCTAAAATGTGCTGCAAATGAGCAATGTTGGAATACCAGCTGAGTGTGGTCTGCATAATTTTGAAACACCGCACCAATGAAAAAGGGGCCCACAGTTGCAAATGGCTTTTCATTCCTTTTGTGACACTGATTTTTTTGATAAAGTGTGCTGCAAATTGTGCATTTTAAAGAATGTTTACTCAGCAACACTTGTCAAAACTACTAGCCGCAGAGTGAATGAACTCATCAAACTGGCCCAATTTGGTCAGAAAATTGGCCCACTTTGACCGAATAAACTGTTCCACACCAGCATTTTGTATTTTTGGTTAGGCCATGGGCCTATTACCCTATAGGCCAGTCCGAGACTGTGTAGAGGTTTCTGCTGAGGTGGTCACATGATATGAGTGGTGCTAAGCAGACTGCCCGGTGTCATCATTATCAGTGACGACATTTTAATATATGCATCCACAGCACACAAACACTTTGAAAGATTAGACGCAGTCTTCAGATGCCACCAGGACAATGGACTTACACTCAACAAAGTAAAGTGCAAATATCTACACCCTCAAATAGAGTTCTTTGGGTATGCCTTTCAGGGCTTTGGGCTATCGGCCAATCACAACAAGATTGAAGACATTCACAACACCACTCCATCCTCCTCTGATACTCTTCCAAGAAAATGCTAAATGGCATAGGTGTCCCTAGAGGAGGTATGTGGGGGGCAATTGCTCCCATGTGTGCTGCTTTGCTCCCCCCTACTTGGTGGCCTGTCCCGCCAGCCCCAGGAAAATAACTCTTTACAAGAGTCTTAAAGGTGCTCCACAAAGCCATCATGTGTGCGTTTTACAGGCTTTCTATTAGCTTAGCCTGCATTCTTTCTTCTGGCCTGAAAGGGACACCACAGGAATAAATGGGCCATGAATATCACTGGGGTGGGGGCAATAACTGTTGGAAGCAGGATCCTACATATGCTTGGCACACTACTGTGCTCCAAATGTGCAGCTTACACTTTCACAGACAAAAACTGAAAACACTTCCCAACTGAAACATGCTTTTTAAACTTACATTTGCGAGTTTTCTTTAAAATGTCTTTATTTTTTTGTCAGACTACCAAACAAGTAGCCTTTGATTTTTGTGCCCCTTACATTGTGTTTTATCACAGGAAATATTTCTAAAGTTTCTATATGCTTGCCAAACTGCTTAATCACAAATAAATGCTTCTATTGTGCTGACAGCAGTTATTAGGAAACTAAACTGTGGGGTCATGGTTGCCAACTTTGGTTTTCACTACAGTGGCAGAAATTCCCTCACCCTGAATATAAGCAAGTGACCAGCTCAGCCCATTCCCTGGCAAGACACATTTATAGCACTTGTTTTTTATAAGACATTGCAAAAAGTCATAAGGTTTACCGCCGTTTTAAATATATAACATCTCAGCAACAGTCACTCAACCTACTTAGCTACCCTGGTAGCCTTCTACTGTAGGGCTTGTGACCATAGGGCTCAATGGGAATGGGGAAGGAGGTAATTACGGCACCGTAAATTACAGTACCGTAATTACCTCCGAAGTACCTTTGCGGGTCCCGTACTTAACTCCTGCTAAAACCAGGAGGTAAGGAAGGACCCGCAAAGGGACCTCGGAATACGGAGGTAAGGGATTACCGGCATCGGCACCCTTACCGGTGCCGGTAATTCCTTACCTCCAACCTCGGAATGACCCCCATTTTGTGTCCTACCCTGACCACCGTGAGTGACCTAGCAGATGGACGCAAATTACAACGTCTTTCACTACAACACTTCCTTGTTTGTGTTTGATTTGGATCAATTTACTATACTAACGTCTTGCAACTATGTAATGTGCAACCACAGTATTTTGTATTTTGCAACTAGTGCTTAGATGCCTCAGTGCACCGTGTTCCCTATACTTGCCTGCTGTGTGCCCGTTCCCCCACCACGCTCTTACATGGTCCTAGCAGCCAGGGCATGACCAATTTCGCACATCTAGTAAGGCTAATCACTTTGGCATTCATTTCAGCATTTTTTGTCTGTGTTTGACTTTGATCCATCTACTATATTGACACCCTGCAACCATGTAACGTGCAACCAATGATTTTTGTATTCTGTAACTATCACCTAGTGCATCAGTGCTTACTTGTTCCCTATACTTGCCTGCTGTGTGCCCGTTCCCCCACCACGCTCTTACCTGGTCCTAGCAGCCAGGGCGTGACCAATTTCGCACATCTAGTAAGGCTAATCACTTTGGCATTCATTTCAGCATTTTTTGTCTGTGTTTGACTTTGATCCATCTACTATATTGACACCCTGCAACCATGTAACGTGCAACCAATGATTTTTGTATTCTGTAACTATCACCTAGTGCATCAGTGCTTACTTGTTCCCTATATTTGCCTGCTTTGCCCACGCTCGCCCTGCATGTTCTTATCTGGTCCCGCCTTACCGGAAGGTGCATTGACACAATTGTTTCTTACTTTGCCTGTTTGCATCCCGATGTGGCCCCACATACCATAAGGTGAGGCCTTACTGGAAGGTGCATTGACACAATTGTTTTACTTTGCCTGTTTGTACCCTGATGTGGCCCCACATACCATAAGGTGAAGCCTTACCGGAAGGTGCATTGACACAATTGTTTTACTTTGCCTCTTTGTACCCTGATGTGGCCCTGCATACCATAAGGTGAGGCCTTACCGGAAGACCGGAAGGTGCATTGACACAATTGTTTCTTACTTTGCCTGTTTGTACCCCGATGTGGCCCCGCATACCATAAGATGAGGCCTTACCGGAAGGTGCATTGACACAATTGTTTCTTACTTTGTCTGTTTGTACCCCGATGTGGCCCCACATACCATGAGGTGAGGCCTTACCGGAAGGTGCATTGACACAATTGTTTCTTACTTTGCCTGTTGGTACACCGATGTGGCCCCGCATACCGTAAGGTGAGGCCTTACCGAAAGGTGCATTGGCACAATTGTTTCTTACTTTGCATGTAGTGTTGGTCATGTGCACATGACTAGAGCACGCCAAAAGAATGAAACAGTGAAGAGAACCTGTTAAAAAGGGCGTCATATTGGGGTCATGAACATGCTGTAGAGTAAGCAGTATGAATAGTTCTTGTTAAATTGGCAGTGCAATAAAGCACCCAGAGAGAAAGCGCCAACCAATCAGGAGTGCAAGAACGCAGGTTTGATTGGCCAGCACCCTCCTCTGGCCTCTATTAGTCAGCCTTCCCCCAGCAAGGACCTCTACTAGCATCAAATGATGTCCACTGGTAGTGATGTATAACGCTGGTGATATTTACAGCTGCCAGCAATGCATATTACCAACAGTGATGTGTATTTGTATGTGTACTGCTGCCAAGAATACTACCCTGGCTGAGTGGTATTTTCAGTGGAATGTCAATCTGCTTCCTACTTATTCTGGCATGAGAACTCAGGTATTGCATTGCATTCCTATTTGAACATGTTGGCTCTGTTCTCTCATCCATGTTTTACTGAACATGTGGAGTTTCATTATTTTACTATTGAAGGCATGCAACAATGGTTTTGAAATTATTATTTTCAAATGCCCCTCATTTTACCTAGTTCTAGTCAAATGGAGTGCACTGTTGTAAACTGTTCTCCCTCACTCAAGTGTGCTTTTACTTGTGCCCCTGGTGGACCTCTTAGAGTTAAACAATAGTCATAAAACTAGAAATACCATATTTAAAATGGTCTAAAGCCGTCCATGCATTGGGGACTGGGCATTTGCAACGCCACAAATACACCTCTTTTAAAGTTCAGTGAGGATCTCGGTATTTGGGGAGAGGAAACATTATTAGTGGAAAGGAGAAGGACAACCCTCAGGCCCTTAGGGTGAGTGTTGTGAAAAATGAATTGAGAACCAAGCCTATTGTACAACTTGTACTTAGTGAGTCATGTACATCACCCTTTTATAATAGGTAAAGGTGTCTAACATAAAGATATGTAGTCATTGTTATGCGCAAAAAGGTTCTTTGATTGTATGTAAAGCAGCCAAGAACCCTCATGAGTGCTGTTTGTCACTTTCCCTTTCTCATAGGGGTATTTTGAAGGGGTGCAGTAGGGAACCATTCATATGGTTATTCGAAGTTTTGAAAATGTGCTTTGCTCAGAATCAAGTATAACATTCTTATTATTAATACAGAATCCTAGAAGTGACCTTTAGAAATCACCACTGTGAAGTTTTAACAGAGCCAGTCTGCAATGTAAGAACAATTATATCATTTTATTTTTTAATGGCTTCTTTTGCCGGGAATGCACACCACTTTCGGGCTCATTTTTGTGAAGGCTTAATACAAATTGAATGTGTAAAAGTCATGCATAAAACCTGTAATCATTAAATTTACATTAGATCTAATTTTTAAGCAATTGTATGTTGAAGAGGAGGCACGGATCGTAACCTACGCTTCTGTTGCCCCCTTACTCTCCCTCTACAAATACTCCAGCATTTACGCCGGCATGACGTGCTCATGCTGGCATAAGGGCTTTGAATTCTTATGGAATTCCCCTATTTTTTACACTGGCAAAAAGCAGGCGGATTCAATAGTCCATTTTAAATGGTGCCTGCCATTTAACACTCGACCCTGCAAAAGATAACAATTACGTATAGGGTACATGTGTACGCCAAAGTGTACATCTTACAGGCTCCCTGCACGTAAAGTACGCACACTTTGAACATGAGCTCCTTTGTCTCTAAAAATGTCCTTCTTTCTTGGAAAGAGTCGCTTTCTGAATAAAACCGCTGGTTGGCTTCTTTTGTGGACACCAAAGCAATTTTTATCCGACGTAATGACCACTGACTCACAGGTAGCGCTGGTGAACCAGCATGTATGCACAAACACGAATAATTAACAAAAAGAATATAACATATACATTTGTGGATCCTGCAGCCTGTGGTTCTCTCATTCCCTGCAAGCTCAATCAGTGCTTACCGCAGAGCCGATCCGCTAATGGCTCATATACCCCGAATGGAAAATGCACCCTAAGTAGGATGACAACATTCCCTCGGAACACGTGATGACAATGTATATCTCCAAATACCAGGTTGGACCCCCACTTGCTAGGTTGACTGTTGACACTGCGCTCAAATTACTTTTAACCATAACGTACGGGGCCTTGTTGCCCCCCTCTTTCAAGATATCTGTGTTTGTTACTCTGGTCGCTCTGCTGTCAGCAACAGCTGAGGTGGCTTTAGTACATGGGGAGCAAGCCATGCCTTGGGGAAAGATGTGTTGGTGGGAGAGCATAAGGTGCAGGGGGTCTGAAAAAATCCCCCCTCCTCTACATGGAATACTGATAACAACTGCCACTTTGCTTTTCTGTTCTTAGCGGTTGTTTGCCTGCACATTTCCCTGAAAAACAGTGTGAAATAATCACGGAAGAACACATTTTAAATATGCTATAATGGTATGACTTTCTGTTGGGCAAATCGTTTTTTTTTCTATTCAGAAAGAAGACCTTGAATAACATTACAGGTTATGCGCTAATTGCCAAAGTTATGACATTACAAACTAGAGAACATCCTATGTCTAATGATGACAATTCCACACCCCCTGGCGTTATTGAAGTGTTATTCTTTGGTGGTGACAGCCTCTGTCAATTGTATTTATACTTTTGTCCCGGTGGCCTGTCCCAGTTTTTGATTTGGAAAATATGGTCGCCCTACACATATAGTCATGGCTCCCCCTCTAAATCTTTGTGCATTCCAACTCACAAATTATTGCAAAAACATGGCGAGGCACTCTGGGATGCTACAGCTCCACCCCCAGCTCAGCCCCTTCTTCTCTAACATGCAAGGATGCCTTCAGAGTGAGGAACAGGGGGGAGCTCAGCAACGCTCTTACACATAAGCACAAATATCTTCCTTCTCGAGCTCTTCGCTCATCCGCCTCCAACTCCCTCAGGGTCAGTCACTTCTCCAAGCAACAAGTTGGCGGTAGATCTCTTTCTTCGGCTGGGGCCTTCCTCTGGAACAGCCTCCCTGCCTCCCTGAAACTTGAGGAGAACCGTCTCCGGTTCCAAAAGCACATCAAAACATGTCTCTTTGCTTCTACTTTTTCTCCTCCTCTCCCGTGCTGACCTCCTGGCTGAAACTGAAACGGCACTGGTTACCTGGTCACCCTCTGATCTCGGGCCATGGTCCCTCCCCCCGCCAGTCTCACACACCTGCACTGCCTGCCTGGCAACCCCTGCACTTGGGGACTGTTTCTGTGTCCCTACAGTCCCACTACCAGCACTTGACACCTGATTTCTGCACTTACCTTTGCACTTGCCACCTGCTGGCCATTGCTTTTACTTATTGTTATTATTCTATTCCCTTGTACTGCACTCTCCCTTCCCCCTCCCCCTGCACTTTCCCCTTCCCCTTTCCCATTTCCCATGCACTTGTGCGATCTGAATGACACTTGGCCTAGTAGGATCGTTGTCTGTCCTCCCTTCGTTCCCCTTCCCTTGCCTCGTCGCTCCTTGAAACACTTGTGTATAGGCGCGTTATAAATGCCATAACATATCATATCACAGGCAGAAGGAGACACACAGATAAAGAGAGTGTGATAGAGAGTGTGAGAGAAAAGTGAGAGTGAGAGACTGAGATAGAAAGGGAGCGAGTGTGAGAGATTTTAAGAGAGAAAGGCAGAGTGTGATAGTGTGAGAGAAAGTGTGTGAGAAAGGGAGAGAGAGTGAAAATATGTGAGTGACGGAAATGTGAGGGAGGGTGACAGTGTGAGAGAAAAGGGAGAGATTGTGAGAGACAGAGAGAAAGGAGTAGAGTGGAAAGGGAGATGTGTGAGACTGTGAGAGAAAAGAGAGAGAGAGAGAGAAAGGGAGAGAGTTTGGGAGAGAAAGCTAGAGAGTTTGGGATGGAGTCTGTGTGAAAGTGAAAGGGAGTGAGAGAAAATTAGAGAGTTGAGAGAGTAAATGATTGGGCGAAAGGGAGAGAGTGTGAGATTGAAATGGAGAGATTGTGAGACTGTGAAAGATTGTGAGAATGTGTGAGAGCAAAATGAGACAGTGCGAGAGAAAGAGAGAGCAAGAATGGTGAGCATGTGAGAGAGTGTTTGTGAAAGAGAAAGGGAGTGTGAGAGATATGTGATATAAAAGGAAGAGAGAGTGTAAGGGAATGAGAGGGTATGTGTGAGAGAGAATGAATGTGAGAGACAGGGAGAGTGTTAGGGTGGGAGTGAGAGAGGGAGAGCATAAGAGTGAGAGTGAATGTGTGAGGGCAAAACAGAGAATTAAAGGGAGCGATTGAGAGAGAGTTTAAGAGCGTGAGAGAGATAAGGAGAGTGTGAGAGTATGAGAGAAAGGGAGGTAGTGTGAGACAGTGTGACAGTTGAGAGAGTGCGAAAATGGGTGAGAGTGAGAGAAAAGTGAGAGAATGTGATAGAGAAGGGGAGATAGTGTGAGGAGGGACAAAGGGGGAGAATGTGTGAGAGTGAGAGAGACAAAGGGGGAGAGTGTAGGAGTGTGTACGGTAGAGAGAGAGAGAGCAAGAGAGAGAGAGAGAAAGAGTGAGAAAGTGAGAGTCTGAGAGAGAGAGTGGCCATAAATAGCTGTGCATATGGTTACAATTTAACCTTACACATATCATAATTAGAAAATTAAAAAAATGTCAACTCAATCTTCATGTAAAAATACAATCAAGAAAAGAATCCATCATCATAATTCAAAACATGTTAATACAAATAAATAACCATACAATCATATATCCTTCACTGTAAAATTAATCTTAAAATCTTAAAGCAAGTATTAAAATGTATATGTAAAATGTATATAATTAAATACCTAATAAAATGTGTTCAAAACATTTTATAACTGCCATTTTTAGAGACATTTTTTAAAAAACTTTATTGTGTTATAGTCAAAATAATATTTTGGCTTTTCACAAAACGAAAAAGTTCACATATCAAATAAAACAAAACCTTACACATAATCCGGCATCATTAGAACATTTTAAAAGCAATAAATCGATAAGAATTAGACACTGACATGTTCATAGTCATTAACATGCAATAGAAATAAAACGTGGGATAAACAAAAGAAATTCTTCAGCATTGTCTATTCCAAGATTCCTCTCTGTTGTCAATCAAGTGGCATTCGGTTATTAGGGCACTCGCACCAAATTCCACTCTTTTAGCAATTTTACCACTTCGATCGTTAGGAGGGCCTTGTTGCCCGAAGCTAGCCTTTTACAGAAACAATCTGTTTCTAGCCACCAGTTTTGACAAACGGATCTTGCACCCTCGCCTCTAAAGTCCCAGGACAAACCACCAGCAGTTGTCTCAGAGACTGTGGCCCTGCCCTGTCACATTTCAGGCAGATGTTATTGGTTATCTCTGCTCCACATATGATGTGTTGAATTTCTAGAGTAGGAAATAAATTCAAACGAAATCTCAGAAACTCAGCTCTACTAGTTGAGTCTGGAAATGTCTTGAAATAGGTGGGTATAGAGGATCTCGGTTTGTCCGTAGGAGTCATGGAAGCAAAAATCATAGATGATCTCATAGTCTCAATGGTTCTGATCCAATCCAGCCTTTTCATGGATTCCTTTACCTTCAATGGGTTTTGGATCAGAACCTCTTCCGAGCAATCCAACTACGATAGATCCTTTTCAGGTTGTTCAGGTATGTGTTAGAAAGTCCCTGAAGAGACACTAACACATCTTCATATAGAGAATGCGATGGGGGAACCAGAATCAGCCTAAACACTGAGATCCACTTCCATTCGAGGCATGCTCTTAATGAACGAAGGTCCAGCTCATGTCTTAGGCGTGCTATAGGGACACAGTTGCTGGAGACCCAAGACTTGTCTGCATAATTTTCCTCCAATCTCTCCCAGTCAGTTAAGTGTGCCTGGGGATTGGTATCAAAACCATACAATAATGTTGGAATTATTCTACCAATACAGTATGTAATAATTGGGGTAATGGAAAATGTACAGAACTTGTTTAGTATTTTTTTCATTTGGGAGCCAAATTTCAATATTTTAGCCTCCAGACAGAGCATTACAGGCCCCTTTGTTGGAAAAGATCTAACCAATGAGCCTAGGTAAGTCACCTCTTTCGCTATGGGAATTATTTGGTTGTCCAAGCGCCAAGTGAACGGTTTAGTGACCCTTCATGGTTGTTTAAAGACCACAATTTTCTATTTATGTCAGGATTGATCTTCCGATCGTTCAGCTCCGCATATTTCTGAAGAGCAGAAAGGAGCCGCTGAAGACAAATCTAGTGTGACCTAGAAGAACAATATCACCGGCATAGGCCAACCAATTGATTTTAGGACTGCCACGTCTAGGACTCGCCAGGGCCGAATCTTGTATCCATTTAGCAAAATCAGATGAGTAAAGATTAAACAGAAAAGGAGCTTCTAAGCACCTCTGCTGTACTCCCCTCCCCCTGAATCTCACTTAAAAGATCAGGGTCATATAGTCAAGCTGGTAACACTTTCATCCTGTAGTATTTTACAAATGGCATCCAGCAGAATTGCTATATTTCATTGTCAGGCTCTTCATTTGAAACATGTAGAAATTACTTTTAGCTTTCATGCCTTCCATGTGGAGTTTCACACCAGGAGCATTATATATAGAGAGACTCGATTTATATATTTTTCCACCACATCCAACTTATTGCCCTTACTTTTCCAATTAAAAGGCATATTTCGACCACCATTTTTGCAGATCAATATATTTATGCAAGTCCTTTCCCCCTAAATATTGTAGCAGGGGATTATTAGTATTCTATATAACTCGTAGAAATTCTGAAGAAAAGTACTTGCTTAGGAACTCTTAGGAAGGGCTCTAGGAAGTCCCCCAACAATACTAATGTGCATGTAGCCTCTTGTGTGTATTATTTGTTACATTAAATCATAAAGATGTACTTAAAGTGCATCTTTAGATTTATCAACAGGCGAGTTTGTAATTTCTCGGTTTTAGGATGCACTGTGGTAAAGCGTCAAAGTCCCTGTGATTAATCAACTATCATCACCTCCGATACCTGATCCCCCTCCCCTGGCATTTCAAAAAGATATCCAACCCTGTAATGGGAACCAGTAATATCTGTCCCTCTCACTGTTGCCTGTCACACTCTCTGGCAGAGGGCAACAAGTGTCTCCGGAAACCTAAACTTCTTTTATGGGACACAAATGAAATCTGGTTCACTTACTCAGCTTCTTAATTCTGTCCTTCTTATGAACATTATCATCATTTGTTACAGTGCTCCAATACCAAGTTATTCACAGGGAGTGACAAATCCACTCTGGGTGCTTAGCCAATCAGCATAGACTCTGCAAGGCATATGAGATGTGAGAATAGCACACGTGTGACTCTATGAATACCTATACGGTATCAGCCCCAAAGAAAGTCCCAGCTGTAATGATGCATTCACATCCAGGATCAGTTGCCTGTCAAAGCCTCCTCTCAACCATGAGTTGGAACGTGTGGTCAGCTCTACTGTAATAGGTGACCACCACTGCCCAGCTCCTTGCATCGCCATGATACTGAAATAGGTGACCACCATTACCCAGCTCCTGCATCGCCATGATACTGTAATAGGTGACCACCATTGCCCAGCTCCTTGCATCTCCATGATACTGTAATAGGTGACCACCATTGCCCAGCTCCTTGCATCTCCATGATACTGTAATAGGTGACCACCATTACCCAGCTCCTGCATCGCCATTATCCTGTAATAGGTGACCACCATTGCCCAGCTCCTTGCATCTCCATGATACTGTAATAGGTGACCACCATTACCCAGCTTCTGCATCGCCATGATACTGTAATAGGTGACCACCATTACCCAGCTCCTGCATCGCCATGATACTGTAATAGGTGACCACCATTGCCCAGCTCCTTGCATCTCCATGATACTGTAATAGGTGACCACGATTGCCCAGCTCCTTGCATCTCATCAATACTGTAATAGGTGACCACGATTGCCCAGCTCCTTGCATCTCATCGATACTGTAACAGGTGACCAACATTGCCCCGGCTCCTTGCATCTCCACGATACTGTAATAGGTGACCACGATTGCCTGGCTCCTTGCATCTAAATGATGCTGCAATAGTTGACCACCATTGCCCCGGCCCCTTGCATCCATGATGACTTAAATAGGGGAACTAAAAGGAAGGGTAACGTTCTAGGCAAATCAACACACTGCCCTGCTAAAAGCCGCCAATTCTGCTACTCAGAGTAATGATGTGTACTGTGGACCACCCTTCCTGTATAAGTATAAGCCCCGACCTGTCTCCAACGAATAAGGTCTTTAGGTCCAATTCACAGCACCACTATCTGAAAACCCACCATTGTAACAGGCACTAAATTGCTTCTTTGTTACAATTTACAATTCCTGTGTTATTAGCATGGTAAAACGTTGTCTACTGATTTGCTGTATATGACTTTAGATTGAAAACAATATTTCATACAATGCCATATTCTCCACTACTGTGACAGCCACGCCAAAGGTAAAAGAAAGCCACATGGCACTGATGTGATGTCACAAAGGTGAACAGGAATTTCCTCTGCTTCTCTCTGGTCTCCTTGAGAGCGAAGGAAGCAGAGGATTCTGTTTTCACTGATCCAGGCATGAGTGGACTGGGAACCAAGAGAGGCCCTGCATGATTTTTTTTTTAAAGCTGCTCCATATTACAACTTGCAAGCGAAAATAGCATCTTAATTGTGTGTGCTGCATGCAGAAATATAACACATTCTGAGTGCTTTTAGAAAAGAGACCCATGGTGCAGAGGCCCACTGGGAAATCTCCAGACCTCCCTGTAGACCAGTCCACCACTGGACCCAGAGCATGGGCACAATTGGCAGTAGAGCAGTCATTGTAACAGGCCAAATGTTCAAATCAGGGCTGCTTCCTGAGAGAGCTGGAAGGGCACCTACAAGACAGCCACTGTTATAGACCTGTGTGACTCCCGCTCTGCCAAGGGGCTCTGCTGCTCTCGCCAGTAGGACTGTCAGCTTCATTGGTCCTACTGCCTAACACAGTGGCTGAAGGGGGCCGGCCCATCAGTACAATGCCCCGCAGGAAGCTTCAGTTATCTTTTAGTGAGACAAAGTCATAAAGTTCCATCGCTGAAAATGTGCATGTCATTCCATATTTTTGGAAGTTAAAATACTTTCATGATTAAATTTTGAAAGAAGATGACTTCTTTGAGAAAAATATGGGAGTCAATATTTGGAAAAGAAGACAGGAACATGTCTCTTGCCTTCTATTTTCTTTTTTTTTATCTGTGAACTAAAGAGAAGACAAAGGAGAAATTACAATTCTAAAAGTCCCACTATGGTCTTATGGAGCAAAGGCAGGGGCTCTGGGAAACATGATAGGAACATGTGATGACATCCGTGAGTTTAAAACTACCGCCCTTATTAAAACCCCCCACCGGCACCTACTTACCTTTTCACCATCCGGGCATGTTGTGATCCTGCAGCGTCGGACCCGTCCCACCTACGCGGGTCGGTCGGCTCCGACGCTGCAGGGTTCGCTTTTCTTTTTTTTTGGGTCCCCCACCTCCAGACCTCGGGAAGTGGGGGACACCCGCGCTACCCACAAAGGCAATCACTAGCAAACATGGGGAGTGGGGACACCCCTGCAACCTCCGCTCCCCATGTTTGGTAGTGATTACCCAAATTGGTTGTTTCTAAACTACCAAATGGTACTGGCTGAATTCGGCCAGTGTACCTTTCGGTCAATTAGAAACGACCAATTTGGGTAATACCACTTTAAAGACTTATATGGAAGCCTTTGACTTTCTAGCTCCTATTTTGGATGTCCTGGACTTACAAACATCTAAAAAGCGATTGAAGGAAACAGTGACTGTTCCAGGAAGGTGGGTAAGGCGATAAGGAGGAAACCTGGGGAGGGTGGCAGGATGGCAGATATTAGATTTTCCTGTATGGTTCTACCAAGAATCCCCTCTCAAACCCCATGGTCCAAAGGTTCATTCAGGAGGTGGGAAAATGGGAGGGGATAAGTGGGGTGTGATGCACAACACAGAATGATATATGGGTAGCTATCAATAAAGGGGTGATTCCACCTCACTCAGATGTTACGTGTGAGACCAAAGGCAACTCATACATTGCTTGCCTCGCTTATGACGTCACTTAGGAGCCCTCTGTAGAAAAACAACCCTGTTGTTGATAACTTTCCATCTACAACTCTAAAATCTAAATTAAGTCCAGCCAGAGTGGTGCGCCACTATTTCTAAGCTGTACATTTCTGGTCTTTAATTGGACTACCACACTTTCCAGGTAATCGTGCCGCCACCTGTCTCTCTTACCTTGCCATCTTCATTGTACACAAAAATATTCCTTGTGCTGTTATCCTTTAAGTAGGTGATTTGTAATCCATTTGGGTTTCCAATTTTGGTTGGCTGGAACGTCACATTTAGATGTTCAATCTTCATAATTGCTTTTGGTTCTTTTGCCTGGAAAACACATTTATTGTTAAGTGAATAAAGAAGAACAATTCTGCTGCACCCAGATGCGTGTTCGTTAAATGGCAATAGATTCTGCAGTCTTCATGCAAAATAATTTCCCTTTTCAAACAAACAGCTGATAGTGCAGTGCGATTTTATGGGTGTAATCTCTTTTCTTTGTCGCCTGCATTAGAATGTTACAATTACTACTTCTTCGTGGAATGTAGCCACGTCGACATAATTCCATTTTTTCAATTAGAGTGCCAACTGTGCCAGGTAGAGGGTTTATATTTTAGGGAAGATGCTTACTTGGACTGTATCCAGTTTCGTACTTTGACTTTTGCAGACTAGCCACCACCCACAATTCACTGCTTTCTCCCATTGCCACAATGGTTTTGCGAAACTATGGACCAGGCTATTTCTAGGGAAGTGGTAATGTGGCAAACATACCTTTGGTGTGTTAAGGAAGACATGTAGGAGCAGCTGCTGTTTATCACACTGAGTTCCAGAAAGCGATAGAGGACACAAATATGTGATCCTAAATTAGAGGGTATCAAAAAAAGGTTACCAAGCACTATGGCAACAGACAGCAATGTTTCTGTTTATTATTAAGTCCTGATGAAGTGGCCAGCAAGAAACACATGTCGACTCAACTAATAATGTAACCACTGTACTGAAACCCTTGACTTTAACAACATCAAGATACTAAAGCATCACGTTCATGTACAAAAACATTTTCTTTGGGCTCATCTTTTGGTTACAATGCCAAACTCTTCAAGCCACACCGCTGACTTCCGAACTTTGAGATCTAGGAGACATCTTCCCTGTATTGTAGAGAAGTGGGTTAGGTACTAGACCAGTTTCTGGATTACATCACTGCCCAATATTGGTCAGAGCACTGAGGAAAAGATCCGCAGACGTTCATGGTAAGTGGTGAACGCCATTCATGGGACAGTTGTTGGTCACATGGTGTTTGGGAAACGCAAACGTCATTTTCGGCGAATATTGCAAAGCTGCTGCAGTAGGGTCTACTCATCCTCACTAAGAAAAAATCTTAAGTCGCTGTCGGCCCCCTCTACGTACGCAGTAAGAGACACTTCCTGAATGTCTGTGTGCAGCCCAGAACCATGCATTCATTGGGCATGTTCCCACATGAAAGGCATGTTTAATAAGATGTGAAAGGAAATGTGTACACACACTGCGCTACACCATGGACCTGCCCATGCAGCTCCTCTCATCTACTTGTAGCTGGGCACCAGGGAAAAAGGCTGGAGAAAAGGCTCAAACGATTTTCTCAAATGACCATGACCAACAGCATTCCCATAAAAGACTTAAGCGGGAGCCCTGCACCCAAGAAATAGCACAGACAAATAAAAGGACAGTGAAGAAAGAGCGCAGAAGCGAAACAAGGTGCTGATATCGGGGAAGGAGACTACCCCTTTAGTTTGGTCTCTGGAGAGGCTCATGTAGATGGATAAGCCCCATCAGCTATATGTAAGGATCGTTCCAATGACACAGATCATACAGAGTGATACTGTAAACCCAGTAATAAGTGTTGGTACAATACGCCTCATAATAAGGATAGGATAATGAGCCAATTAACACGGAGCCCAAGAATCTCTACAATGTGCCTATTAATAAGGTTTGGTTAATTGAGCCTACTAACTAATATCGGTCCAATGATCCCATTAAAAACCTTAGGATAAATGAGGCCAACAATCTCTAAAATGTGTCCATTAATTAGGTGAGGTTAAATGAGCCCACTAACAAGGATAGGTAAAATGACTGCATTGATAAGCATACGATAAATGAGCTAAAGGATCTCTAAAATTAGCCCATTACTAAGGATAGGTTAAATGAGCGCATGAACTACTACTGGTACAATGATCAAATTAAAAAGCATGGGTTAAATGAGTTGATTAACAAGAATACATTAATGAGCAGATGCATAACGATAGGATGTATAAACGGATTAATAGGGATAGATTAAATGACCCGATTCCTAAGAAACAGTTGCATTAACTCATTAATTCTATTATTTCCAATTTTCTGATTTTTATGGTTAAAAAATAACCTTTTAAAAAATGAAAGAAAGAAACATTTTCAAACTCTGAACATTAGAATAGACTATTACAAACGATGCATTTAAAACTAATATAAAAGAAAAAGGGAGAATTAAAACATAAAAGAATCAAGATCAATTTGAATACACTGTTTTAATAATCAATGCTCTGAAAAACGAAGTGACCAACACAACAACAGAGGTAGTAAATCCGGCTAGACAATATTTCCAGACTAATTCATTTTCACTCCGAGCCAAAAGGTCAATGACCCTTTTGAAGAAATTCCACCTGAATCCATTAACCGCAGGGCAGTAGACCAACAGAAGCTTAAGGGTTTCATATTGATCTTTCTCCTGACAGAACCTGCAAAATGCACACTTTTCCTGTACCAGCCCAATTCTGACCAAAACTTCTATGGTGAGCAAAAGGTTCCTTCGAAACCTAAAAAATAAATATTGGGTACTTTTGTTAGGATAGATTGGCAAAAAGGGGGTTAATGCCCCCAACCTCTTATGATCCTCCTGCAAGTGACACAGTGAAGCATACTGGTGGAAACCATCAACAGTATGTATCCAATCAAGAATATATAAAACATATTTTACTTCGGTTGGACTCCCCATCAACTCACTCGCAGTACAACCACATTCAAATAATTAAAACTGTACAATACCCATCAAATTCTTGCAGTACCCCACATCCCTTCTCCAACAAAATGTCTTTCAAATCCACAAACAAAAATCCCTTGCTGGGTTACAAGATCTTCCTATGCTTCAAGACACGTCCAATGAGCTATAGTTTTCAAATACACTTTGCCCCGCTCATATCGCATTGCGAGCAGAGGGGTGGAGCCAGGGACACAAAAGTCCCTCCTTCAAATCAGGGCTTCAAGTACAGGTAGGTAGCTTAAAATATTCAGATTATAGATTTCAATTCCATATAGGATCTTCGGTACAATTTTCCCTTCGTAAAAGCGAATGCAAGGCAATAAGGAAAATCTACCGAAACGCAAGTCCACCCTACACAGCTGATTTGCCATACCAATGGCATCGATTCTCAAACAGGACCGCAATTTGATTTTATTTATTTTTAACAAAGAAGCCCAGATAAAGGAGGGAGTTAGCTGTATCAACATGATCAGAACAGATCCGCCAACTAAAGGGAGCTTTCTATTTCTGATTGGAAAGTTGCATAATCTTTGACTTAGTTGAACTCATCTTTAAGGAATGTGTTTTGTCAAGAAAATCAGAAAAGATCAGTACCACGAGCCAATGCATACGAATCAGTACCCTGAACCCATTATATAAACTGGTACCAAGAGCTCATTTAAAGGGATTGGTACACTGAGCCCATTAATGTGGCTACGTTCCACGAGTTCATGAGCCCATGAATTTGAATAGATTATTATGTTAGTTGACTGATTGCATCAGCAATTCCAAATAACTTGGTTCTTTGGAGCAAAGTGAATAAGTCATATTGTTAAACAAGCTTGGAGTTGCAAGTAGAATATATTTGAATATGTCGATACCTTTATTTACACCACATTCATAGCACTTCTGGTCTCTTGGGATACCTAGATTCGTTTTTCTATGCCCAAATAGTGCTTTGTTAACTTTAAACCTCATTTGTCCTCAAAGTACGGGCTTCATTTGCCTGTGGCCTTGTGTGCTTACAGCCCAAGATCGGGAAGAGCTCCTGGCGACTCTCTTGGGGCATTGCCCCCATGATGTGCTCAGTCTTGTTGAGGAGAATGTAGGAGACGAGCGGCGTCAGGCTCACAAGCAGGACAGGCGAGTCCTGATGGAACCTGAGTCGACTTTGCCGTGCGTGGGCCTGAGGACACAGAGGATGTGGTTGTGCTTTCTTCTCTGACATATCAGTGCTGACACCACAATAAACATACAGGCTGTAATAGCAATGGATTAGGCTGACAAAAGGTAGCAGCAAAATAAATATATCATCATATTCTGAAAAGTGGCAGCCATCATTGAAAGTGCACACCACACGCCCATGTTTTAATTAGGTGTCCCTCAACGGGTCATCTTGTAATTCAAGGTAAGGTGGTCTTGTATAGCTCACCTATGCCATTTGGGCAATCTCGTTTCACATGGGCCTGCGAAAAATTAAGGGGTAAGAGGTTGTTAGTGGGGTGGACGGAAAGGCAGGTGTAAAACCTGAGGTGTTGATGAGTGGAGGCTGGAGGTAGCCGAGCACAGGCATTGTTCTATGGGCTTTTGGTGGTGATGCTTGGTGTTGCATTTTAAGAAGGAAGCAAAGCCCAATATCTGATCAATTACACTGCTGTTTGGCCAGGTCATAAGGCGGCTTGTGGCGTGGGAGGAGTTAAGCTTCGGGATAGATCCGTCAAGATTAAAGTTAATGTGGTATTGGAAGGCTTGGAGTTCCTGTGTGCAAGGTGGTCTCTGTGTGTGGTGCCAGGTGGTAGGAGATTAGGAGAGAATTCAGTTAGTTGGGGGGAAAGGGAGTACACAACAAATAAGTAAAACATAGTGGGAAAAATGCTTGCGGCGTCAATGCAGTGGGACACAGCTAAGAGCAAAATCACAGTGGGGCATCAATGCAGCGAGGCCTATCTTGGAGCAAAAACACGCTGGGGAGCAAATGGAGTGAGCTACACCCAGTAGCAAAATGACAGCATTCATAAATGCAGTAGGATACCTGCAGGAGCAAAATCACAGTGAGGAACCAATATACAGGACATAGGATGGAGCGAAATCACAGCGGGAAGTACAAGCAGTGAGACACACCTAGGATGAAAATCACAGTGGGGCCTGTATGCAGTGAAATATTCCTAGGAAATGGATCTATGTGATCACTGCGACCCCCATAATAACGACGGCCGAAAAAGCCAACTTTTGTTTTTACACCACATATATATGCGGGGGTGAGACCCCCGCAGCTCCCCATATTACTATAATACCACATACCCCCCCACATATATATGTGGTGTAAGGGAGGTGTTTTGGCTATCGGAATTATGAGGGTGACATTTTGGGCCATTACCCCAGGGAATACAACATAGGGGGAGCAAAGGGAGGCTGTAGGCTACACCCAGGAGCAAAATCACAGCCGGCATCAATGCAGTGGGACATACCTAGGAGCAAAATCACAGCGGGGAACCCAAATGCAGAGGGACACAGGATGGGGCAAAATCTTAGTGGGACCCAAATAGGTGCAAAATCACAGTGCAGGCATAAATGCAGAATACACCTCTGGTAACAAAATCACAGTGCATGTCATAAACGTAGTGGGGCACAGCTAGGAGCAAAATCACAGTGGTAGCAAAAATGCAATGGGACAAACCTGGGAGCAACAACACAGTAGAGGTCAGACATAAGAGGGGGCACTTGGTGGCGGGAGAGGGCAAACAGACAACATGGATGCTTGGGCATGGTGGTCCTGCGTACACATCAGGAAAACCAGTAAAATAGCCTGCCCAGTAAGCTACAGCGCTGCAGCGACCAGCGGTCCTGAAAGGGCAAGCAACCCTGAACACCACCCAACTTTCGTTTCCCTTGATCCTCCAGGGATACCCAGCTCCCTGCTTTGCTGGCATAGAGTCCCCCTTGCATGGGCCTTGGCATGAATCCCCTGCATCCTGGTTGTCTTGATCTAGTGAACTTGAGCCAACTGGCAAATGTAGTGTATTCTCATTCCGAAGCTGAACCAGAGTGCCTTCCTTCTACGACTATCTGTCCACGATCTAGAAGCCGCGGCTCCGCCTTTTTCTCTTAGACTGGACCCCCTGTGATGATACCAACTAGCATTGACCTGCCACTACCCTGACTCTTCTGTTTGCATCCAGTGCACAGTGTGCCTCTGTTACACGCAAGCAGAACACGCTTCCAGAGGGCACACGCAAGGGATAAGGGGCCGGCGGCGACTTCCGCAAGTCCACCAAACTCCACCTAGATTGAAGAACTCATCCGTCTCTGCAGAGAGACCACCTACTCATTACAGAGGTTGTGGTACATATGGACCACGGTCTGGCAATAATAGAAATATATCTGCAGAGGAGCCGGCACCTGTTTGGATTACAAACCATGGAGCCTTTTGCCATCCAGCCCACAAGAGCCTACCAACATCATCATATGCAGGGGAAGACAAGATTTGAAATGTACAACACCTGTGCAAGGGATGCTTCTCACTTCCCGTTTTGTAATTGTCGTAGGTTATTTATAAGGCGCTTAATACCCAGAGTTTTCTAAGCGCAGACCCGGGGGTTGAACCTTTGTTGCTCTGTGTTGTCTTGCTTCCAAGGCGAGCGTGTTGCCCCTGAGCTATCCTCCCGAGACCATGTTGATGTCAGTGAAACCTGTGGGGTCCTAGCCTGCTCACTGTCGGCCCCATATTACGTTCCTGTTCATATGGATTCCCATCCTCTGTTGCCTTCACTCATCAATGTGGTTAACCCTAATGCTTTACCCGACTCCCTGACCTCACACAGCGTGTCTGCGGCTTGCCTAGTGCTTCCTGTGCTCTTTATCACTCACATCCTTTGCCACCTAGATCTCTCAGGGAAGTGACTGTTTTGATATCCCCCGATCTATTATCAATTCAGGATTGGGGCTTTGAGCCTGTGCTATAACCTGGTTTTTCAGACATTAGCCTGTCTCAGACACACAACTTCTGATAATACCGGCTTGGCCTTTGCACGTGTACACTATCGTCCTGGTAGTATTTTCTTCACCTTCTACTGAACAGTGGCTCCAAGTGACACCGAATTCCCAAGCCTTAACCTCTTACCCGGCTCCCACACACGATGATCAGAGCAGCTGGCTCAAAATACATACATTTGGACTGGATTCTGGGATCCATCTGTGTATTTCGCGACCAATTTCCTTGCTAATCAGATGATTGACACCATCATGCTGTGACGTGGAGAGGGCAGGAGGCGGTACAAAGAAAAGTACCAAACAGACCTGGAATCCCCATCTAAGACCCAGTCTGATGACCACCCAGACACATGCATTAAAAGGATCTATTTGAATACTGCGAACGTTTTACTGGGAATTACCAAAATGTCGAATCGTAACCCCCCAACCCCTTCACCCCATGTATATGTAGGGGGAGACGCCAACAACCCCCTCCCCACATGCATTATTTACACATATATATGAGGTGAAATTGGGATGTCAAAATTCGACATTTTTGTATTCGCAGTAAATGTATGCGCAGTGATGGGTGTATTCGCAATAAAACACTCTTCCAGGAATTCAGGAACACTTGTAAACATGATGTCTTAACCCCAAAAGGTGAAGCATCCCAACATAAAGTGGAGCAACTTTGCACATAATTGACTGAGGCTGAATCCTCTCTCTCATAGAAACCGGAGACACGTGGATACCTTGAAGTGCCCCACACAGTTGATCGCACTGTCCCTTGGACTAACGGGTGTTTGGCAGATGCAGGAAGGTGAACAGGAGGATGCTGACAGTGTAAGAAAGGGCACTTGAGTGAGGAGGATAGGATGGACGGTGCACTAACACTGCAATCTCACACTTTCGGTCTCCCTAGCCTCTGGCCAGGTAAGGATCTCCACCTGTGCCCTTTGCAAAGCTGTGCATTACAGCTAAATGATGTGAACAGGGCAAAAGCAGGCATGCAGGGTTCATCAAATTGCAATGGCTGCCTGTCCAAGAGGAGGGGGGCAGGTCAAGGATGATGGAGTGTGTACAATTTAGGGGGATAGTTATGCAGTCTGAGGCCTGACCGTGTTGGGTGCAGGATCTGCGATTCAGGGGGATAGCGCTGTTATCGGAAGCTTGAGCATGTAGAGGTACAGGATATGCAATGTGAGCGATAGCTGTGCCGACTAAATCCTGACCCTATGGGGTGACGTGTAGGCAATTTAAGAGCATAGTATTGTTGTCTGAAGCCCTTATGAGCACAGAATAGGCTACCTTTTACCCCATTCAAGAATACTGCTATATGGTTCTCGCTAGCCAATAGTGGGAGTATGCCTTTCTTCATCCTGATCCAATACTGTCAGAGCAGTTTAACTGCTAGTTTATATGACAATTCCTTATCCAATCGTAGTCAGCACATCAAGACCACAGGCCGCATTATGAGTGTGGCGGTACGGAAACAAGAGCACCGGTAAGCTCACCAGCACCTTTGATTACGGACCGCCACACTACGAGTTTGCCTTCTGGGGCCGCTGCGCCCATCAGGTCTGACCCTGCCGGGCGCAGCGGGCGCGGTAGGCAGACTCATCACAGAAGCATCGACATCTTTAGTAACGGTGCCGATGCTTCCGTGAACCCGTTCCCATGGAGTCCTAACAGACTCCATGGGAATGGCGACTAACATTTACCGGCACCCAGCTTCCCTGTCGGCCGGGACTTGTAATGACCTGGTGGCACTGGGAAGCTAGGTGCTGGTAAATTGTTCTTAGTCCATCGGCAACCCACCGCTACCACCGGCAGGATTATCACCGGACTCGTAATGAGGCCGTAGGTGCTTTGCCTGTGGCCGATTCGCCTTTTGCCTCAAGGAACTCTTTTAAAATCCTTCGTCTGCGCATCCTTTCCCTACGTTGAGCATTCACCCAAAGCATTTTGATATTGTGCAAATATCCTCCTGCGGTTTAGCCAGTGGCGGCCTCGGAAGTAGAATGCAGTGTGTGGTAATACAATGTCAAATAATAATTATTGGAAGGGATGCCATAATGCAATGTACCATGAGGTTCTCTAATCGCTGCTATGGGGCCTATATTATACTCACGTGTTATTAACCATGACAATATCTGACCCAGGCCTATATCCTTTGGCCTCTTTATTTATTCATGTACAGTTGATATATAAGGCCCCCGCTGTGCGAGGCAGCCCTTCAAGGTGCCACTGCAGTATTGTGTTACTTTCTGGACACAATCCACCTTTTCTATACTCTCTTTCAATGTAGCTTTGTCTTATGTATTAATGGCGGCAGTCTCGATTGCCTCAGTGTCATTCTCAGGGACATTCAGTTCATGTGAAATGGTGGTCGGTATGCCAAGTTCTCTGGAGATCCACATGCAGGCATTTTAACCCTGGAAAGCCTCCCACATAACCTGATAATTATACCCAAAATACCTTTATTATTTCTTCAGGCACCAGAGTACGGAAGTCAAGGTTTGTTATGGTGCGTGATTTGAACCTCCAGTGATATTGACATATTGCCCATTCAGCAATTGCAGTGAACGGCGTCTACTCTTGTGGCTGTATATCGTCTATTTATATAGACACATACAAAGGAATGTCCTGACTTTGTCGTGCTTACGTCTCCGCAAATCAGATGACCAATTAAAAGACGTCTGCTTTTTCAAAAGTTGATAAGTCTTGAAAGGAGGCCGCGGGAGCGGACCTGGCAGGGTTTACATCCAAAATGGCGTTGAAATCTCCTACAAACATTATTGCACACGTGCTAGAGATAAAACCCATTAAATTACAAATACTATGTTTTTCCAAAATAATGATGCATCTAAATAGTTGCAAGTACAAAAAAAAGACTCCACTTTAACCCTAAACTGACTGTTCAACTCAACTCAAATCTCTTTTCATCTTTTTCTGATGAAACCAGGAGTGCCATGAAAATTGGCTAACGCCAAATACAATAGCAGAACTGAAGAGATAATAATAATAATATTTCGTTTTTTATATAGCGCTTTAATCTAAAGGGCTTTACATAGGGCATATTTACATACATTACCATTATTACCCAATCGAAATTGGTACTCGATGAATGGCCTGTTGACATGGCTGACTCCAACAAAACACAACTGATCCGGACTAACATGGTAAAAGCCCACACCTCCTGCAGATCAACAATAACTGTCAGTGGAATAATAAACCACCCCATAAGGCCGCAGGTTCAAGACTACCAATTGGCACGAAATATGTTTTTATATAATGAAAGCTTCCCTATAAAAAAAAGAAAACGATATTAAATGCTCGGGGAGTGATGGCACACGCATCTCACATTAAGAGAGACCTCGCTTAAGAGACATGTCTTCTGAACATAGGAGGCATGGAAAACCAAGTAGGGCAATCTCACTGGGCCTAGTCAAATCATTGTTTTGTACTGTGTTCCCTTCCTTTGCCTTGTCGCGCTCTGAAACACTTGTGTATGAGCGCGATACAAATAAAATATCAATATCAATTCTGCATCATCCTGCCATATTGCAACGTATCATCTTGCTGGAGATTGTGAGGTTCTGGGATTCCAAGATATTGCCCATGATTAGATAGGAAATGTAACCCATCCTCAAGAGACGCAAAGAATGTTTTTTTCTGAATTATCTTGGAAAGAAATAACATCCAGTGTTTTAAACCTTTTTGACATGAGCGCTTGCGTTTTTGTCAGTTAATTATCTCCGGCGGCTTGTATGGCCAGACTCAAATCTGGGGAAATGTTGCAATGTTCGCACCTTTCTTGCTGCTCTCAGCATGAGGTTTCGAGCGGTCTCTGTAGTGTGCTCTTACGGCCTAGGCGTCTGACCAAGTGCAGGCCAGGAATCTCAGGACGGGTGAACCCTCTCTACCAAGAAGTGCTGCGCTCCCAGACAATGTTGCCTCCAGTTATGTATCCATGGAGCCACAAGCAGCTGCTTCAGGCAGGCCAATGATCCATACATTATTCCGCCTCAGCCTAGGATCAAAACCTCTGTCTTTCTCCATTCCCTTGGCTAAATCCTCCTTAATGACTTTGGTGTCAGTCCTGTTTTTGTACCACCACATCCCACCTTTTATCTTTTCTGCTCCTCATTTCACAGTGAATGATTCCCTGCAGAGTTGCAGCATCAGTTTCAAAGTGAGGTTCTGGTTCTGCCTCAAGACTTGGTCAGAGGAGGCCAGCAGGGGACTGGGGGATTTCATTTTAGCCTATGTCTGTGTAGACTGTGTGAGAGACGTTTGTAGCATGTGGAGACAGCAGGGTTGAACTCTGGGAGAAACGAGCAGGGATTCTGGCTCCTGCCTCTACCGCCTAACACCTGAAAAGTCCATTCCTGCACCGGTGGGCAAAAGCCCCACCAGGCCACTGAGCACAGTGCCTAAGCCTGTCACAGTGAGGTTTGAGGCGTCTCTCAGCCAGCCAAACAACATACTAAAAAATCCCACATCTGCTCTTTCGCAGAACCTTGCTATGTTGCACATGCGGTACGATGTATCTAATTTGCAGAGAGAGAGAGAGATAGGGAGAGAGAGAGAGCAAGATGGGGAGAGAGAGAGAGAGGGAGAAAGAGAGAGAGAGAAAGAAATTGAAATGGGTCCTGTCTGAGATGTCTGCAAGAGGCCAGTGGTAACAGGTTGTTTTGCCTTGTATGGCCTACTCACGTCTTTGCCCAACTAACCCACTGTCCTCTAAGATCTCCTACCACCTCACACTGCCTAAATAAATCCCCTACAGATGGCTGACAAAGGCCTAGCTGTTAGCGCATCAACACTAATCGTGCTGTGACAAACCTCCACTATCTAGCCCTAGAGCCCTCTCCAACATCAGCAGTTAACCAGACCCAAAATGCAGTAGCCTATCAGATCTTGGGCTCTTCCCTATGGATCACATACCCAGAGGTGTCTCTGCCAAACCCGTAGAAAGCAGATCGGCACGCAGGAATTGGGTAATTCCGTACTTCGCCCATCAACACGACAGGTTTCAAATCCGCCTCTCGCACTATCCCACTAATGACCCCCCTTTTTCTTACAGAGCCAAATGCAGGGAGGCCACCGCAAGTTACAGAAGGGCACTATACAAGACCACTTATATCACACAAAGACCGCTCTCCTTATTAAATGTAGGCGATAAAACACTTGTGAACATACGTGCATGGGTTCCATGTAATAATGTCGCCACAAAAATCTCGCCATGCAAAAATATCGCCGAAAAATTGCCGTTTTTTGTGGCGACATTATTGCATGGAACATGCGGGGGACACCACCGCAACCCCCAAACTTTTTTTTTTTCAATTATTTTTTTTGCCCCTGTCCCCATATATATGGTCACCCAAATAATATTGCCACGACATTTTCCCGGCAATATTATTTACGGCGACCATATATATGGCGATATTATTACCTGATACCCGTGCATGTAGCCAATCTTTTAACGTCCAACTTGGTTCCTCTGAATCAATCCAATGTCATACCTAGATGCTCCACACCACACATCAAAACCACTGTAGATGTTTTCTACTCCTACATGAAATGAATCCCTACTTGCAAGCTGCAGAGGTTTCACTCGGCGTCTAGAAAGTATTGGGTTCCCCGGATTGACCCTTTTTCTTTAACATTTTTAGGAAATTGGAGTGGGGCCGGAAATGTATAATCTTGTTGCAATTACTATAAACTGAGCGCACTGCCGGGGTTGTGACTAATGGTATTTTATCCAGCTCCTTGGACCTTGCTAGGGGAACATGCCAGGCCTGCCTGCTTTCTCAGATTTTATTCCCATTAATAGGTGCTTTTTAGGAGTGACATGTGACAAGGGGCCTACACATGTATAATCATACTCTCCTTGTTTCTATGTGCACAGATGACGGATACTGTACCTAAGGGAACTCAAGGTTCTGTTCTGCTTGGGAAATAGTGTTCATAGCTACTTACTCTTTCCCTATTGATTATAGGAACTATCTCTGTCATGTGCTGGGATATGCTTCCCAAATTAGGATATCAATGCATTAATATACCTATTTTTACCCTAGTCTTTGATATGATATGATAGGTTATTTATAACGTGCTTAATACCCAGAGGTTTCTAAGCATGGACCGGGGAACGAACCTGTGTTGCTCCGTGTCGTCTTGCTTCCAAGGTGAGCACATTGCTGCTGAGCTATCCTCCCAAGATTCACTTTCATAAAGAAGGCTCAAGGCGATCTCAAGCAAATTACTTTGGGGTTTATACAGCCCACAGATCGCATGGGTGACATTTTTGGGACCACTGGACTCGGGGGGGCTTGAGTGTGCCCGATATTCAAATGTACGATCTAGTTGCTCAATTACAATTGCTGTGCTATTGGCACACTGCTGCAATAAGCCCACCATATCAAGGATTGGAGTAAGCATGTATCAACATGTTGCGCTCTCTAGCGCCTTGAATGAGACTCTTAAAGGTAGATCTGCTGATACTCCTGACGTGAGGATCTGGGCGTGTCCGCGACTTCACACACATCTTGGTTTGCCAAGGTCCTTATGTTTCTATTCAGAGGCCCTTCGCCCAGTGTGCATTACTGGCTTGGCATTTCTGGGACTGATTCAGTTCAGATGAGGATTCATTACATATACACCAGGGTATCAGGTAATATTATCCCCAGCAGAAATATTGCCATATATATGGACGTCGGGAGCGGCCATGGGGGATAGTTTCAGTGGGGATAATATTTGGGGTTATTGGGAGCAGGGGTTGCGGAGGTGTCACCCACTCCCTTTCAAATAATATGGGGGTTGCTGGGGTCTCCCCCGCAGGTTCCAGGCCGTAACATTGCTGCAAAAATATGACAATATTTTTGTATGGCAATATTTTTGCGGGGATATTAACACATGGATCCTACACAACACTGTGTGAACTGGATGGCCACATGCATTGTGCTACATAAGGCTTAGAAGTGATTCTAAGCCATTACTACAGGACTTCCCCCGTGCCCTCTGGGATAGCAAAATCCTTCATGATACATTGAACTATGAGGGGTACTGTAGACCCCCCTCCTCTTCATATAAATCAGCTTTGTCGCCAGAGCCCCTCTCTAACACACCAATGGGAAAAATATGTTAAGTATCTTTTGACAAATCCCCAAAGGAAACTATGTCAAACGCACCTCTCTCTGATATAATCCTAAACCCCTACATGTTTAATTTCTTAACCTGTACTACAATAGCGTGCTGAAGTTTCCTCGATTAGACCCAGACTGTGGC
This sequence comes from Ambystoma mexicanum, assembly GCF_040938575.1. Taxonomy (NCBI): domain Eukaryota; kingdom Metazoa; phylum Chordata; class Amphibia; order Caudata; family Ambystomatidae; genus Ambystoma; species Ambystoma mexicanum. The sequence continues at coordinate 247,500,220 of NC_090924.1, read as the reverse complement.
ATTGATTGGCCAAGACGTCATATCGCCCATCCCTTCTTCTTGCGCATGGCATGCCTTTGCAAAACTATACATCGATTCAGGGCAAACGTATAGGAGAAAGCCTCTGAAAGCACAGGAGTTACCATAGAAATGTCACCCCAAAAATGTCTTTTGAGCTGCTTACAAGAGATCGAAAAGCTGCTATGCAAAATGGTGGCTAAGGCCTGTCTTTTGGCTAAATTGTTGTCAATGAAATGCTGTCTAGCAGGCCCTTCCCCTACTGTTGCACACTGGATACATCTACTTGCCTGGTGTGACAAACAAGCGGAGACCAGACGTGAATGCATGGTTCTGTCCATCAGACAGAAAAACGACCTGCCCTATTTTTGGCAATATTTGTCCACCTGAATTAAAAATGATCAAGAAGTGATATTACCTTACTTCTGCCTTGTTGCTAAATAAGCTGGTTCTTCAGTGTTCAGCCATCCTGAGGGGCCCTTTGCCTCATAACATTCGGCAGTGTATGGTGCTACACACAAAGCAGAAAACCCACCTGCGTATTCAGGTTACTTGCTTGTGTTGCTCTGTTCCTCTTCGTTACACACTCCAAAGTGAATGTATGTCATGCTTTTGGCATGAATAAAAAGAAAATGAAATGAAGTAAAAGCTGGTAAAATAGCTCAGCGGGTTGAGCGCTCGCTGTTGCGATCTGAGCGTGAGCTGCAGGTCGCAGGTTCGAAACCAGGCAAGACCAACTCATCCTTCTGAAATCGATAAATGACTACCAATTTCAGTTGGGTGATATTGTATGCAAATATGTGCTCTGTAAAGCGCTTTCGATAAAGGCGCTATATAAATAACACATCATTACATTAAAAGAGGGTCATAGATAAGGACTCAAATTAACAGTTTCAGTAGGGACAGACAGGAGCAGGACATAGTGGGAAACTTAGGAGCAACAGCGTTAGGAGGAGTAACAGTGCGTGTGGACAGTGGGCGTGTCCTGTTCTTAGCTATGTCTCTGGGCTCGGTGAGAGATGATTGGCTGACGTTGGGGGAGTATGTCACTTAGTTACATATGAGTTTCTTTTATCTCACAATGGGAAAGCAGTTGTCTGGGTATGAATTTAAAAGGGAGAAATGCTTTGTATGTCATTCAGGCGCAAGGGAAGAGAGGGGATTGGTAGTCAGCCTGCATTAGGAGACTTGTGTTACTGTATAATTACTGTACTGTACTGTATAATTTGCGGCTTCCCTACCTCGCAAAATTCTGTGATCCTGGGGACATCATTATCTCCCTGTACCTCCTTCTCACATCTGCAAACATTTGGAGGACTTCCACGCAGATTCAATATATAAAGCGATTGTGGCATTGTCGAGCTGCTTTGAAAGTGTTGTCTCATTCATGGCCACAGCCAACAAAAGAATTGACAACATCTCCTAGATTAACAAGGTGAAGCATAACAGGCACCAATTCATCGATTTGAAAATGTGTTCATTTATTTCCATTTTCCAGCTTTGTATCACCCTCAATCAAAGAAGCGTAAAACGCAAAGAGGGGGCTGGGCTTGGTCATAGCATTGCCCTCCCATTTTCCGAGGTCTCTGCCTTTCGCTGTGTGCTCTAGCACCTTGTAGCGTCTCTTGTGCTAGATGGAATTACCAATAAAGATCTCAGAACAAATAAATGGACAAACTCGGAAAATATGGCAAAATACTACTTTATTCTTAATTTAATAAAGCAGGGCAAAATGGCAGACATCGGACTCATGCTTGCACACTCACACATAAACTTGATTATACAGAGGTTATGTACCCCATTAGCACCCGGCACGGCAAATCCACGGAATACACTGCATGTGGATTGTCTTGTTTCTGAGCCTTACCACAGTGTAATCCTGTGGACGCACTTGTGTGCATCCCGCGCTTGGTACACTCTTTTCTTTTTCTGGCGACCATGGAAAGGGAGAAAGGACCACACGTAGTCCCTTTTCCCTTTTCCAAGGTGGCCAGTTTCCTCCCATTCATTAGTACGTAGCAACTTGTCCCAAAATGGTGCCCTGTTGCTCCGTGCTAATGAAGCTGTACGCACGTTCTAGTGTTCCTAGAACTAACACGTACTGCGACGAAACCTTTTCAAACGGCAAAAGAAATGCCGAATGAAAAGGTTTCGTCAGCCATTAGTGTTCTGGGGCTGATAACTCTGGAAAACTAGCATCCCAAGCCTGCAGACCCCAGAATAGTAATGGCAATAACCAGCTCGCCGACAGGCCATTACCGCCTAAAGGTAATGCCTCTGGGGCCACCGTTAAGGCCCTTGCTATGCTTGGTTCTGTAACTTCAGGCCCCGGGGGCATTACCTTAGGCGGTAATGGACCGCCGGCTCAGCGGTTATTGCCACAATATGTCTCATTGATGATATCATCCTACGTGGCAAACTACAAAACCTATTGAAGGGAAGGATTGGTTAAGGGGACATATGTACCTGTGATATACATAGGGGTTAGTACTTAATTCACTGCCCCTTCGACTTCTGAATTACGTGTTAGGAGACCGCAAATTTGTCCATTTCAACCTCCTATTTCCTGCTATTTGATTTCCTTATACTGGGTGTTCTTACTCCTCTTGGCCTCTAGAGAATTGCTCACTCTATTTTGTATGGACCTTGTCCACTGTTAATTGTCCAATACTTGGCTCTTGCAAATGTGCCCTGCTTCTTTAATCTAAGAGAAATATGTTTTACGTACATGGCTTATATGTCTACCTCCCCTTGTGCCTTGCAATTATTCCTTAAAATAGCACCCTTGATCTCAGTCCAACACAGACTCCTCTTTATTTTGCGTGCAAAGCTATTTCTCCAACAACTTCTGACTCTGCATCCCTGGTCTGTCTCTGAGGTAGCGGAATTGAATCTTCACACAAGCCGAAGTCAATTTTTCTATTATGGCCACCTTAGCCACTTTATATTTTCCTCTATAGCAAGATTCTATATGTCTCATCTACCATGTGTTACTGCATATTTACATTTATTGGTCAGCAGGTTACTTGATCTTCTTTGTATATATGATTACTTTATCATTTCGTACATGTTTCTCTTGTCACTTCAGTTACATCATTACTCTTATGTATTTTCATATCGTTTCAGTATGTCCTCATATATCTTCTTCATGACATCACTCTGCCCTCGTCAGATTTCACTCAGCGCTCCATGATGTCCAAAGGTGCATGCTTACATCCTTCCTCTCTTTCAGTACAAGGGTACATTCGGTATGGTTGTCTGAGTGCATATCGTCTCTTATACACTCAGTGCGGTATAGGGACAACACATGGGGTCCCACATATAGCTCTTCTCCTGCTGTTCCAATACGAGGGCAGTGAGGGGGCGGGAGCTAGGGAAAACGCATGCCCCTGCTCCTCTACAGTTGGCTTCCCCATCGTAGTCATAGACAGAATGAAGGAAGATTTTAGCTCAACATTCGGCTGGAGGTTTCTTTCTGGAGACTGCATTTCACATAATGCTTTAGTAACATTTTTACATTTCCTGGCTCTGTTCATACACAGTTAGATGATAATTATTCTCAATATATAGGCCCTCATTACAACCCTGGCGTTAAGGGGTTAACAGCGCCGTAAAAGGTGGCAGCGCCGTTAACCCCTTAACGCCTGATTACGAGGTCCCTTTGCGGGTTGGAGATTTTAACACCTGCTTTTTGCAGGCGTTAAAAACCAACCCGTAAAGGGACCTTGGTGCTAAGTACGGTGCCGCAATTTGCGGCACCGTACTTAGCGCCTTCCCCATTCCCATTGAGCCCTATGGGGCAAAAATGGGAATGGGGAAGGGCCATGGCGGCATGGGGAATTACCGCCCCGCCAACCTCGGAATGGGGCGGTAATTCCCCATTCCGCCATGGCAGAGTCGGTAAGTTACCGGAATGGACCATGGTGCTATTAGCACCATGGTCCAACGCCAGGGTCGTAATGAGGGCCATAATGTAGGTCACAGTTGTCGCTCTATGATTAAGGTTACAGCGCATATTACATTGGAAAAAGCAAAACTATTTACTTCTATAACTTTCGCTAACATTCGTAAGTATTCGGTGTATGCGGCAGGCAACTGGTCTTGCCAATTTTAAACAATCATGTTGGATTTGGCAACATTTCATTAACGTTCTAATTTTTAAAATGAATGCTGAAAAAAACATTTTATTTGTATTGTGATTTCCATAGAGGCAGAAAAATCACACTTTAGTCCACCATATCTGAAACTGTAAGCTCCAATTTTTTAGATTTCTGGCAGACACGCAAGTCTTAGGCTGAAGGTGGACACATCTCAGAACATGGAAAATCATGTCTTCCAGACTTGATATTGATGTTTGCGTACATGCACAGTAGATGCAGAGGAGCAAATGAAATTAAGTTTATACCACCCAAGAACCTTACAAATCTACAAACAGTGCACTCAGCATGGATCCATGTTCAGTAGGGAGGGATGTGATAAAGGAACTGAGAGATATCCTCCAAAATGCAAAATTCACCTGTAGCACGAACGCGTGCGTGCGCGCACACACATACACACGACTTACATGCTGATGCCATTGACAAATACACAGTAGGATGAAAAAAAGTAATTGTAGAAGAAAGTACACATTGTACAACATACAACAAGGCCTCTACAAGACCAACCAGATTACCCTATACCAACATGCTCTGTGTGCCACTAGTAAAAAGAGCTAGAGCGGGTGGATCCAGCTTCCCATATCTCGCACCTACTCACTGGAATGCCTTACCTCCCACCATCCGAAGTGAGGCCTCCCTCCTCGCTTTCCGTAAAGCAATGAAAACCATCCTCTTCTCATGAGGTCCTTCGTAGCGGCATGAATACCAACCATAGGACCCACTGCTTAATCTGTATTGACCAATCAAATAAGCTGTAATGATACCTATGTCTGTGTTTGTATGCAATTTGCCATTTACTGCTACCATGTCTGTACCTCTGTAACTAAGCTCATGCAAGTAACAGCGCCTCAATGCCCTTGGGCTGCTTGCGCGCTATATAAATATAAATTTAAAAAAACAACACAATTCTACACACACACCCAGCCAGCTCCCACAGGCAAAAAAGGAAAGCTTTGTGGAACACACATAATAACATATGACAATTAACAAACAAAGCATCAAGCATACTGCTCCATGTACACCACACCATACGACAACACAACTCTACACCCAGCCAGCCCCCACAGGTAAAGGAAAGCTTTGTGGAACACACATAATAAAAAAATTACAATTAGCAAGCAAAGCATCAAGCATACTGCTCCATGCACACCATACAACAACACAACTCCGCACACACACCAAGCCAGCTCCCACAGGTAAAGGAACGCTTTGTGGAACACACATAATAACACATGACAATTAACAAACAAAGCATCAAGAATACTGCTCCATGTTTTGTCAACATTTGAACATGATGCCCAATCACATAGCCATATGCCCCATATTAAACCTGCTACTTATATAGCGACAGCCACAGCAACACAAAAATACATGCCACGTTCAGGTTATTGATTCTCTCACAACTAGACAGTAAGCACACAACCACCACACCCTTACACACAATCACAATCACACACACACACACACACACCTCCTGTGACATGTATAAAATGCTAATAAAAAACAGTAAAAAAAAAAAACGATGTTACTCATCTACAGTGTTTGAACTGCACAAAATATTAGTATATATAAGGAACACCCAAATATTTAAAAATATCCACAAGTATACTGTGTCAATAACAACATGCAAATATTTAATTCCAGATCCAAATCTATCTGTCTATCTGCTCCCAGTTTCAGCACTGGAAACCCCTAAGCATTAAGGGTAGGGGGCAACATACCGCAGCAGAGGCCTCATCCTTGGTGCACAGTGAGTGAGTCTGATAACTCTGGTGACTTATACACAAACAAAATGAAAAACCAGAATTGCAACGAAAACACCCAGCTCATGTTTTTCAGGTAGACATCTACCCGCTTTTGACCTTGGCCAATCATCATCAACATACACCCCATCCACCCACATCTGCGACAAACACAGAGTCAGCAACACACACTGCAGACACACATACCATCGACAAACAACAGCCACCACAACCACTATCGTCAATACACCCAGGATAACTACTGACACTCCACCCACTACCACATGCACAAACCTACACTGAAGCATTCCCACAAACTCACTTCAACTCCTGAATCACAAAACAACTCCACCCCCACTGACACCACCACAACACAAACCCATACAAATGACATGTCTACCATCACACACATTTCAAGGTCCCATGCTGCCGGGATGCAAACTGGCCACAGCAGTCATTTGCTCCATTTGCTTCACCCATTTACAAACAGGCATTCTCCCTAAGGTGCTATCCAAGCCACAAGTGTGTAATAGCCTTAGGTGATGACAGTCATGTAACACATACACATATGCCCCAGTACAGTAACCCTGAACTGTGCTGCTCATGCACTCTCAATCAATACATTGTCCGAATATTAGACAATTACTTTCCACTATACCCATCCCACAGCATGTGGTGTGGTGATGTCTCCTGCCTGCATCTTGGGGTATGTGGGGAGGTGAAAATGCGGCCAGAGTGCAGCCACCTGCTCTGTGACACAGGACCTGTGTGTGGGGTGGGAAGGATACCCTGATCCCTAACCCTGAATATCTGACTAAGGGTGCAGGGACTCATTGCATGTGCATACAATGGTCTGACCTGGCAGGCAGAACGGCACCCGCAAGCAGAACATGTCAGATGCACCGCCACCATTCTGAATGGTGCTGGTGCATCCAACCTCCCATTCCCATTTGAGCCCTGTGGGGCTCAAATGGGAATGGGGAGCATTTAATTCCGGCGCCCGTGAATGGGCAATTACCGGGTCAGGCGGGACGTAATGACCCGGTAATTGCCCATTCGCGGGTGCCAGAAAAAATTGCAGGTTTGGCGGCAGCCTGCTGGTTTTACCGACAAGGCTATCGCCAAATTTGTAATGAGGCCCAAAGTCCCAGTTGACCCTGTCGAAAGCTTTTTCCGCTTCAAGTGCGATAGCAGCATAGCCCTGTCTATCGTTTTTGTCCTGAGAGACTATGTTAAGGGCATTAAGTAATAGTCTAGCATTAGCCGAGATATTACGCCCCTTCACATATCCAACTTGGTCAGGTTTAATCAAAGCGGGGAGAGCCACTTCGATTCTTTTGGCGAGGATTTTAGCCGAGATTTTACTTTCAATATTAATAAGAAAAATTGGCCGATAGTTACTTGGAAGAGTGGGGCCTTTATCTACTTTAGGGAATAATAAGTGAAGAGCCTCAGAAAAAGAGCTGGAAGAGGATTTCTGAGAGATAAAGTAGGAGAATAACGATTTAAGTTAAGGAGTGAGGAAAAGGGCTAGACTATCATAGAACTCAGTAGAAAGACCATCCTGCCCGGGGGCCTTTGCCCTACCCAACCCTTAATGGCACGAGTGATTTCAGGGAGTACAATATCACCTTCTAAATCAGATAGGTCAGTTTGAGAATAGGAAGATCTATTAATATTGTTGAGAAATTAGTCAATATTCTCAGAAGGGACAGTGGTGTCAGGGGTGTATAAGTCGATATACATTTTTTAAAAACAGTTCAAGATATCATCAGGATGATTATAGGCAGTGCCAGACGTATCTTTAATGTGTGATATGTATGTTCTTTCTTTCCTAGTTTTGAGGTAGGAGGCGAGTGATTTACCAGCTTTATTAGAAGTGTGGAAGATCTTAGTCTTATATTTTAATATAGTCCCGTCCCAGCAGCCAATTCAGTGAGTTCATTGTTGATTTGGAAGCGTAAGGTCATGACCAGACGAAGGTTTCATTGCACTGGAGGCTTGATAATAAAATGTTTCAGCCCAGGACAGTTGCGTATACAAATTGTCAAAATGTTGTCTACGCAACCTTTTTTTATTGTTCGAATAAGCCATAATATGGCTGCTGAGGGCAGCCTTGAACCCGTCCCAGTTGTTCACTACAGAAGTATCACTATCATGGTTTTCAATGAAGAATTGTTGCATGAACAACTGAACAGATTAAAAAAACTGCTGGTCTTGTAACAAATTATTACATTTCCATCTGGACGACAGCTGTTTGATATCCTCGAAGTTGAAGAAAGTGTAAACGGAGGCGTGGTTGGAAATAATAATATTTCAGATCAAAGAGTCAATAATAGTGCCTGTGAGAGATTTGGAGGAAAAATGTAATCTAGGCGGAAGAGTGTGTTGTGCAGAGGCGAGTGAAATGTGTAGTCTAGTAGTGTAGGATGGGATAACCTCCATGAATCAATTAGGCCTGTGTCAGAAAGACAACCTACAAAGGATTTGTGGGATTTAGATGCTTTAAATACACAATTAGATTTCCGGTCTAGGGAACGGGTCAAGGACCTGGTTGACGTCACCACACATAATAAGATTAGTGAAATCATTCTTAAGAATCATTGGTTTGATGGTAACCCAAAAGCTGGGATCGGATAGGGTAGGACCATAGATGTTCAAAATAGAGACATGAACATATCCAATCAAAAGCTTGACCCATACCCACCAACCATTGGTGTCTGCTTCTTGATCCAAAATCTTGAATTATAGTCTCTTGCTGAGCAGTATAGCGACTCCATTTTTCTTGCCTACCGCAGGGCTTGTAATGACCACTTTGACCCAAAGGGATTTGGGCTTTCTTGCTTCAATGCTAGATAGATGAGTTTCTTGTATACATGCAAGTGACGGTCTGAGTTTATTGAGATGGGATAAAATCTTACATCTTTTAATGGGATTGCTGCAACCCTTAACATTCCAGGTGACACACTTAAATAACATTGAAACAATTAGGTAATTGTAAGGACAGAATACAGACCAATAGTGGGCAGATAAAATGAGTATACCTGAAAGAGAAATGCAAAGCTTGAACAATATGAATCAATGAAGTAGAGACATGGTTGAAACCTATGATATCGAGAACAGAACATAAAAGGGAAACACATAAGGATGAGGGGGTAGGAAGGGAAGGGCCGTTCTAGGATAATGTATTTGGAATCAAAAAGTGAGGAAAAAACTCCCAGTTCATGAAAAAACAAGTCAGCAGCCTATATGGCATGAAAACACAAAGAGGATCAGACCAGGAAAAAGGGGAAAAAAGGGAGAAACAGGCAAATAAAAGGGGTAGAAGATACCACCCGAGCCGTCAAAAGGAACGAGATGACTAATGGCGGAAGAGGGACGCCATAGCAGCACCTGACTCATCAAGAGATGATTTCGAGTTAATAACGGCATTAAGTAAAGCCCAACCAGGGCAAAAAGAAAGATAACAAGAACCTCATGTTCAGTTTTGATAGATGGAATAAATGTCTTCAGGTCAGCAGAATTGTCGAACAGTACGCCCTTCATGAGTGACCTTGAAGGAGCATGGGTGATACAAACCATATCTAATATTGAGCTGCTTTAATGCAGGCCGGAAAAATAAGAATTCTTTCCTGCGTAGAGCTGTACTTTTTGCGTCATCTTGTGAGATATATATTCTGCTTCCATTGCCATGTAAGAGGGTGTTTTTCCTTGATTGTTGAGATAATTAGCTGGAGCTGAGTGTATTCACGTAAGTAGAGTATAAGGGATCTGGGAGGAGGGCGAAGGGATGCAGTGTTTCTTAATGGACCAATACGATGAGCACGCTGAATATTGAATGTGTCCAATGGGAGATGGAGACGGGCAGGTAGTAGCTTTTGCACAAATGCAAATTGGTCCGAGCCTTCACAGCCTTCAGGCAGGTCTGAAATGCGTAGGTTGTTACGTCTGCTTCTATTTTCCAAATCCTCATTGTGTTTCTGGAGGTCATTGACAGTTTTTTCTCCAACTGGGCCACCCTTGGAGAAACATACTCCGCCAGACCAACCCTTCTTTCCACCTCCTCCATTCTGTTCTCGAAGCCCTTCCATCTATCATCCAATTGTTGAAGTTTTTGGTTGGTCGTTTCTCTGAATGGCTTTAATGCTCTGATTTCTTGTAGAATATTCACAATGGCTGGGTCCGCCAAGCTGAGAGGAGGTGGTGAGTCACGCTTTGGCCTTTTCAAGTTTGCTGACGAAAGGTTTGCTTCTTTAATGACAGATGATGTCTTTTGATTATTTTTGGCTGTGGCCATTATTGCAAAAGGTGCAAGTTGAGGGACACCAAGGGCGGCAACAGCTAATCAAGAGAAGCTGCTGAAGCAAAGCCAAAAATGATGAGGATGGTAATATGGAGGAATACACCAGATCCAAAGTTGGTCACAGATAGTAGCAAAGGGGTTAAAATGTCAAAGTGCTAAATTAATTAAGAAAAAAGCCTGCATAAAATATGATCGCTGATGTGCCTGAATTGTATAGATAGCCACTTCTAGCACACTTCTCTGCTTAATTGTAATTGTTTTCTTTTCCCTTTACTGCGGTCTTTCTCCTTACTTTTGGTTTTCCTTTTCAGCTCCCTTCACACTAATTTAATTTGTTTCCTCTCATGCCGCTAAGTGTTAGTGGAGGTATAATTGAATGTATTCCTTTTCCTTTCCCCTCCTCTTCTTTTCTTTGTTTTCCTTCTCTCGCCCCTCTTTCCCTCTGTCCCTTTCCTCCACCTCCTCGTCTTTTGTTTTCCTCCTACTCGAATATCCCCTCTCACGTTTCCCTCCTCTGCCCTGTGTCACAGGCTAGTTCGTAATGAAACAGTATGATGTAGTAAAGATCTTCCACAATGGTGTGTAAAACACAGTGCACAGTTATTTGTTTAACGTGCGCTTATCGTGTGAAGATAGAGGAAAACAAAAAGACAAAATAAAACTTAGCTCTGAGTCATTAACGATGACCGCGCGGAGGTAAACAAAGTCATCAGGGGGTGGCGCTGCTGTCTGGATGGGGCCAGCTAGGCCCGAGCCCGCGCACTATGCCACCAGTGAAGCCGGGCGTCTCCTCATGTGAGGCGGCTGTCGTGTGCGGCTGGCGCTGGAAAGGAGAGACAGGGAACACCAGCTTCAACACGAACGGGAAAGTCGGGGTTTCGGGTCACGGCATTCCACACGTTGCTACAACTCCGGAGCGAGGACACGGCAACAAAATGAACAGGTAAGTTTACTTAATGCCTTAATTATTGCGGAGTGAGTCGGGGCCTCTGAACTAGGCGGTCATCATCCACAGCACCTGGCCATGCCCTCCCTCCGGGAATGTATTAAACTCCTATTTGAAGGTTCATTCAATCCACACTCTTGTGCTCAAACGTGTGTTGAACTTTGCACTCTGCATCAAGGCTTCAAATCATTCTTGTATCTACAACTTCTTCTTTCACTAACTTTAGTATTAACCACCCCGTGACTTATAGAATGCTCCAATCTGTATTTATGTTGGAATTAAACATCTAGTTCAATATTTTGCAGCAACTTGGTTTGTTTTCCACTCTGGTGTATTACCCATGCTGATTTTCTTTATACAATGGACTCCCCTTCAAATGAATGGTGAAGGTTCCATTGTGAAGATGCACCAGGATTGTGTGGTCAACTGAAATGTTTATCCAATTACTGATTAACCTATTAAGCTCCCGAACAATAATAAATCACAGTTATAGTCTCTTGTGCAGGGCCATTTCTGGCTGAGGGACCACCTGCCTTTTTAGCTCAGGGGGGGTTAGTGTGGGTGCTTGAAGAAGGAGGCAGGGTGAGTTTGAGAATGGCCAGAGAAAGGAGAAGCTGGAGACAGGGAGAAGGTGGTGGTGGACAGTGTACGCAGCAGGTGGTACCATGAAGAATAAAGGAGGTGTTGGGAGAAATATGATCAAGGAAGAAGGAAGTGGAGAGAGATGTAGAGAGCCAGCTGGTGAAAGGTGAAGCAGAGAGGGTGGGGAAGGGAAATAGAGGCTGTGGAGATACTAAGACCACCAGTGGAAGTGGTGGACGAAAAGGAAGGACAGGACGAAAAGGCTGAGAAAAATCACAATAGGCAAGAAGAGAACAGAGATGGCAACATGCACCCAAAAAGCACTGTTGAAGCTTGACAGGATTTACTTGAGAAGGAAGGATGGGAACAGCCGCCAGGACGAGATCCTGTAGGAATGAACCAACATCAGGGCATAGAGGAATAAAGTGACTCTGGGCTGTTGGGCTTTAGGACCAGGCCCCTTCGCAGGAAAATGGAAAGGAGCCTTAAGCAGAGATTGGGCAGCCTAGAAGCTGGCTTCAAGCTTTGGTGGAGATTGTGGACCATTCTGAAACCCTAGCCCAATAGCAACAATGGTGGGGAGCCATATTACCACCAAGAGACCTCAGTGCATCAAGGGAACCAAAATACAAGTTTTCTGCAAGCCAACGGACGGGCTGAAAGGGGACATTTGGTACTACAAGAGTCTGAGAGCAACACAGGGGAGAGATTCTGAAAGACTCTTGACCCAAGAACGTTGACTACCCCAGGAGATTGCCATTCTAACCTTTGGCTTGACCATGTTTGTGGAAAAGTCCCAAATAAAGCACTATTTGAACATCTATTTGGTATATGTCTTTTGTAGAGCACTCAGCCACAAGGACGTGGTCATGCAAGTCTAGCACTCTGAGGGACAACCCACACACCTGATTTCTCTTTGCCTCATTTGCCATGCACACAGTGAAACTCTGTGCTCTTTCACTTCTGACAGTCGACCGGAAAATCCCAGATGAATCTATATGGGGTCTGTCAGGTGATGCTAAGGCATGAACAAGCGCACGCACTTCCAGGCTGGAGCATATCTCAAGTCCATCACGCAGCCACTCACTCACTCATTTCAGTACTTCGCTCTAAGTACTAGTAACTATTTGGGCAGGATTAATAAGCAGTTGCCCTTTTCTGATAAGTGTGATGATGCTTGGAACATTCTACACTAGACACACAGGCATTTAAAGAACATGCCAAATTTGCAATTAAATTCACACCCTATTCCAGTTGAAACGTGTATGATGTTGGACTGTGGCACACAATGCTTCAGACCAGGGTTCGAAATTGAGGGGAGCTGGGAGCCATTTAGTTCCTGCTTGTAACCTAGAGGAGCCTGGTTAGCTTGACATCCACATGTACCAAGAGCTACGCTTAGCCCCCCAGGCCAACTGATGCCGAACAAACAGTTTAACTGTCTATAAATAAGCTTTGGGACAAATCTAGAGGACATTTAAAGCATAAAGAGCCATAACTGTTGGGCAAAATGATATTTTTGCATTGTATGTGGAAGTTAGTCTCGCCATGGTAGCTCCTGGGCCCTGGTTAATGTCATATAGCTACTTTTAGCTCCTGCTTATCCAATTTTAATTTCGATCTTTGCTTCAGATGCACAATACATATGCTGTCATCGATTCACAACTTGCTCATGTAATCCCCCCAAAAAACAAAAAGATTAAACACATATTGAAATTAACATTTCCAAATGTACCTGCAAAAAAGACAAAGCCTTCTAATTGTTGAAATGGCCTCTACCTACAAAAGTACAGAGTGTAATGCAACATGTTACAGAAACTGAAAAGAAGTCACAGGGAACAAAACATATGGGATCTTTTTTTTTCAAATCACATGCATCAAAATGCTCAAACATTACCTCATAAAAACACGATTAAGGGCCCGATTCATAGAATATTTGCCGGTCCGAAGTGACTTTGCACTTCTGAAAAGTGACTTTGCACTGCCAACACAAACCCTGATTCATGGAACCGTGCAAATAGTATTTTTGCCATGCAAAGTCTGTGGAAAATCATTTTGTACTGCAAAAATGACTATGCGCTGACTTTGCCCTGACTTTGCACTGCAAAAATGCACTTTGCACGGTTCCATGAATCAGGGTTTGTGTTGGCAGTCCAAAGTCACTTTTCAACAGTGCAAAGTCACTTTCAACCGGGCAAATATTCTGTGAATCGGGCCCAGTGCGTAGTCATTTTTGCAGTTCAAAATGACTTTGCCAGTACTTTGCACCGGAAAAATACACTTTGCACAGTTCCATGAATTAGGGTTTGTGTCGGCAGTGCCAAGTCACGTTTCAGCAGTGCAAATTCACTTTGAACCTGGCAAATATTCCATGAATTGGGCCCTAAGCGCCCATCTTGGTGAAATACGCTCCCAGCAACCATGTGTTGTTGGGAGCCTGTCATACATTAGTGTCTGGATGCATTTAAAAGGATCTGGACAGCGCATCTTTGTGCCACTGTCTAGCCCCTCTTGAAGTGCTCAGGTCAGCTTTGCGAATAAGGTGATCTGAGCATTTCAGAAAGTAGCGCATATGAAGCCAGCGCATTCCCTGCACTCTTTTCATTTACACTACTTTATGAGAATCTAGCCGTGGGTATCCAAGAAAATCTGTCAACATAATTCACACATCATTTGCTTGTAGAGCTGCCGCTTTTGAATGTGGTGGTGGCCTGGGGACAGTCAGGCATCCAAGTCAAAAGCAAGTGTGGCCTGCTGTGCAACCACCTGGGTTCATGAACTTGGCCCAGCGCCTGCGCAGTTGCCGGTGTGTCTGGTGTTGCTCCTCGGGAGTGAGGAAGTAAATCAGCCCTAACGTTTTTTGATGTTTACCAAACTAATGATCTTCTATAAAGCTGCCCGGTCTCCATCCGGTGTGTGCAAACCCAGAGAGCAAACCTGAGTCCCAGTGTGTTAAAGGGACCTTGCCCCTTTGAGATGGTTGCTTCCCCCAGTGCGTCACGAGAGGACGTGGCCAAGGAAAGGGGAGGAGCGAGGAAGGAAAGTTAGTATCTTGCTGTAGTTTGAATAAAGAGGTTGCATTCTACTAAGCTGGTGTGTGTCCTTCATTTTATACGACCGAAAGGTCCAACAGCTGGCCACGAGGCTCTTCCAGCACACCACTGTCCTCCTTTACACGCCGGCAATCCTGTCGCGTGTCCATTCATCCGCGCCAGTGATCCCACTGGGCGCCAGGCGCCGGCTCTTCCAGGCTGCGCCTTTCCGCCTCCATCAGCGATCCCGCTGTCCTACCAAAGCAGCCTAGCAAACGCGCTCGCTCCATGTCCAACACAGTGCAAGCACTTCCATTCTCTTCATCCCAGGGCAGGGCCCCTGCCCGCATTCCACACCTTTTTCAGAGACCAGGGGTTGGTCCCTTTTAAGGGATTGTGTCGTCGCGTGTGCTGGATGGAAACTATGCGAGCTTGGCTTCGCTGTCCCTTACCCACTACCCACCCCTAGAGAATCACAAGACCTGGTTGACCACATCCCATGCTAAACCTCATGGCCTAGTTTCTCTTCCCACCCTGCTACTGGCGTGTGTCACGTGCCTGTGGGCGCTGCTGCCCTCTTCTGACGGGGATTGGCCACAGTCAGACCTTTCGTGGGCTTCTTTTAAGGCTTTCCCTGGTACTAGGACTCTGCAGGTATGTGTCTGCTAACGGAGTCATATTTTGTGCTGCTGAATGCTTTTGTTAGTACTTCTCTAATGCATCATGCGTCTGCTGCATATGGATCACAATTGTAGCTTTTACCTAATCTGATTTGTCTTCAGAAGTCCATTTTGCAATCTTTTTCATTCTGACATATATATATATATATATATATATGTTTTCTAATAGGGTTATTGCTGGACTTGTCCCCCCATTGGCCATACCATATGTGTGTAAAACACCAGCAGCCACCAAATGTTGAAAATACACAGGGGGTGAAGAGAAAGAGGTATTTGCTGTGCTGCAGGCTGACTTGCCCAGCAGCATCTCCATCAGTAATGAAAACGATATGTATCACAAAATGAAGTATTGAGATGATAGTGGCAGCCAACGAGCAGCGTAAAATATGACCTTATAATGCGCGTTAAAAAGCACATTTTATACAAATGTGCAAACATTTCCGTTAGGTGGAGGTCAGGCTCAAATGAGTCTTGAACCTCGCAAAGCAAATAGCATCTGATAGATGAACATTCGTAAATGGTCCTGAGAGATGATTTTAGAAAGTTGGCTACCCTAGCCAGCCTTGCCCTGCGGGAGCCCCACTCCTCTGTGGTTGTTCATGTCAGGGCGCGGCTGCACCTTGATGCGATCTCTCTCTTCTCGGGTTGTGCTTCCAATTGAGGTTCTGCTCAGCTATTCCCCCCGTGATTGGGAGCAACTGATGCCAACCCTTAACCACCTGCCTCAGGGGTCCACAGCAACACTCTCTGGTTCCCTTTGCCTCCCGTCAGAAATTTTTCCACCACGTTGGAGAGTTGGGACTCATGTGGGCCTGCAGTGACACAAACATTTAGGGTCAATTAGTTCAGACACCATGAGTCTCGCACAGGGCTTTAAGTGGGCCAGGGGTAAAAGTGGGGCTCAGCCGGGTCTCCCCGGTCCCGCTGCCGCCATGATCAAACATCCTGACATCCCCAAGAGGCAGATGTGACTGACAGAATTGCCAGCACTGTGTAAACTCGCTGGTGAAGGTCGTTGTTACTGCTGCAGGACGCTTCCCAACGCTGTGTTGTCCTGCGTTTTCCTGCGGAATTATTCACAAATCACGTTGTGACTGAGCCCCACCCAGAATACCCAGCAAACCTACTTACTTGGAATGCACGCGCTATGGGCGCGGGCTGTTTTGAGCTCGCTGGTGAAGGTCGCTGTTACTGCTGCAGGATGCTTCCCAACGCTGTGTTGTCCTGCGTTTTCCTGCGGAATTATTCACAAATCACGTTGTGACTGAGCCCCACCCAGAATACCCAGCAAACCTACTTACTTGGAATGCACGCGCTATGGGCGCGGGCTGTTTTAAGCTCGCTGGTGAAGGTCGCTGTTACTGCTGCAGGACGTTTCCCAACGCTGTGTTTTCCTGCGGAATTATTCACAAGTGAGAAAGACTTGGGACTGTAATATAAACTCTAAAGGCTGGACTGGTGGTGCCTATGTGCTTAATCAAGTGCTTAATCCTATGCGATTGAAATCACAGCGTTGTTTTCTTGTTGTTGTAGATCACGTTGTGACTGAGCCCCACCCAGAATACCCAGCAAACCTACTTACTTGGAATGCACGCGCTATGGGCGCGGGCTGTTTTAAGCTCGCTGGTGAAGGTCGCTGTTACTGCTGTTAGCGCTGTTGCAGCGTGTCAGTGTGGGTTTATATTTATCTCCTTCCCGAGAGCTATTGTAACCTAGTAAGTGGGAGTGTGTGTTTCCTCATGGCACGATACATATGTGTGTACAACACTGCTAACTGACTATAAACTAAAGGTGTAGTATTGTGCGTAAGCCTGCCCCGAGTGGAAGCTCGGAATGAAAGGAATTTTTTATACGCTAAAATCAGACATGCCAGCTAACATAGTAATAACAAGAGCCTCAGTGTTACTGACGACGGTGACACAATAAACCTTCACCCAACATTGCGCTGAAAAAAAAAATGGGCGCGCAACCGCTGGTACGCCGGAAAGGCGCAATTCAGCGGGTGACATCCCAGGCTTCTGTATTCCGAGATGTGAATCTGATGTACTGACACCTTCACATGGTGGAAATAATGTAGACACGATTGGTAATTTTAACCCTGTGAATGTGGAACAACGATCAGAAGGCGAGGCTATAAATGTGCCTATATCAGACACGGTACTCATAAAACACCAATAAACGAGCCGAATAACAGGGCCGCTATATATAACATGTTTGATGTGCAGACACATGTAAAAAAGAAAGTTCCTCAGAATGAGACACAGAAAATAGCAAAGAATCAGAAAAAGCTCCCGTGTTGAACACAATTGCTTAGTAAACAATTCGTCAAACGCTTCCAAAGTACAGCTAAACTTTGTTTCAGCAACTGGTGGGAACATTCGCACCAAATATAACAATCTGAGACGGAAAAGACGGCCGGTGTCCAGTGTAACAGTGAAAGCTGCTCTATCTCTGGACCACCCACCTTTAAATGAGTTGGTGGCTTTGCTCGATGAGACTAGTGAGAGTAAACAAGCACAAAGAATGAGTACTACCTCAATTACTGTAGATAGTCAGAACAAGCCAGTGATATCCTCTGTACTACCAAAACTCCCTCTGAGTTCTAACTCCTTGGGTGCTTCTAATCCAACCGAAGCTGAAGCTAATCATGCACCAGTAGACATTTTGAAAGATATTAGAGCTATGATTCAAAAATCAGTAGACGAATACCTGAAAATGAAGCAAGGGCAGAATACCCTAACAAAAGATAGTCAGAACAAGCCAGTGATATCCTCTGTACTGCCAAAACTCCCTCCTAGTTCTAACTCTTTGGGTGCTTCTAATCCAACCAATGCCAAAGCTAATCATGCATCAGTAGACATTTTGAAAGATATTAGAGCTCCGATTCAAAAATCAGTAGACGAATACCTGAAAATGAAGCAAGGGCAGGATACCCTAACAAAAATACTGATAGAGACAAAAACAATGACATCTTACTGCAACATTCCGACAAGTCATGATAGGCAGTTACCTAATGATGAAGAGATGTCTGACTATAAACAACGAGTGGGGGGCGGATCAACCAAAGATGGGCCAACTGCAACCCTCAAAACACTCGTTAGATCCAAATATCTATCATAGATTCATCCTTAAATGCCGACCTCTATCTCACACAGTGTATGATCTGAATAGAACAAGTGTGATGGCGATTTTCAGAGATGTTGAGAAACTAAGAGATATTGCCTCAATAGATATTATTCAGGTTGAATTTTTAAATGATGAAAATCTAGAGATGGTACGGCTTTACATATCATCGAATCTTGCCAGGAACACGATTTGGCAAGCAAGGATGGAATTTTTCTCTATGGGGTTCCTTCTGGCCGTAGTCCCAACGGTACTACCTACGCCTATGGATACCGAGCGATATGATTATAGAAATAAAGCACCTGCGATGAGGCAAATGCGAACATATCAAAATCAGAATACAAGAAGTCAGCTAAAGTCGAGGAGGGGGTCATACATTGAGGACTCGGGAATGCTTGAGAATGGATCATAACAATCTGAATCCCATCAAGAGTCAATAAGTTTAGTAAGTTGGAACACGTGTGGTCATGTCCACTTGTCTGTCAAAGGTGAAAACAACTTTGAGAAATTTGACATAATTGCCTTACAAGAATTGTGGTTGCTAGAGTGTCCGGTTTGGAATGGACACGAGATTGTCTTTCAAGCAGCAAAAGCAAATCATAAGGGTCGTCCCTCCTCAGGTCTGATGATCGCGATAAAAACAGGGAAAGGTCTTGCTATCTTCCCGTGGGTTGCTCCTAATATCTTCATGCAACTCGTTAAAATCACGTACCCTGGAAGTTGCCTAGCTATGATTAACATCTATTGCAATCCGTTAGTCATAACAGACCGGGTGTTCATGCATGAACTCGAGACTCTATTTAACATAATTATGCTGGACAAAGATATAACAAACACCATTCTTGTTGGTGATCTAAACTTGCAATGCTTGAATTTGGGTAAAGCAACTAAAAAGAATCCAATCAATGAGCAGTGGGACATGTTTATGTCTAATCATAATATGATGATGCTCAATGGATCAATTGTAGGCGATGTTCCGCCAAGAGAGACCTGGCGTTAAGGAATGAGCAAGTCATTTATTGATTACATATATACTGATGGAACACTGTTTCAGAAGGTTGCTTCATTTAAGGTTGTGCCGCAGAATTCTAGTGATCATCAAATGCTGAATAGGCAGTGGTACATTAGTGGCACTATTAAAGACGCCGAACAGGAAAGATTTAACGGCCATCTGACAGTTAACAATTCGAGAACTCGATTCAAGTGGACTGATACAAGACTTATTGGCTTAAACAGAAAGCTGCTGGAAAGACAATAACATGCTCAGTGGGTTGGTGAACCCTATAGAATCACGCTACAAACGTTTAAAATACACTCTGCTACAAGGACACATATGCACTTTACAGCCAGACATAATTATGACCAACAAATACAACAGAGAAAGACCTTGTTGAGATGAGAAAAAAGGAGGGCGCAAGTGTTACCGATAGAGATTAGGAATAAAAAAGTGCGTGAACTGCAGAGTGTGTATACAACTTGGGTGAGATCTCGTAGATGCAGTTTGTATCAAACGGACGGTGAAATGATGCTTAAAGTGATCCTCTCTAAAAATGTGGCTAACATTTGTGCTCTACTTGATGCAGCTAATCATATAAAACAAGCCCCTGTCCAGATAAATGAAGTAACGGAAGGCAAATGGATAGAGCATTTTACAAAATTATATTATCCCATGAATACATGTCAAAGTACTCCTAAACCAACAATGAGAAATAGCCATTCACTCCAGATATGTGAAGAAGATGTCCTAGAGTACATTTGTAAATCCTCTAACTCAAGAGCTCCTGGCCCTGATGGGCTTACCAATTACATGATGAAACAACATCCTCATCAATGGGCTCAGATCTTATTTAACATCTTTTGCCATGTGATTGATACAGACTGCATCCCACCATCTTGGAAATCATCTGTAGTTGTTCCAATTTTTAAAAGAGGCGACCGGGAATGCCCTTCTAATTATGGGCCAATCGCATTGTTGGACATCCTGGGTAAAATATTCTGTAGGCTCATCTTGCAAGACCTTAACAGATGGGCAATAACTAACAATAAGCAAGATCCATACCAAACAGTATTTATTCCAAGCATAGGGACATCAATTAATCTTTTATCACTAATAGCAGTTATACAACATCATGTGTATGTAAAACAACCGTTATATTTTGCCTTTGTTGACTTTAGAGCCGCTTTTGGCTCTTTAGTGCAACCATTACATGACCAACCTAATAGATGCGTTACACTCAGATACCAACTTGAGAGTCAGACTTAATTTGGAAGGCCTCTTAACTGACACAATTAAGACCTTTAGAACACTTAGACAAGGGTGCATACTCGCGTCCACGTTATTTAACTTTTTTATATCAGACATTGGCAGAGCATTTGAAGATGTCTTAGCTGATGCCCCTAAACTGGCGGGGAAACCCCTAATGGCCGTATTATATGTAGACGATCTTGTCTTGATTTCCAAGACACCTCGTGGCATTCAAAATCTGCTTAATGGACTTGCAGATTATGTGACTAGGAATATGCTATCGATTAATCACAGTAAAACAAAAGTGATGGCGTGTAACATGGACGTGAGAGGGACCCCGAAAAAAATCAAGAAAACACAAAAATTGCATATTCAGGGTGAAACCCTAGAAGTTGTATCACAATATATATATATCTAGGGGTTATCTTTGCTGGGTCTAACAACAATATATATTAACAATATCTTAACGATAAATTGAAGATGATGACAGCTCAGACTTCAATCATTCAGGCAAAGTATGGCACATTTTCAATTACACCTGCTTTATCTTACTTCAAACAAAAAGTCGACCCAATAATATTATATGGATTAGAGAATAAACCATACATAGCAGAAAGCGTATGGTTACGTCTCGAGAGCAAATATTGGAAGTGTATTCTGGGATTTCCGAAATCATTACCTATAGCCTGGATTAGATCTGAAGTAGGCCTAATATCCTTATATGCTTGTTACATATGGCAGGTAACGGCGTTATTTAGAAAATGTATTCTGATATTGAAAGCGAATAAGTTGATCAATATATTAGCAGAATATGTTTTCTCAACGAATGATAAATTCATGGTCAAGTGGCGAAGTGTTGTAATTGAGTTTCTAGCTGATGCTGATATTTCACCAGATGAATTGCTCAGGAATCCGACTAGAGCTAAGACAAAAATATTTCTACGTAATTGGAGTCGTACAAGAGAGAGATGTTTGACGTACTGTGATTTTCCTAAGAACCCATTTTTACATAAAAATGGAAGTAGCGTCGAACTATATCTATCAAAATCTCCATCACATAGACATAGAGCTCAATTTTTGAGACTGAGATTTAATCTCTGGGAAACAAGAGAGTTGAAAGCTAGACACAAATGTATACCAATGCAATACAATGTATGCCGTTTTTGTGAGATCGCAAACCAATCTGAAACCTTAAGACACTTACTGAGTGTAACATGCTGAAGTGAAAATGAGAGCAAGATTTTAAACAATTACTGGAGAAGTATAGGCTACTTACAGATGATACCATTTGGTGGATGATATACTGTGGTCAAACAACTTCCATAAGAATTGCAACTATTGCTTTTCTAAATGACATACATTTGGAAGAAGATGTTGGTCAGGCTCAACTAGGAGCAGGTTGTCCGCAATTAGAGGAATGATAACCATTCAATTGAGAACATGTGTTGTATGGTTTAATGCAACAAGTTGTAGAGTAACATGATAAGTATGAAGAGATAGAGCGGTGCAATAGCTGACTATTGCGGGCAAGAATACAGCAAAAGAAAAGTCTTTGTTTCAAATTTTTTGTTTTAATATGACCAAGTTGATCGTTTTAGTTACTTGTGTTGAAGGTTGTGATAATGATAAAATTTGATGTATAAATTATTTTATGAATTTACTTTATAGATGGAGATAGATCTTATGAGGAAACTGAATACTGAGAAATGTGTAATGCTAAAACATTTTTCTTTTATTTGAAAATTGATGTGTCTTTTTAGTAGGTGAACATTGTTTTTATTTGATGAAAGAATATTGTTCAGTTATATCAATAAAAATAAAATAAAAAAATAAAACAAATTGCCAGCATCTTTGCACAAACTGCAACTTCCTCTCACAAACCCAGAGGGCAGTGAGAGGAAGTTACAGTATGAGCAACGCAGTGGCTGGGACTTCTGTCAGTCACAGCTTCAGGAAGTCCAGAAACTGAAACTTACAATCCTTGCGAGGGGTCATTAGACAATGTTGTAGCCCCAAGCCGAGACAGGGGTCAAGTTAGACAGCACTGAGAGATCAAAGGATCAGAGAGTGCAGCAGTAATGGAAAAGGCATAGAGCTTTGCTAAACCACTGAAGACGAGAGAAACATTGAACGCAGAAAAGATTGCAGAATGTCGGTGGCAAAAGTGGAGAACAGGAAGGTTGAGTTCAGCATGAACAGCGTCCAGCTCACTCGAAAGACAGAGTCCCTGTCTAATGGCATAATGGGCTACAGGGGAATCAAGAGAATTCCTGGCAAGTCACAAACTGACCTTCTATCCATGCAAACACAGGTGATTCGATGACATCTGAAAAGATGGTGGGGTTGAGGTAGAGTCAGTCGTATACTGAGCGTGCCTACAAACAACCGGAGAATCGCAGGCAAGCAAGTGCTTCGTAAATGCTGGTAGGGCAGGAGAAGGGTCTGACCCATGCAAGATTGCCATAAGGACATTGGAGAATCCCTGACAGGTGTGTGTATTAGAAGGGCAATAGGGATGTCTACTCTTCCTAAAAATGTTGGCAGGATTTTTGTTGGTGACCAAACATTTGGCTCTGTAAGCCGCTAAAATATGCTGGACCCTTTTGGGGAAGTTTGTACAGCTCTACTGCGAAAGTGAAGGATGACTCAAGGGATGTACCAAGCAGACCGTGTTGCGATATGCACTTAATTATGTAGGCCAGACCACTCCTGTGCATTCTCTTACATGTGCTTCTTTAGGTATGATATGATATGATATGGCATTTGTAACGCGCCTATACACAAGTGTTTCAAGGCGCGACGAGGCAGGGAGGGGGGGCAAAGGGAGGACGGACAATGATCTTACTAGGCCAGGTGTCATTCAGATCGCGCAAGTGCATGGAAAGAGGGGAAGGGAAAGTGCAAGGGGAAAGGGAGAGGGGAAGTGCAGTACAGGGGTAGTAGAATAACAAGATAAATAATAAGGGCCAGCTGGTGGCAAGTGCAAGGTAAGTGCAGACAAGTGCTGGGAAGGGGGGCTGTAGGGATACAGAGACAGTCCCGCAGTGCAGGGGTTGCCAGGGAGGCAGTGCAAAGGGAGAGTGGCTGGGCCAGGGACCGAGATCGGTGAGAGTGGCCCAGTTGCAGATTCAGTGCAGTTGAAGCCAGGAACTTAGCAGGGGAGAGGGGGAGAGAAAGCAGAAGCAAAGAGGAAGGTTTTGAGGTGCTTCCGGAACCGGAGATGGTTCTCATCAAGTTTCAGGGAGGCAGGTAGGCTGTTCCAGAAGGATGCCCCTGCTGCGGAGAGAGATCTACCCCCAATTCGTTGCTTGGAGAAGCGGCTGACCCTAAGGGAGCTGGAGGCGGATGAGCGAAGAGCTCGAGAAGGAAGATATTTAGGAAGAGAGAGTTGAAGTTATTTGGCCCCAGGCCCCAGAAGTCCTTATGGACAATGCAGAGGATTTTGAACTTAATCCTCGCAGCCACTGGGAGCCAGTGCTGAGATTTCAGTCCTGGAGAGATACGGTCCCTGGGCTTGAGGCCAAGGACAAGTCTCGCAGACCTGTTCTGGATAAGTTGCAGAGGGCGGAGAGTAGAGGCAGGCAGATTTAGATAGAGGCTGTTACAGTAGTCCAGCTTAGATAGACAGTGAGCATCTGGGGGAAGGAGAGGAAGGTGCAGCTGGTAGTGTGACTTCTTAGAGATGTCAGATATGTGAGGAGAGAAGGAGAGTGTGGAGTCGAAGATGACCCCGAGGTTTTTTTGCCTTGCAGGTAGGAGCAGGAAGAGGGCCAAGAGAGGCTGGCCAGAGAGCTGCAGGGAAGGAGAGAGTGGGTGTGCCGTTGAGTAAAATCTCAGTCTTACTGGCATTAAGGTAGAGGTCATTGGCGGCACACCATTCCTGGATAGCAGACAGACAGTCAGAGATGAGGGAAGGAGAGGAGGAGGCCAAGAGTAGCCTGAAAATGAGCTGGGTATCATCCGCATAGCACTGAAAGTTGGGGCAGAGAGCGGCGATGCGGTGCACAAGGAGTGCCAGATATTGGTTGAACAGCCAGGGAGAGAGGTTAGATCCCTGGGGGACACCACAGGTAGAGAAAAAGATGTCAGAGAGGAAGGACCCCAGGTGACTGCCATACATTGTGTTGTGGTTATTTGTGATGCCTCGTACTATGATATGTAAGTATCGAGACAACAAGACAATACTAATTTCTATTTGAAACTTAAGGGTGATCCGACAGAGGGTATTAGAAAAGAAATCTTAGCCCTAGCAACTCGGGCTAAAGACGCAGAGATTCTAAGAACTAAAGAATTTCAATTCCTCACTAATATAGGTACGCAAGCCCCTCTTTTCCATATTCTTTTGAAGATTCATAAGAATATGTTGAACCCCCCGGGGAGGCCCATAGTGTCTCTTTGCGGTTCCATCTTAGAACCTCTGGGCAAGTATATTGATCACTTCCTTAAACCTTTGGCTGCAGATACGCCCACCTACTTGGCGGATACCACCAATGCCATTATACATCTTGAAGGTCTACCCTTTGACCCTATTAATAATTTGTTTATCACCTATATTCTAACATCCTCCAAGCTGAGTCATTACCCATCATCAAATTCTTCCTGGACCTGAGAAGTGACCCCCAGTTGGTCCCCAGTGAATTCATTGTTGACTTACTTGAAATCGCTTTGTCCAAGAATTACTTCAGGTTCAAGGAGAATTTTTACTTACAAGTTAAGGGAACTGCGATGGGTGCTGCATTCGCCCCAACTATGCAACCTTATTCATGTGGGCCTTTGAAAAGGTCTCCATCTTTGACGACTCCAACCCGTATTTGAAATCTATTAGTTTTTACAAGAGATACATAGATGACATCATCATTATTTGGAACAAAACCAAGGGAGACTATGACCATTTTTTGACATGGATCAATTCGCAGAATGATCATCTCTGGTTCACTATGTCCTCTAGTAATACTTCCATTCCATTTTTGGATCTCGAGCTAAAAATTAAAGACGGAGCCATTGCTGTAGACCTTTACCGCAAAACTACGGACCGCAATCAATACTATCCTTCATTTTGATAGCTTCCATCCACAATCTTTAAGAGAAAGTATCCCCTATGGACAATTTTTGCGAGCCAGACGTAATTGTACTGACAAAAAAGATTTCATTTCTCAGGCTAATACCATAGAAGCTAGATTATCTCAGAGAGGTTATCCCCCGCACCTTCTAAGACAGTCTCGCAAAAGGGCGAAACATCAACACGTGAAGTAATATTGGCCAAAAATACACGCGATAATCTGAATCAATCACGCATGGTGTGTGCTATGACTTATAACACACACCATGCTACCATCAAGAAAGTGATTGGTAAACATTGGCATCTCCTGCAAATGACTATGCCATATTTGGAACCTCCTATGTATGCTTTTAAAAAAGGTAGGAATCTCAAGATTTGACTTTCTCATGCAGATAGATCGCAGGCTCCACAAGTGGCCAAGACGATAACTGAGATCTGGGGTATGGATAAAATTACAGGCCATTATCCATGTGGTCAATGTTGTAATTGCGGCTCTACTTCTGCAACCAACACTGTTACCATCAATCATAAGGCATGGAAACTCAAGAACAATACGACATGTAATTCCAAAAATGTCATATATGCTGTCACCTGCCCATGCGAAAAAACATATATAGGGAAAACATCTAGACCCATTAAACTTAGCATTTCAGAGCACAAGTCCAGAATTAGGACCCGAAATTCTTCTTCTCCATTGGTTGCTCATTTTTTTGAGCATTTCCACAATTGTGAGGATCTTCGATGGTGGTGCCTGGAACGCATAGTAGGCACAGATCAATTTGCTACAGCAAACAGACTTGCTGCACGTGAACATTGGTGGATATACAATACACAAAGTCATACCTTGGGCTTGAATGCTCAGGAAGAATGGCAATCTGTATTTAATTAATGTATTGATTTTGCTGTATTTTCTTGTTATATATTTTTCTCAAATTTAAAAATATTCTTTTCTCAAACTATCACATCATTTATCAAGCTGTACATTCGGTATTTTTCACTGATGGCTTCTGTTGTTATTCTTCTTTTTTAGTTTCTGATTGATATATATATATACTAGGTCTTGCACTTTTTCTGTGTCGTCTATACATTCTAACATGGCGGCCAACTTTGTTCGCTGGATTAGAGCAAGTCGATACATCCGCTCGAGTCAATTTATTCTCCGCCTTTACCTTGGGCAGACTACTATTGAGCAGTTAGATGTAGCTTTTTCATTGTCCCTCCCCCATGCTCCATTCGGTGTACGTCACGCCGTACGTCGTACGTTCGTGCCGTATATCGCGATGGAGTCGGCTCGCGCCGTGGGCAGTCCGGCACTTCCGGCTTTCTCTGCGCTCGAGTCGGGACGGAGTTCGCGTTTATACGAACAGGTAAGGTTAGAGACTGCTTCTCCTAGTACGTGACGCACAGTGCAGTGCGGTTTCTTGCGCAAATTCTTTTCCTTTTGCTCGCAGTCTGTAACACCTAGGTGTGGGTTTGTTAGATATCTCATGACAATGTCGATTTGACACTGTTATTTTGAGCCTTTAACTGAGCCTTACTTTGAGCCCCACATCGGCATATTAAGCCGATTGTTTATATGTGAGTGGTCTTGGCAGATTATTCTAAACTGGCTATACGTTAGTTACACACTCATATGTGAGGTGCACGCCGGAACCGCCCAGGGACATTTGGGTGATCCTCCCATTCATCTATTCTTGGTGCACATTACGGGTCCTTTTGATTTTATTTGATTTTATTTTGACCCAGCATTCTGTTCCCATAAGGTTACACTGAGGATTCTGGGGACACAGTTCGGGTATGTGGTCCATCTGTTTGCTAGGTACCCACTTTGTTACAGTGGCTACTGCAGTCCTATTATAAACGGAGTTACCGCCACTGCGCGTCTTTTTTACGCCAAACAGCAGGAGACAGCGACTTTCGTTTCTTGTATGATCAACCAGTTTTAGAGGTGAGTATGCGCCTCTCCCTAGTCGGACTATTTTCATTCATATTCATTTTTGTTGTAGTAAAGATTAGTTCAGTTGGGTTCATTTTCCTTTAGTATTATTCTATTCTGTATTAGGTTCCTTTATTGCCATCTCCGACACAATGTGTTAGTTTTTGTTTACTCGCCTAATTATAACACACGTGTCTTCTAGCCCTACATCATTTGTTGGCCAGATTGATCTCTTTCAAACATGAGGACTTCACTTGAATTCTGGAACAATGTTTGACCATTCTCTGGATGGTCACTCACAACTTAAGTTGTTTTTTGACACTTTTGCTTTTCAGATCTTATTCATTTGAGATCTTCTTCCGGTGTGGCTGAGCCACTATCTCCTGGATTTATTGACAGGCATTTGGGACCAGCCCCCACTCAGGGTTGAGATCATGGTAATTACCTTTTCTCCCTCTTATCAGATGACATGTCCTAACCTATATATGTATGGATACAGTGCTTCATGTTCAGCTTTTCAGATCTCCATCTTTTTAACCATTTTTTAACACCGTTGTTTATGATGTCTTTTTCTCTTTTTTGATTCCTTCTGATAATTTCTTTACAGGAACAAACTGTTCTTGGAGTCTTATTATATACATGAAAGGTTTTTAACTTGAATACGTTCAGAAAAGTATCTTTTTTGATGAATGATCCGGAAAAGATCTAGCCTAAGGGAATGCTATGTCCTGATGAAGATGGATTCCATCTGCATGTCTTCGCAAGATGTACTTCTTCCATCAAAACTACAAATCTTTAATGATGCCATGCTCACTTCACTGTGGTTATTCCTGCATGACATCGTAGTAGTTGACGTACAGCATCCCTAATTTGTATTTCCATGTGTATGTTTTTTATATATCTGTGTGTATTTACTCTGGTATTGAGTTTTGTTTCTGGTAATTGGTCCTCTCGTGTTTTGAATCATGACAACTGATTTGTGTTATTTTTGAGGATTTGTATTGTGCTATTAATATACTTTTGCTATTTGCACTTTCTAATCACCATTGGGCAACTGTTAGCTCCCCATTGGAGTGATCTCCTTCACTCTTCTGGGGTTACCTTCCAGCCTCCTTTTGTGTTGATATTCAGAATTATTGAGATTGATTCATTTCTTGATGATTCGTCGTAGAGGCTCATGATTGGTATCAGCACTTTACCACTGTATGCACTTTATTCCTTAAATGGTATGATTGAACTTGTTACATTGCACAAGTATTGTAAACTATTTCTAGGTGTTTCCCTTAACCAATCCCAACCCTTGATAGGTTTTTCACTATTGCCACATAGTATGATGTCACTCTGTCGCATAACTGAGTGTAAGAATTGTATTTTTTGAGAAATAATTGAGAGACTGAGCGTCCGTCCGTTGATGTTAGTTGTAACATTCCTGTTTTAGATCATTGTTAATAAAACAGTAACTTTCCATCTTCTTGAGCTTGTCCGGTTATTTGGACCCAGAATTATTCAGGTGTAATCCCATCCAATATATATGCACGTTCCAAAGGGGCCATAAGCTCACATTGTAGCATTGCGGATGGTTTCAGATCTAAAGTAGTTTGACTTAAGAGTTTCGGACGATCGGGCATCCTCCACCATTAGCTGGAAGATCATGGAGTTTCCTGTGGAGAGCGGCCATTAGAAATAAACTTGCAAGAAGAACCGAGACAGCAGGCAGGTCCCCCTTTGAAGAAATCGCTGCTCGGTTTCCACAGGCGCTCCGCGGACGGAAGGCAAAGTGGGCGGATTGGAGGAGGAGTCGATACTTAAGTCCTCAAGTTGATTAACGGATTCAAGTAGACGAAGGGAAATCACAATATAAAGGGGCGTGATTGTGATCTTTTTGGGTAACAGGAGAGTTTGTGTAGATAAGGGAACACCTAAGTAATCCTTTCAAGGGAAGTAGAAGAAGAGGTTTCAAATTCCAATCAGAATATTAAGAGAGAGAATATGCACAGTCAGGACTGTGAAAGGTGACGTCTTAAACCCTGTACAGGGTGATATAATTAGAAGCGAGGAGAGAATACCTCTTACTATAAATTATAAATAAATTATAGGGAAAAGGGAAGGTGATCACAAAAGTTATTAATGTATATTGTGTTAGTGTTTTAAGTGTTATTTGTTGTGTGAAGTTTTGAGAGGTACTAAGCTGTAAAAATTGGAAGTGCCGTTGTTTTGAGTTAAGGTGTAGTAAACGATTGGCTCCAATCAGAAGACAGATATGTTGTTGAAGCAAAAGAGGATTGAGCGCTGATTGATGGTGCTGGCTCTTATTTGTTGTTTTGAGACTAAAAGTGGTGCCTTCAGATACAGAGAGTTTTAATTAACGATCTGGTAAGTATCGACAGTCAATTGCGACTTGTCATTATGGAGGACACTCCTCTCATGTACCTTTGTAAAACACTACCAAGACATGCACCTAATCTCAAACAGTACAGAATGTGTAAAGGGTACAGCTGATAAAATGTTCATGCCATGTCCCCAAGTGGGATCATTGTCAAAAGCAGTATTACAATGCATGACTAGGTATGTGCACGCTGCATAGACAGGAAAGATATTAGAGAAAAGATTGGCAGTTTTAGAAGTTTGGAAATTTTACCAAGAGGAGAAAGAGGACGCACCACCGGAGGAGTGGATGCTTAATCAGCATAAAGCGGAGGGAATTGAGCCCTCAGCTCCTCTAATTTTACCTGAAAATTAAGAGCGCAGATGACGAGATAGGAGTTTATCCTTTAAAGGAATTGAAAGCAGTGGCGGGGTATAGTAACCCAACACACCCGCGCTTACAGCAGTGATGACAGTCAAGAAGAGAGCAAAAGGAAGGAAGATGCCTGTAAGTTCATATGAGATAAGGAAGTAAGAGGCAAGAGATCGAATATATCGACAGACATAGACTGAACTCAAAAGATGGAAAGGAGAAAAGAATAGGGCTGATTAGGTAACGCCCATAGAGAGCGAATGGATGGGAGGACAGATTTTACTCAAGTTAGATGGAAAAAGCATCAAGGAGGTTTGGCAAAGAGAAGACAGACACTAGCAAGAAAAGAAGGATAGGGAAAAAGAAAAGAGATTGAGGGACGATGAGGAAAGAAGAAAAAGCGGGGTTCGACAGGAACAGATATATAGAGAAGACAAGAAAAATATGAAAAACAGGCAGAAGAACAAAGGAAGTATGACACTAGAAAGAAAGAGATAGAAGAAAGAGATAGGAGAGAAAGAAAGAGAGCACAAAAGAAAGAAAGAGAAGCACAAAAAGTAAAGGAAAAAAGATTACAGAGAAGGAGAGAAGAACAAAGATAGGAAGTGAAAAGGGAAGAACAAAGGCAGGAAGAAGAAAGGGCAAGAAGGGATGCAAGAAAGCGAAGGGAAGTGAATGAAGAGATAAAACAAAATAGAAGTCAGTGAGGTCTTGATCCCAGTCTTATTCTTAAAGAACGAATAAGACCAAACAATGAAATACAGGGGCAATGGGATAAGATAAGTGAAGTTCTTCCGACGAGGGAAAAGAGTCAAGAAACATCAAAAGTAGCACAGGAAGAGGAAAGATATTATGCAGAAAGCATTGACGAAAGGATTGATAAGATATATCAGCAAATAAGGCAGGACAGCGAGTATGGGTCCTGAGGGAGCGGTAGCAAATCCCCAATGCCTAAACCACAGGATGAGGAGGAAAACATGTTTAATGATGAACGCCGAGCACTGTCTTTGAGCAGATTACATTTAGATAGAGAAGAGGAGGATGATAGTCACACTAGTTGCAGTCTAGCAATGTTAGATGAAGAAAGAGAGTCAGGTCGTGAGACAGAGGGATAGGGTACGTGCGTCCCCCTGGGAAGTCAACAGATAAATAAAAAGGTAAAATGGACCGATCTGGAACACCTTTAGGAAAGGACATACGAATTTGAGAAAATGACAGGAGGAAACACACTGTCCATAGGAGACGTAAAAGGTCTATTGGCAGCTATTCTTGGAGTGAGAGCTGACGACATTTGGAGACGAGCGGGTTATGTGGGTGTGACAGCACAAAACACAGCGCATGATGGAGTGCCATTTAATAATTGCAGGGCAGATGTTTGGAGGGCTCTCAGGGTACATTATACTGATACACCAGATATGGGTGCAATTATGATGCATAAAATGAATGAAGATGAAGAACCTATTGCTTATATTCAGGATATTCAAGAGAAGTGGCAGCTTGAAACGTGTGGATCGCGGGAAAAAACAGTGGCACTATTTTATCGTATTCTTTGTCAAGTATTGCCAGAACCGGTACAGAGACAAATGAAAAAACAAGTAGAGATGGAAGCAAAACCATGGGCTGAGATACAGCTAACTATTGTGCATCATTGTCGGTTATTGCAAGAGAAGAGCAAAAAGAAAGTTGATAACAGAAAGATTGAGTAAGCTAAGTTAGTTCTGAAGAAATTGTCAAAGTTTGCTATAGAAGGGGCAGTATTGACAAGTGGAGAAGGTGTAGGAATGCAAGAAATAATGGGTACGTCACAGGTGAATAATGCACACCCAATGGATCAAAGCGGATATGGGTTTTGGCCATGAGATAGATGTGTAGGCTTTAGAGAAAGAGGAGGCAGATTTATGAACGCCCAAGGTGAATTTAAAAATGTCCAGAATGGAAGTCAGAAAACCCAAAGAGGGTTTGCCAGAGGGCCACCTCCAATATGTTGGAATTGTGGGATGACAGGACATATTGCGCGTGTATGTAGAAGCCGAGGAAATGCGTAACAAAATGGACAACCTTTAAGAGGCGGGACAGCTTATCCACCACCATACAGTACACAAACACGAGAGGGCTTTGCCCAGGATCACAAATCCTATCAGACACAAGCACAGCAGGCACAGCAACAGGGGTCGGTGCAAATGCACCCACCACAAGCACAATCACAACAAGCACCTATGCAAACACAATATAATTCGAACACAGGGAAAATACTAATGCATAGGATAGGGGGTGCCACTGTGGTAGAAGGAAACCCATTCACAGGGACAGGGATGAATGTGCACCCACAATAGGACAGCTCACTTGGTGACTTGATGTGTTCAGTACTATCAATAACACCAGACCCCCAAGAGAAACCAAGGGTCGATGAGGCAAATCCATTTCTTTTCTTGTAGACACTGGAGCGACTTACTGTTGTATAAGGGAGAGAACATATCCAATGTCATGAATTGCCATGAATGCTCAAGGGTTCTCTGGAGCTACGAATATAGTTCCTTTTACTGATAGATTACCTGTTTCTATAGGTGAATGTGACATGTCTGTCCCATTGCTACATTCATGATATATGCCTGTTAACATCCTGGGAAGAGATTTAATGACGAAACATAACATGACAACTTCATTTACTGACTACACTATTTAAACATAGAAGAGTTTATATTGGCATTTATAGGGCAAGTGGCTCTATAAGGAATCCCCGTAGATCTAGATGTCTTCATGTATGGTGTGAGCATTTTATTAACATGGCTCCCTGGATTAGTAGGAAAGATTGTGAGGATACTTAATGAGTTCTTATTCAGGCCACAAGTACTTATGGATGATGCAGAAGGACAGACTGTTCCTATAGAATTGGAAGCAGCATTCTTTCAGGAAGACCTAGAAAAGGTGCCAAGTGTCCTTTGGACTACAGGCCCATATCATGTAGGCCTATTAAAGGGCATAGGAGAGGTTAAAATAAAACTCAAGCCAGGAGTAATTTTACCAAGCGCAAAACAGTACCCTTTCTCTAAGAAGCGGATTAAGGCATATCTACTATTTCAGCACTGATGAATCAGGGAATCATAGTGCCATAGTAATCCTCTTGCAATACTGCGGTGTATCCAATAAAAAAATCTAAAGGAGGATTATGGAGATTTATTCAGGATTACACCCTCTTGATCCGATAGTAGAAGAACCCGGGTTTCCATTAGTTCCTAATCCTGCAACAATATTATGTAGCATCCTAGTTGAAGCTAAATAGTTCACGATGATCGATTTGAAGGATGCGTTTTTCTCGATTCCATTGCACAATGACTCACAAGACCTTACTTCCTTTACATTTAGACAAAAGAGTCTAAAACATACTCATTTACATCAAGGGTATTGTGAGTCTGCATCGATTTTTTACAGGGTCCTACAGATGGATCTAGGTAACATTTGGCTTCGGAGCATAGCACAGAGGAATCGTGCTTGCCTTGGAATCAAGACGACACGGACCACCACAGGTTCGATCCCCAGATCCGCGCTTAGAAACCTCTGGGTATTAAGCACGTTATGAGTAACATATCATATCATATCATATCATTGAACCCAAGAGTGCGCAGATAACATACTAATCTGCAGTGAAACAGAGGATGAATATAGACAAGACTCTGTCCAGTTAATGACTATATTAGCAGACAAGGGATACAAAGAAGACAAAGGGAAATTAAAGTATTATCAAGAAGAGTTGTTGTACATAGGTCAGATAATTTTACATGAAAGAGCAGAGGCTATCATGAAGACACCAAAGCCAAACACACGGAGGCAAATGCAGCAGTTTATCGGATTATGCAAATATTGCAAGGCCTGGGTGTTCGACTACAGCACATATACCAAGCCACTTTTGCAAGCACTAAAGAAAGCACAAGCTGGTAAGGAAAAGATAGAATGGACTGAAGAAATGGAGGAAGGATTTGAGGAATTAAAAAGAGCAATTTGTACAGCTCCTGTTTTGGGAATCCCCAATTAAAGCATTGAATTTTATTTGTTTTCACACACCAATGTGTCAGTAACAACAGCAGTACCCACACAAAGGACAACATTAGGGTATAAACCGTTGGCATACTAGAGTGGGATTTTAGAGCTAGGTGTGAGGGGACATTTCCCATGCAAACAATCTTTGGCTGCTGCCGCATTTGCAATTGATAAGTCCACAAGTATTACCATGGGCTGTTCCATGACTCTCTATCTGGAGCATGCCTTATTTGACATTTTAGAGAAACCCAAGGGTACGTTGATGTCACAAAGAGCTTCGGCTTATGAAGTAATGATCTCTAATACAGCAATTAAGGTATTGAGGTGCAAAATAGTGAACCCAGCCACGTTTGTAACTGAACCTGTATAAGAAGGTGATCATGTGCATGACTGTTCAAATTAGGTCGGATTTTATAATGATATAACCTGTGTGAAAGAAAATGCTCTAGCGGGAGGGGACATTCTTTTTATTGATGGGCCTGCAAAAATTGACCAAACTAATGGGGAAAGGCACTCAGGCTCTGCAGTTGTAAGACACAGATTAAATGGTGAATTTGAGGTAGTGGCGAGTGCGAGACTACCGTCTCATTTTTGGCACAAGCAGCAGAATTGGTAGCGTTTATCGTTGCGCTAAAAAAACAGGAAGGGCAGGAAGTGACAGTGTACGGTGACTCCGCCTATGTGATGTCAACCGTACACGCAGGGCTATCACGCTGGAAAAGGAGGGTTTATCTCCATACAGATGGCACTCCAGTGTAGCATGCATCTTTATTGGACAGGCTCATTTAGGCACTACAACTCCCAGTAGCCATAGCGGTCATAAAATGCGCATTGCATACTAAACAAACAGATTTTATCTCTCAAGCAAATGAAGCCTCATACATAGAAGCCGAAAGAATTGCATATTGTTCAGAAATTTTGAGTTTTGATACTGAAGATCCTAAAGAGGTTTTGAAAAGAAGCATGTTAGTACGAGAGGGGTTTAACATGCTGTAAATTACACAACTAATAGAGATTCAGGGTAGAACCCCACAAGAAGAGTACAAGCTAATGAAACGTCAAGGGTGTTTTTTATCCCCTATGGAAGGATTATGGAGACAGGAAAGCACTGGAAAGTCAGTGATACCAACGGCATTGTTGAAAGTCGCACTTGAGCAACTGCATTACCCTGCACACATAATCAGAGAAAGTCTTGCTGCCACAAATGCAGAAGACTGGTTTGTTCCCAATCTATTGGAAAACGCTGCCCAGTTCATTGTGAACTGCATCATATGTCAAAAGTTTACTGCTGGGCATACACTGAGAACAATTAGAGGAGTAATACCATGACTAAATGGTCAATTTCAACATTTGCATATTGATTACGTTGATGTGCTGCAGACATGTTATTATTTATTTATTATTATTATTATTATTTATTACATTTGTTACTCGCCCAGACCCGCGGGTATCACGGCGAACATTTCAATAAATTGTAGCATTTTTATACAGGGTTACAGTTACCAATACATAGGACATATTATATACTGAATTACAAATAGATCATGTGATCATCTTTCTTATACACAGTTACACATGGTCACGGTGGCAGGTCACATTTTGTTTAAAACATTAGCTGCAGATCTGGAGGTACATGCGAGCCATGGTGAATATATTTCCTGTTTAGGTTAAAGAAAGGCGGTAAGACAGAGGCCTTCTAGTACTTAGGTGGAATAGGACTAGTTGAGGTTAATATTTCTTAAATAACGAAGTTTTCAGTGCTTTTTTGAATTTTAGTAGGGAGTTCTCATTTTTGATACTAGTAGGTAGTGTGTTCCAGTGCGATGGGGCTAAGACTTTGAAGCTGCTTCCTCCTGCTCTACTGTATTTATATTGAGGAACTTCCAGGAGGGCCAGTTTATTGGATCTGTGTCCTACAAGAGATTTTTTTCTTGATAGTGTTGTTGAGGTAGCTGGGCGCTTTATTGGTGATGCATTTATAGACGGTACTGAGTGTTTTGAAAATGATTCTTGCTTCAATAGGCAGCCAGTGGTTTTCTCTTCTGATGCTAGATATATGTTCAGATTTCTTTATACCTAGAGTCGCTCTGAGGGCTTTGTTTTGTAATAGTTGGATTTTATTTAAGTTGGTTTTGGAGGTTCCTAGGAATAGGATGTTACAGTAATCCAGTTTCGTTAGAATCAGCGCTATGGCTAAGGTAATGCAATTTGTGGGGGTAGGAAATTGGCGGCTGAGTGAAATAGGTTTTGCTGTGTAGGCTGTGGACGAGGAGAGGGTTGCTATTTGTTTGTGCATAGTGAGGTTGGCATCTATATATACACCAAGGCATCTATATATACACCAAGAGTTTTAACTTGTTTGAGTACTGGGATCTGTGTACCATCAATGTTGATGTGAGAGTAGTTCTAGTGGAGGGTGCTTATTCTTTTTTGGGAGCCCACGATGAGGATCTCCGTTTTCTCATTGTTAAGGCAGAGACTGTTTAGGGCCATCCAATTTTGAATTATAGAGTAAACTTTATTGATGGTGTCGGTGTCTTGGGTGTAGTCACCTGTAATGGGGATGAGGATCTGGGTGTCATCCGCAAAGTTGGTGCAGATGACACCCATATCGTCAAGAGCCGAGAATAGGAGTTTAGTGTATGCATTGTAGAGGGTGGGAGAGAGGCAGGATGCCTGGGGGACTCCTATGGGTACTACTATGCGGTCCGCCGCATAGTTTCCGATGGCAACTCTGGATGTGCGGTCCGTTAAAAAGGATTTAATCCACTGAGTCACACTAATGGAAAAATTAAAGTCTTTTTTTAGGGTGTCACATAGTTTATCATGGTCTACCAGGTCAAATGCTGCTGATAGGTCCAGTAGCAGTAGGGTGGCTAGTTTGCCTGAGTCTCTGATAGCGTCCAATTGGATTTTCAAATCCAAGAGGGTGTCTCAGTACTGTGGTTGGGCCTGAACCCAGATTGTTTGGCTCCTAGTAAGTTATTTTGTTCGAGGTGGGATTGTATTTGGTTGTAGGCTAATTTGTCGATAATTTTAAGTAGGAAAGGGACAGTCGTTATGGGCCGGTAGTTCGTGGGCACTAATGGATCTAAAGTGAGCTTTTTTAGTAGAGGGGTAACCCATGCCGCTTTAATGCTAGCTGGGACCTGGTTGGTCTGGAAGGAGGCATTTACGAAGTTGGTAATTATGGGTATGAGAGTAGGGGCACATAATTTGATTAGGTGCGCTGGAAAGTTGTCTCCTTTGCAGTTTGAAGCTTTAAGTTTGGATATAGTATTAAGTACTACATCATGTGAGACTGGTGAGAAGTTGAAGAGAGGGGTGGTGTCTACTATGTTCGTGGAGATTTGGTTTGGCTTGGAAGGCTTATCAGTAAGGAGTTTTCTTTTGGAGATGATTTTGTTTTGTAGTAGATTGATTTTAGATTCCAGGGCATCTTGGATGGTGGTGCACCATTCTTTACTTGGTTGGACTGGATTTATTATGGGGATCGGATTCTCCAGCTCCTTGAGTATGGTGAACAGTTCTTTGCTATCAGAGGATGCATTACTTATTCTAGTGTTGAAGGCATTTGCTTTATGGGTAATGATGGCTGATTTATAGATTTTGTTTGCAGAGTTGAATGCTTCCATAGCTTCTAAGGTATGGGTTTTATTTAGCCGGTGTTCGAGAGATCTTTTAATCCGTCTAAGAGAGACTAGTTCCTCGTTGAACCAAAAAGGGGATTTTTGTATCCTTACGTTTGGTTTTGTTGACACAGGGCGCTAGGGTATCAATTGTACTGGTGAGAGAATTATGATAAAATTCAGCTAGGACACAGGGGTTTTCAGTATTGAACTTTTTTTTATTAAGAGCGGTGGCTAAAAGGGGGTTGAGGTTTTCTGCTGTAAGTTTCCGGATGTTTCTAGTTACATAAGATTCCTCAATGATGGGTTTAGGTAGGTCTGGTTCATTACACAGAATAGAGAAGTGTATACTGTGATGATCTGACCATGGTATCGGGTTAATGGAGTCTATGGATACTATGCTATTGAGTGGTAGTATCCAATCTAATGTTCTTCCTTTTGTATGGGTAGGGGCGTTCACTAGTTGTGTGAATGCCATGTCTTTGAGTGCACTATGTAGTGCTTCTGATTTGTGGTCTTGAGTGTCATTAAATCCTAAGTTCAAGTCCCCTAGGACTAGACATTTAGTATTTGGTTTAATAAGTGGCGTTAGTAGTAGTGGAATATCTAATTCTGGCTGAGATCCATGTAATGGATATAGGTATCTATTAGTGGTGGTGTGTGCCTTCTCCAGGTGGATTGAAGCCGTTCCTTGTCCACACCCTGATGCCACTTGCGCAGCAAAGTTTCTAGTGCCCGAAGTATTTTCAAGATGGGGTGTGTGCGAAGTACTAAGGTCCAATAATTGGCCACATTTTGTCAATGAGCTATTTGAACAAATAGGACTTCTATTGAGCATAAACCATATGTTTTCTTCTGCTTATCATCCACAAGCAAACGGCTACGTGAGAGACTCAACAGCCTCCTCAAAGAGAGGATCGCCAAGATCAAATTAACATCAAATAAGGGATGGCTATATTGCCTACCCCTAGCCTTATATGCCCTACAAAATCAGCCAGGTTCGGACCACTCTCTTATGCCCCACAAGTTAGTGACAGGGCATCGCATGAGGACACTTCGTACACCTCCATCTAGAGTCAGGAATGATGCCCAGAGTGTAGTGAAGGCTCTAGGTGATGAAATGCATGATTACTTGACATGTATGACTACCAGTGTTTCTTTCATTGCAGATCAAGTCAAGCATCGGAGGGAGGCATCAAGAAGCACAGAAGAGGACAGTCCAGTAACCAATCCGAGTGATTTATTGCCACCGCCAAAGTTATATGTTGGCGGCCAGATCTTTTTAAAGAATTTCACTAGTGAATGGCACAAACATAGGTTCAATGGTCTCTTATTTGTTGCAGAAGTCTCCCCTTTTGCAGTAAAGGTATTGGGAAGAAGGGCTTGGTTGCACTAAGGAAACATCTACAAAGGTGAGACCCTCCCTCTAGTGTTCGTTGACCAAGAAGCAAGACAAAAAGAAGAATTTCCACATGTGCAGACTTGATCGATGACCAGGAAGAAGGACGATAAAACGGTGTGTGGTTAGCACATATTTCTTTTGGACTGGAATTCATTGCACACTCCTTAAACTAGGTCTATGCACTTCCTACGAGGAAGTGCATAGACCTACAGAGAATTCCAGAGGCTGAAAACTTACTTTCTAAAAATCTTTGAAGGAGTAAAAAGTGCATCAGTACTATGCCTAAACATCAGTCTCTGATTAGAAATTGGAAGAGAA
Organism: Ambystoma mexicanum; assembly: GCF_040938575.1. NCBI lineage: Eukaryota > Metazoa > Chordata > Amphibia > Caudata > Ambystomatidae > Ambystoma > Ambystoma mexicanum. The sequence goes on along the minus strand of NC_090924.1, from coordinate 247,460,297 downwards.
ATCAATACCCAGATTCATTTTTAAGAGAATATCTGTTTCAATGATAATATATGATACCCATCGACAGTGACACACCTAGGCATGTACTTGCTATTTCTGTGTTTGTACACCAGTCCTACCATGCTCTTCTTATGAGAGATGTTAACATTCACACTTTTCTACATGACCCTAAAATTGTCTAGTGATAAGAAGACTATTAATTGCAATAATTAAGCAGATTGTACAACTACAGATGTAAAATTGAACACCTGAATTAAAAATGATTTTTGAAGAGGATAATGTGATTATAGAGAGAGCACGAGTTCAAATGTTTTTCCAGACTTCTATGCCTGATATATATATGCCTGTGTATTTTCTTTATCTTTCTGTGTCTTACATTTCAAAGTCTCTATTATCCTAATGGTCCCATTGAAATAAGAACTCCTATGATTTTTCCAAGTATGAGTACAAATTATGATAATTTCTTTGACCTCTATGCACATGTCAGGCGACATAAGAGGGATGCCGAAGAAGATAACAAGGGGATAAATACCTATCTTGATAGTTCAGCTCACGTGGGGAATAATACATGAAATGGTGGGGGAGAAAGCATCTGATGATAATTGCATGAATACATTAAAAACCTTCATTTCAAAAGAGATGCCAGTACAAGATGTGAAGTGCTTCAGCCATCTAGCAGCGTGTAGTACAAGAGGACAGTTTCAAGGGAGCCGAGCAACCTTGCGATGAACATCAAGACAGTAATTCCCATACCAGGATGATTATATCAAGACAACACAAATGGAAAAAGAACCTGGATGGACAGACTTGATGCTCGTGTATCCTGCTGCAGGACAGGACAACATGATTGTTGAAGAAATGAAGAGGATGAATTGTTCTGACAGGACGGAAAAGACTGGAATGCCTGGATGCTGGGAACTTTCACAACTGCTGATCTATGGACGAGTGAGTATGGCCAAAGGATGGGAAGATGGAGTGATGTCCTGTGCAGCTCATCTGCTGATGAAGGAAGCAGTGCAATGAGTACAGATGGTGAATGATGAGTGTCTAAAGTCTTGGGCCAAGTACTCCAAACTGCTGACATGGGTGGAAGATGAAGCAGACCCAGTGTCTGTAGTCCCACTGGTTAATGTGACGATGTGCTTTCGGTGTCAGGATAAAAAATCACATTGGATATAATAAGGGGTGCAAAAACACAACTGACATTCCAGGAATGAGAAGGACGGCTGTCTTCATGGATCGATATTGGGCCTGTGGATCTAGAGCATATATGAAACGGCCCAGGAATTGGGGTGGAGTGTGTTCCTTGGTACTTATCTTTGTTCCAGCATTGGTGATTCCATAAAATGACCCAACGATAGAAGAATTTCCAAAAGAAAAAGGAGGTCAGTAGGACTCTGGCGGATGAAGAGATCTAATTATTTCTCGCAAAAATCACTAACAGTTTATGAAGACATATCTGACGAGCACAAACTGTTCAGCAGAACTGCGGTGATATTCACATCTATGTTCATGTCTGGAATCCAAACAGCGGTCAATGCCAAATGGCTACAGATCACCAGGTGGGAGCTACTGCAAACAATCAATGTCACTATAAAAGGACTAAACGCCATAAAAGAGCTGAGAGCCATAAGGTCGATGACCCTCCAGAATAGATATGTCCTCAACATGATTACAGCAATGGAAGAAGGTGTTTGCGCTGAGATCGGGCGATCATGTTGCACATTCATACCATCTCATGACGGCAAGAATGGGACCTTAACAGAGGCTATATCGATGTTGACAGATCTACACATAAAAATGGTGGATGAGACAGAGGCCATTGGAGATGACAGTTGGTTCACACTCCTGTTTTCCTGGATTACTTATTGGATGGCCAACCTATTCAAGTTTCTTGGAGCAATACTGATGATAATAAAATTTTGATTATGTATGAAAAGGATAATAATTGGACAATGTAAGAAAACGGCAAAGAAAGCAGTGGGAATGAAGATTATGATTGATGCAAAGGATGAACCAGAAGACAAGATGCTGACCGATGATGCCACCCAAGACTACATAGAAGCAAGTATTGTGGCACCTGAAGGAACACAATTCGGGTATCCAAAGGATCATAAGAATAATGTGGCACAATGGGTCTACTGTATCTCGAATGGACAATGCAGTTATATGACCTGGAGTGTGAATGAACAAATTAAAACAGCGGGCACCCTGATGGGGGTGACGAAGATAGGGACACCCAAGAAACACTTCTTCAAGAGAAGATACAAAGAAAGAGAAAAACTTGAGGAGGTGGTTGAGGCCTCGACCGGAGGGGGGAATGTAGAGGAGCAGCTGTATACATCTGCAGGAGATCCGGCCCCTTCCTTCCCTGTATTGGAGACATGAGACCGTGCCTTGCCTGACACCAGCTATCGTACCAATACTTCAGCGAGTATTTGGAGGGAGATACCCATTCAGGCAACCCTATCAAATGTACCCCCAAAGTGATAACAACCTACAGGAGTAACTCCCTGAAGGAATATGAGAAAGAGCTAAGCACGTGAACTGATGACATCATAAGAAAGTGTACACAACGTCCCGAGATACTGAATGAAGCCAATGCATGGATCTTAGAGGACAAATGACGAAGTAAAAGATTGAGTAAACTAATCAACGTGGAAAAGAACAAGATTGCATGTTAACAAAGTGCTACCAAGCCAGAAGACTGCAGTCCTACAACGAACCCTGGGAGCGGTCAGGCATAGCATGCCTCCTTGAATTCGAAGTCCCCTCTTTAGGAAGGTTTTCCCATGTATGTAAGGAAAGTAACACACTGTGAATTGTAGTTCTATACTATATGTAATACACAGAAAACAAAAATACACAAATCTTATTAGCTCATCAAGCTCTCTTCAGAGGTCTCTGTGCAATCTGTCACATACATTTGGTATTGCAGAAGGACCGACAAAGCCTTTTATGCTTTTATGTTCCCAAGTGCGGAGCCCAACATGAAATGTTCTATAATAACTTTGACTTTTAGAGGGTGCTTGATTGCCCTGAGAAGGTGTTCTGTAGATGTCTAGTTCTCCTGTCCTAGCCCCCATGCACTTGAACAAAGATTGCTAGTAACAGAGTGCTCTGAAACTAGAATAGGGATGGCCGAAGAGTGGTGCTTCCCAACAAGGGCGGAACTACACAGCATAAGAATGAGGCGGCAGGATGTGCTGGGTTTTATATAACGTGAAGCTAGCCGTGAAGCAATGGAGTGCTATACAAAAAAGGGAATACAGTGAAAGGACGTAATGATAGATACACTTCTAGAAGAGTAGACTATAAGGGGAACAGTTAAAAAGCCAAACAGAGCGAGTATATAGATAGTTACAGACAGAGGATACAGGTTTGAGAGAGAAACATTGACACATTCTTGATTTATTTGGTTTTGGGTCTGCAACTATGTTCCTGCTGAAGCTGTATTCTTGTCAGTTACATGCAATCTGATCTTCCCAAGTGCTCTATGAGTTCCTTGGGCTGCCTCAGTGATTCCCTCCTTTGCCTCATTCTACTATTCAAGAGGAAGAGAAAAAGTGGGAACAAATTTTAAATAAATGTTCTCTCAATTTGATATTACTGACGATTAAAGAACTTTCAGGAAACATCGAACTACTGGAAAAAGAGATAGAGACTCTGTCAAAAGACATAACTGATCTAAACGATGCAGAATCTTTTGCTGAAATATTAACGGACATCAACATCAAACTCGAAAGCTACAAATAAGACCTTGAATCTCGCAAAATAAGAAAATTCAAGAGAGATACTTATGATTATTTGAATAACGAGGTATATACGTGGGTGGACAAATACCTCAACCAAGGGCAAAGACCCAACAAGCCAACAAGTGACCAAAGCAGTTCTGAGTCAGATAATGTAGAAAGAACAGATGACCAAACAACAGAAAACACGACAGAAGGTACTTAAGGAATACATTTGAGACCAAGACAACCTCCAAATCCACTAAAGAAAGATTTTTTCGGAGCACGAGGAAGAGGACAAGGAGAGGAAGGAAGAAGAGGACGAGGAACGAGGACGCGACTCCAAACGAATCGAAGCTAATGGTCAACCTATCCATGAGAAGCCTAACAACCCAAGAAATCAAAACATTGGAGAAAGGTCTTAAAATTGTACCAACTTACAGTAGTAGTAGGTTCAACACAAAAGTCGAACTATACAAATTAGTTTGCAAACTTAAATTGAAAACTTACTTTGCAGAAACCGACAACACTACTGAAGCTTCACATGAAACAGAAACAGAATACGTTGAATTTAAATCTAAAAGCACATTCAATCCACCAGTGATTATACCTGCAATCGACATATTTCACAATATGGTACTATGTGATATCAAGAAAATACATTTTCACCCAGCCAAGAGGAAGAATCTGAACAGAGGAGAACTGTCCATCATCAAGAATCTATTTACAGATGATTCAATAACCATCAGACCAGCAGACAAAGGTGGCGCTATAGTCATACAAGATACTGAACAATATAATAATGAATGTCTCAGACAATTATCCAACGTAGGAACATACCAAGCACTGACACATGATCCAACAAAAGATATCAAAGCTGAACTAGACTAAATATTAGAAACAGCACTAGAAAAGAATTCGGTCAGCAGCAAGACAAAGGCATATCTATGGACTTCCTACCCCACAATGCCACATATATACATCTTACCAAAGATATATAAAAAGCTCATCAACCCACCAGGAAGGCTGATAGTAGCAGCCACAGAAAGCATCCTGCAACCATTGGGCACATATATACATTACTTCCTCCAGCCAATTATTCAACAGACATCTACTTACGTGAAAGATACAACCCACTTTCTTCAGATTTTGGACCAAATCGAACTCACAACAGAAGATATCTTATTTACCATAGATGTTGCAAGCTTGTATACAAGCCTCCCACATGACTTGGGACAAGAAGCGGTGGAGAAATTATTATTGCATGCAGGACCAATAGGAGCCAATAAAGAATTCTTGATGATTTTATTGAAATTCATTTCCAAAAACTCATGTTTCAAATATAAAGACATACACTACAAGCAACTTACTTGAACGGCTATGGGAGCCACTATGGCACCATCATACGCTAACTCTTTCATGTATGATTTTGAAACCACCCACATTATCAACCATCCACAATGGATACAATACATCGATTACATCTTCGGAGTACGGTCAGGCAACCACGAAGAATTAAATAACTTTCTTTTGTATCTTAACAGTATCGACAGTAGATTACAATTCACTATGAAAATAAGGAATCCGAATGTACATTAACTAGATGTACAAACAGCTATTGAAAGTTCCAGGATTTTTACGAAATTGTACTCCAAACCAACTGACAGGAATAACTTACTTCACAGAATGAGCTTTCATTCACTGAGCATCTTACGTAATTTACCTCTTGGCCAAATGCTATGAATCAAAAGAATCGTAAGCAACCCAGCAGAATGTGATTTCGAATTGAATAAACCACATATGAATTTTAAAGAGAGAGGATACCTGGAAGAAGACCTCATAGCAGCCCGGGTCAAGACCAACATACAAGATCATACCCAGTGTCTATCTAAAAAACAAGAACGGGAAAATCCAGGACTAGTCTTTGTCACCAAATATTCTATTCAGAGTCGACATATCAAAGACAGCATTTTAAAGAGATGGAGCATATTACAGAATGACCAGAGGACAAATGATCTCTTTGCAAAACCTCCAGTATTTGCATATCAAAAAAGCAATAATTTACGGAATCTACTGATCGACACTCAGAGCAGAAACTCCAAACCAAAATTCCCTGACAAACATCCCGAGACACATCCGTGCATGAGTTGCGGCAACTGTAACAACATAATAAAAGGACCCTATATATCACACCCAAGAACAGGAGAGAAAATCCAACTGAGACAACATGCCACTTGCCTATCAGAAAACATGATTCATGCCATTAAATGTCCATATGCCAAGTATTACGTTGGAGAGACCGCACGCAAAGTACGTATTCGCATCACCAAACACAAGTCATGCATCAGACTGAATAATCAAACGTCAGCATTGGTGAGACACTTCCATGAAAACAGCCACACACTAGCACAACTCAGATTTGTAGTGCTAGAAGTGATACCTACTAAAGGACAAAGTACGAACATGAAAAAACTGAGAGCACAAAAAGAAGCACTATGGATTGAAAGAATGGGGTCCTTGGCACCAGAAGGAATGAATGAAGAGTTTGACCATAGCTGTTTCTTATGAAGCATCCACCAACATTTCCATGAAAGACATACACCATCTATGCGTTTAGTCTTTATTTTATATTTTAATTTCCAATTTTCATTTTTGATAATTGTTTGTTTCAATTGCGATCTCTCTTTTTTCCATCCTATATCTGTATTTATATTTCTAAATTTTGTTTCTCATTTTTGTCTCTACATTTTTTACCAAGTTATCCTAGGTTCACAAGCCTGTCTCTTAGGCCCTCAGATTGCACACTCACAGTTATTTATTATTTTTCATGTCACCCCATTAGACTCTACTTCCCCACGGGTTTTCGCCCTTCCCGTTACCATACATCTCTATTAAGATTTCATTTTTCTCATTGTAGTTTCATTACAAACACACACATTATATTTCTCACTTTAACATTGTTAGTAAACATTGGTATATTTTATATATACTCGTATCCACCACACACTTTCAATTAGTGAGCATTGGTTTCTGAAACATAAAACACCATCTTAAGATGGCTGCCTTCATTCCCACACACTTCCTCATTATTTTTTACCCACACGTATTACTGCGGTTCATGTTCGCCGCGCATCCACTACGGTCGCCTAGGCAACCACTAACAATTTAGCGAGAGGAACGCTGTGCACGTGCTCTAGAGCGTCTTGCTACAGCTTGACTGATATCACTCCCGAGCAGGTAAGCGCAATATTTCAGCTTAGATTTTGTTTAATGAGATCTCACACGACCTCGTATTAAGTAATCAACACTGGTTTTGTACATAATTTTTACAGACTCGAGACGCTGATCTAGATAAGAGACACAGACACTACTAGCCCTCTCTCTCTCGAGACTGTCAGTAACACAGTACGAACACGATCAGCAGGTCAGTACACTGATACTTTTCCTCAGGCAATTGCAAACACCAATATGGTCTCCTAAATAACACTATCAACTACACGTGTCTTGCTGCAAAGCACGCTTACTATCATTTCTTCTTTTCTTTTTTGCTTTCATTAATTTACACACCCTTGATGATGCTTCATGCAAATACCCACTTCATGGCATAACAATCGGTAATGTATATGCGACACTTATACATGTTGAAACTCTATTTTACGTGCATGAATGTTATGATGATTTTTTCATGTTATTTTTCTTGTGTAACTGTTGATACTTTGAAATGATGCACTTATATGCGATGCCATGGAATACCTTACCACAAAACGGTTGGGTTTGTTTGTTTATGGACTACATTATTTTAAACACCTATGTTGATATGACCATATGGTAGCTTAAAGATATTTGATCACAGGCCCTGAGGAAAGCCTACAATGTGACATTTCTGCCTTTCAAACCAAATTGAAAATCTATTTTGAAAAACCACCTTTGAACTTATTAGTCGAAATAAAAATGTCTTTCAAAAGTAAAACACACTTTGTTGAACTACAAATACTTTATTAAACCACCTCAGTGCGGGTGTGCAGCCCGCACCACTGGCCTTACGGCCAAGGTCTTCATTCCAGTTGTTATGCAGTGTTAAATCACAGAGGCACTTTTTCAGTGGGTTTGCACCCCAAACTTTACAAAATATATTATCTCCCAAAAACTGAATTGCCTGGAACACAGAACGCAGTGCAAAGCTCACCAGCATCCAATATGTGGAGCTTTCCTGAGTTCATTTGTTCCACACTGGGCCTGCTTCCGAAAAAAGAACAAGGCGAATACAGGATAATCCACCAGCTATCGGACCTCCCCCCTAACCCTCGGCAGGTCAGTGAACAACACTATTTCAGAGGTAGAGTCAGCAGTATCATACACCAGCTTCCAGGAAGCCATCAAGTTAGTAAAGAAGGCAGGGAAAGGGGCCCTGCTAGCCAATGCAGACATTGAAGCTGCTTTCAGGCCACTACCCGTAGTCCCAAAATCACAATCCTGGTTATGTTTTCAGTTTTAAAACTAATTTTATTTAAAAAAATGCCTCCCCCTGGGTTATGCAATTTCATGCACCTTTTTTGAAAAATTCAGCTGTTTTCGACAATGGGCCTACCAGAGGTCCATGCCAGAGGCCTCCAAAGTCCCTTACCTGGATGATTTCCTATTCATTGATCCCAAAAACTGTGACGAATGCAGACGGGCAGTGGGAACATTTGAAAGATTAACATAAGAATGGGGCATCCCTCTGGCCCATGAGAAAACTGTAGGCCCAGACCACATAATATAATTTCTAGGGATAGAAATTGACACCATAAAAGGGAAATGCCGGATCCCGAAGCACAAGGTGGAGGGACAGCTAGAGACAATTACAACATTAATAAAGAAAGAGAAAGGGACTAGAAGGAACTCCAGTCACTAGCACGCAAGCAGAACTACGCAGCTAGGATAATAACACAAGACAAGATCTTTTCAAGAAGCCTGGATTTAAAATCTAAAGGTTTTAGAAAGCCGCATTTGCACCTGAGGCTGGGCAATAATGTCAAAAAAGATTTGACAACATGGGAGGAGTTCTTGAAGAAATTCAATGGATGAGTAATATGACGCATGCCATTAAATGAAAAAGAAAGGAGAGTACTATTTACAGATGCAGCTGGCAACAGGGGTTTTGGGGCAATCCAGTGGCAAAAATGGAGCGCTGACCCTTGGCCACAGGCATGGCACAGCAACCGGTGGACAAGAAACATTACGTTACTGGAAATCCTTCTTTAATTGGATTCCCATGTGCCTATGGGGCAGGGAGATAAACAACAAAGAGTTAGCAGTCTGGTCAGACAACATGGTGGTGGTCAATATCATTAACAGGAGAACCACGTCATGTCAGCTGGCTTTGAACGTCCGAAGGGCAATGACTAAAATTGCTACGATCACGATATGGAGGTAAAAGTGAATTACAATCTCGGTAACGAGAATAATGTTGCAAATGGGAAACATTCAGACACCTCAAACTGGATGCAGACCAACAGAGGACAGAGGTACCAGAAGAGGTTTGGAGAGTTCTGACAGGCTGATAACACTGGCAGAGCAGACCACGCTGAACGGCAGGGGCAATGGAGAGAGCCACTTAGCGGCAAAACGCACCTCAGCAATGGGTGCCACAAAGACTGTCCCTCCAGACGAAAAAAACAGAGGCCTCCACAAGCGTGTGAATGGATCTGGCCAACAATGCCCTAGCGGCAAGAACAGCTAAACTGTACAGTAAGTGCTTGGCAACTGTGAAGGAAGTAGCCAATGTAAAAAACACAAAAGATATAAATAAAAATATTATCAATTTTGTGGAATGGGCTTTCTGTCAGAAAAAGAAGACATCTTGAGCAAGGGCACTCCTGACAGCAGTAGCATACTTCATAAAACTGGCAGGAGGTAGGGACCCGACACACAGAACATTAGTGAAATACGCCCTGAAGGGATGGGAGAGTCTCAACAAGGATAAGAGATGCCCCCTGAACGTTAAGAAATGAGTAGTGTTAATGGCATTATAGGACATATGCGTCTGCGCATGTGAAACAAAGTTATTCAGGGCGGCTTTCGTACTGGCATATTTTGGGGCTCTCAGGGTCAGTGAGTTGATAGCCAGTAGCACAACAGCAGAGGACGGGCTAGCCATGGACGATGTCCACATGCGGAAAGAAAGTATGACACTCTCATTAAGAAAATCAAGAACAGATCAGGAAGGGAAAGGTTGAATGATTTACCTATATTGCATAGATAACAAAAAGAGCTGTCCAACATGCATCACAAAATATTTCCTCACCACACGCCCGACATAAGGGGGACGTTTTTAATCCACAGAGACGACAAGCCCTCAGCCGGTTCCAATTCCAGGCAGTCATGAAGGAAGTGATCACCAAGGCAGGCTGGAACCACACCGAATATGACACCCACTCATTTAGAGGAGGGGTGGCAACATCAGTCTGGAAGGGAGGCCTGGGCCCACAGGCATTGAAACAACTAGGGGGTTGGGCATCGGGTTATTACAACATATACATATATAAGGCCTGATTGAATCCAACACACTTTCCTTTGACAGATGATGACAGCCCCTTCAGGTCAGCCTGGATCATAGGGCACTCCAATGTGTCAAGGACAGGAGGACGTATTGAGGACACAAGGCAAAGCTCACCATTCAAAAAGACCATCTCCACTTGGTGGGGCAACCCGGGCATGCAGTGGGTTCGAAATACATGACAAACTAGTTGACCTGGTGGGGTTCAGAGCCCCTCACCTCCCCCCGGAGTAGCTAGTAATACACCTGGGGGGCAACGATTTAGTGAAACGAGGGAGGAAACAGTTAATGCATGAGATGTGCTCATCCTTGACAGGCATACTACATTGCTGGAAAGACATGCCGATCATTATGTCAGAAGTACTACCCAGAAGACAATGGGGGGGAGGCATTTCTTACTAAGCCATAGGGATAGCAAGGAAGAAACTCAACAAGAGCTTCAGCAGGTTTGGCAGGACCATGGCGTTTGCATTTCTTTAAGCACAGGGTTATATCTATGGCCAAACCGGACCTGTTCCACAAGGACGGGATACGCCTAACAATAACAGGGATGGAAATGTTTTCAGCAGGGATACTCAATGCCCCAGCAGAGAGGGGATGTAAATAGAGTTCTTTTGGGGAACACAACTGGCTGGGGACCCACACAGGTGTGGCGGCATGGACCAGGAAGCAAGCTGCCATCAGGCACAGGGGTTCAGCACCAGCCAGATAACAAAACAGGTCCCACTGGCATGGACCTGGAATATGGATCTCCAGGACGAACGTCACACTGGTGGCACACTGGTGGCAAAGGACAACCTTCCTGTGCCTGGCCCAAGTGCCCAAAAGCACTGAGCAAAGCCAAGCAGCACACCTTCTGCTGGGAATCATAACACTATAATTTTATGGGTGTTATGTTTAATAAAGCTTATGGCCTTGTTATTGTCCCAACAATCTGTCTCTGGGATATGATTATGCGTGCATGATATTACAAATGATTATGCATATCCTCATCTTAAGCTCCTTGTCAACTTCATAAAGGAAGATATCCAGGCAAAATGCACTGTGCTACTGTTGTAGGTGCACCGCACGGAAGTTAATAGAATCCAGTCCCGTTCCGTCTGCATCGGTCAGTCTCTGGCTGCTGCTCCACGGACTCTCCTCCCGCCCTCAGTTCTACCAACCTTGGGAAGCAGGAATGTCCACCGTGGCAAACGTTCCCCTGAATGGACGTATCTTGGCGCTCAAATCATCTTTTAGCCGTTTGACTGGTAGATTGTTAAAAAGTGAGATTAAAGTCCTTGGCACCACACCTTCATGTAACCAAACCTGTTTCCAAGGTGGGGCTAGTCTTGACATTAGGCTTAGGTGCAAACGTCCCCTGACCTTCACCCCTTTCCTCCACCCTACCACCGTGTATTGAAGGTATGCAGTAATAAAATCGTGGCAAAAATGTCGCCTTTATGAAAAATTGCTGCAAAAATGCTGTGGTTTGACCCTGTAAAGTTGTACCCCATTATACAAGTTAAGGAGAGCGGGGGTTGTCCTCGCTCCCCTTAAATGGTATAATGGGTCTGGGGGTTGCGGGGGTGTCCCCCTGCATTCTTTACATGGTTTGCGGCGGCAAAACCCAAGGCCTTTTTGCCGCAATTTTTTGTGTAAACTGGAATTTTTGCCTAGATTTTAACACATGGAACCGTATTGAAGCTATGTTGCACTGCAACTTCATTTGTTATACATATTAAATAAATATATACATTAAGAAATCAGAGCCGCCCTCATGATACATGCTTAATACAGTAGCCTGAGTAAGTGATGGAGAAAACAGCTATCTCTTGACTACTCAATACCGGGAAACTACTGGAATGGGCTGATTGACCAGCCACGTCCCGCTTATCCCTGTGGGGTGTGGGGTGTGGGGGGGCAGTGGGCGAAGCAGTCCAGAAGAGATTGCCTGCCACACAGCCACTTATCACTTGGCAATTTAGTCTGGAGCGAGGCATGGACAGGGATCAGCCAAGAGAAAAGGAGACTGTGTTAGGGCCCTCACACGGGCAAAAAGTATTTTTTTTAGAATGCTTACATCATTTTTGTTGAAGTACTTCAAAGCACCTTCTCGTTCTGATAAAATAAACTTTCGGCTTAAAAACTGCCCGTTATCACGTCCTCGCTTCCACAGAAGGCCTTCTCGGTATCCTGCAAGCAAAGAAAGGAAAGTGGTTACAGTCGGAACAGAAAAAGAAAGATAGAAATCTGAGGACATATCACACAAGATTACACCACAAGAGGCAACATCCAGAGCGAGGCATCATTGTGTTCTTTGCTCAAGGATCAATATACTGCAGAAAGTCTGCTACACCAATGGAGAACACAACCGCTAAACCCCTGGAGTGCACATCCACTAGACGCCTGGAGCGCACATCCGCTAGACCCCTGGAGCGCACATCCACTCGACTGCTGGAGCGCAAATCCGCTAGACCCCTGGAGCGCACAGCCACTAGAGGTCTGGAGCGCACATCCGCTAGACCTCTGCTACACATCTGCTAGACGCCTGGAGCACACATCTGCTAGACCCCTTGAGCGTACATCCTCTAGTCCCATGGAGCGCACATCCACTAGGCCCCTGGAGCGCACATCCTCTAAACCCCTGGAGCACACATCCACTAGGCCCCTGGAGCGATGTCCGCTAGACCCCAGGAGTGCACATCCGCTAGACCCCTGGAGGTCCAATCTGCTAGACGCCTGGAGCGCACATCCACAAGACATCTGTAGCGCACATCAACTAGACCCTTGGAGCGTACCGCTGCTAGACGCCTGGAGTGCACATCCTCTAGACCCCTGGAGCACACATCCGATAGATCCTGGAGCACACATCCGATAGACCCTTGGAGTGCACATCCGCTAGATGGCTGGAGCACACATCCGCTAGACACTTGGAGCGTACAGCTGCTAGACGACTGGAGTGCACATCTGCTAGACCCCTGGAGCACACAACCGTTAGACCTTGGAGCACACATCCGCTAGACTCCTGGAGCGCACATCCACTAGACTGCTGAAGCGCACATCCGCTAGACCCCTGGAGCACACAGCCACTAGACACCTAGAGCACACATCCGCTAGATCTCTGGGACACACATCTGCTAGACCCCTGGAATGCACATCCACTAAACCCCTGAAGCGCACTTCCGCTAGACCCCTGGAGCACACATCCACTAGACCCCTGGAGCGCACATCTGCCTGGAGTGCACATCCGCTAGACCCCTGTTGCGCACAACCGCTAGACCCCAGTGCAGTTCCTAGAGGCTATGAAAGCCCTGCACAGTACTGCTGTGTGATTTACTGTGCTGGACTTTAACATGGCGTGTAACCATTTGCATGCAGCCATATTCCACTGGTAAAGGACCCTGAAGGTGGGAGGGCCGACATGATCCATCACCAAAGGGACAGGGCTGAGGCAGCCTTTCAAACCTGGGAGTTGGTGGCCAGTGATACTTCGTTAGCGCATGTTCTGAACGATGGAGTCTGGGCTCACATTGATTGGACAAACTAAAGCCCCGGCCCACCTGTGGGAGCGTTGACAGGCAGCCAAATGGCCACCCCCAGCCTTCACCAGTGGAAGAGAGGAAGATGAAGAAGAGCCAACCTCCTCCCAAGGGAACAGTTGGGAAAGGATTCTTCAACAGGGTGTCTTCTGGGAGTTGATTCGCATCTATTGGACCACAAATAGCTCTGCCTAACAAAAATGTGTACAAAGGAAAACCCTAGCAAACATTGTGGACCGGGGCCTAAGGGCCATATTGCCAGCTTAGCTTTCACTAGGAGAAGGGGAGGGGAGTGACCCTTCATTAAAGGTAGAGTGACCCTGGGAGAAGGGGTAACTAAGCCTTTCCTGGCGGAAGAGGGAACCTGTGCAAACGGAAGAAGGCGTGAGCAAACCTGCCCTGATTGGACAGCGGCCAGCAATCTTCCACTAATGGGAGAACGGGAGCATAACCTTGCCCTAAAAGGGGGGGCAATTCCCCCCTTTGCCCCCCATGTCAAAAGGGGAGGGGAGACTTACATATATCAGATGGGAATGTGGAGGATCGATCCTGACAGGGCACTCGGGGAGCAGGGTCAGAGCCCTTGAGGGAGAGAGTCCCCTCGCAGAAATGCTAAGGGGAAACCGACCAGGGTTGGGTTGTAATTGAGAAATGGAATTAAACAAGTATTGACATACTCAAAGGAGCATGAACGCAAAAAGGCCACTGGAAATCAATATTCTATTTATTTTAGGTAAAATAAACAATCAAACCCAAATGCACTCCGATATTATTCAAGAGAAAAAGAAACACACCACCAATATAAATAACTGCACTTGCCTACCTATCTCTATTTGCCATGCATTACAATCCCATAGAAAGTGCCATTGTGTTAGGGCGGGATCTGTTAATCATAGGCACAAGCAGCAGGACTTGCATAAGTGCTGATGTCAGGATTAGCCAAAATCAGAGCATGGTGGCTCCAGTGGCGGAGGCGGTTTTGGGTCCCCCAACGAGCAAGAGGCTTCTAGTGGAACCCCAATCGATTCTGGGAAAACAGGGACGACGCATGCACACACATGGGATGGGAGACCACTGGACACTGTATGCAACCATAGCCTTGAGGTAACAGGAGAACTGCTGGCTCACAGCAGCATAGTCAGGAAATTAGTCTAAACCTCCAGAGAGACCAACCCCGATGGGATTTCGGTTTGTTGATAATCAATGCAATACTAATAACTTAATGTACTACTACAATTACAACAGCTCCACAATGTTCACAATATATGCATTCATTAACCATGCCAAAGTGTTTCGGAAGACTTGCTGAACTGCTTATGTCATGTGTGCCTCTGTACCCTAGCATCGGTACCCTGGCATGGAATCATTGACTTTCGCACAACGCTTCCATGCAAAGCCCTTCACCAGGAGTGCTTGCTTTCCATTTACTACCAGCCAAAGGGCAACCAGGTACCAACCGCATAGGAATCGTTCTCTCCCGCAGGGCAGTCATTACAACAAATTGCAAGCAACTGCTTCCTGTTTTTGGTTAATGTACGTGTTGCCACTTGGAGTCAGACCCCACTCCCATTTCTTGAGTCAGCCTTTCTCCATGTTTCCCTGAATTGGATTCCTGTGTGCAAGGTCGGTTTCATACGACAGTGAATTATTCGTACTGCCAATGGGGAATTCCACGTGTTGACAGGGGGCTGTCCTCAGTCCTCCACTCTTTTCCATGTATACCATTGGCCTGATTTCTGTTAGCTGCTAACTTGGGTGTAGTCACTTTTTTTTACATCAATGATTCCCAAGAATTTCTTCCAGTTTCTTCTTTTTTTCTTGAGCCCTCCAAGTAAATATTTTTTTTTCAAAT
Source organism: Ambystoma mexicanum (assembly GCF_040938575.1). Taxonomy (NCBI): domain Eukaryota; kingdom Metazoa; phylum Chordata; class Amphibia; order Caudata; family Ambystomatidae; genus Ambystoma; species Ambystoma mexicanum. Next base: position 247,444,655 of record NC_090924.1, on the reverse strand, counting down.
TTGTTTTTATTGACAATAAACAAATAAGGTTGGGCAGGATGGCCGACCCAACCGGCAAAAACAGCAATATGAATCACATTGTCAATAGCATTTTCTTTTACTGTACCTTAACTCCCTTTCCCATTTCAATCCTCCCACCCCACCGCCCCAAACGGTTAACATGCCAAGTTTAGAGGTGTTGCGAACTTATTGAAATATAGGGGAGAACACTTGCTAACCACTTGATTATTAAGAGTATCACTTAAGACAGTGGGGTGCAACTGAGAAACAATTGAGCAAAGGCTAGATCGGGTCTATGAGGGGTATGAGGAAGTGTACCATGTTCAATCCAGCTCAATATCCCTTCTACAAGCGCATGGAAACACAGTCATCATGCAAAAGAACTGCAGCCCCTTCTTGTACAAAATCAGTCATGGTATCATTTGCTATTGCAGTAAGTTTTTCATATGAAAATATCACCCTGAGTTTGCAGAGCCATTCCTCCTTGGAGGGGGCCAAGACGCTCTTCCATTTTTGAGCGAGCGCCAACCTCCCTGCTCGCAGCATGGCACCAATGACCTTGGGGTACACATTTGCTTCCGTCTCCGGCAAGGGGGTGCCCAGTAAGATTTCTAACGGGTGTAGGGACGGGCCGAACCCCTCAATATCCTTGATCCAGCTAAGTAGTTCCGACCAGTAAACCTGTATAACCGGACAACCCCACCACATGTGAAACCAGGTTCCCCGTTGGTGGCAGCCCCTAGGGCAGAAGGGGGACACATCCCGAAACATCTTGGACAACAAGGCCGGGGGGCGATGCCAAGAGTGGAGGATTTTAAAGCTATGTTCCATGGCAGCCGTATACAGGGAACCCGTAAAGATACATTTAAAAACAGCCCTCCAGGTATGATCATCCAATGGCATCCCCAACCTCTCTTCCCATATGCGTTTGAAGGGTTGTCTGCCCTCTAGGTCTGACGTTATCAATACACCATAAAACTTGGACAACAAACCCTTTCGTGATGTACTTTTAGCCAGTATGGATTCAAATGGAGTGAGGGGGCGACTAAGCTGTTCGGACCACCGAGGTTGGGACAGTATCCCCTTCAATCGTAGGTATTCGAAGACCGTGGGGGGTCTATCTACCAGAGCCTCGATCAGGCTATCATACTCTATGAAGCCCTCTTAACGTGAGAGCTGGGAGACTCTTTCCAGCCCATATCTGACCAGGCTTGAGTGTCTCGGAAACCCCTTGTGCCCAGGTCGATGGGGGGGCCCCATAGCGAGGACAGCGGGGAAGGACAAGTGGACAGTTGTTTATTAGCTTTGCTGGGTTTCCATAGCGCCCACAGGGCTGCCAGGGTAGGATGTGTTCTGAGCTGAGAAGGGAGAACCTTAGGAGAGGCCCAAAAAAAATCCCTAACTTTTTTCGGGTGGCCGTGAATGTCCTCAACATATGTCCAGTATGTTCCCATGTCGTCCCACATATGCTCCAACATCACCCTGAGCTGAGCTGCTTTATAATAAAGCCGGAAGTCGGGGAGTCCAAAACCAGCATGAAACTTTGGGAGGGTCAGGGTGGAGGTCTTAACCCTCGGCCTCCTACCTCTCCAAATAAAATGGAGGATACGGGACTGAAGCACCTCGAAAAAGGTCTCGGGTATCACAGCGGGAAGAGCTGCGAAAAGGTAGAGGAGGCGTGGCAAGACATTCATCTTCACCGTGACCATGCGCCCCAGCCAAGAAAGCGTGAGGGGTGCCCATCTTTTGAGGTCGCTACTGACCTGGGCCAGGATCCCCGGGAAGTTGCACTGGTATAGTTGTGATAGATCTCTGGGGATGGTGGTGCCCAGATACCTAGTGGATTCTCGTTCAATTCTGACCCCCAGAATATCGGTATTGCTCACGATGTCTCGATCCCTCGGGCCCATGGGCATGATACTTGATTTAGATGTGTTAATCCTCAACCCAGAGAAGGAACCAAAGTGGTGTATGAGATCGAACAGCCGGGGTAGGGATTCTTGAATATTGGTTAGGTAACTCAGTATGTCGTCTGCAAATAGGGAGAGTTTAAAGTCACACTCTCCGCACCGTATTCCCATGATTTCCGGGTCGTTCCTAACCGCTATGGCTAGGGGTTCCATTGCCAAAGCATACAATAGGGGCGACAGGGGGCATCCTTGCCGGGTGCCCCTAGAAAGGGAAAAGGGTTCTGAAGTGCCTCCGTTAATCAACACTCTCGCCGAGGGAGCATTATATAGTGCCGCGACCCACCCACAGAAATTGTCTCCCAGGCCCAACTTTCGGAGAACCCTGCCCATATAAGGCCACTCGACGCGGTCAAAGGCCTTTTCTGAGTCTAGTAAGAGGAGGTACCCTTCCACTCCCTGTCTAGATGTCTCGTGCATAAAGTCGAGTGTTTTTCTTATATTATCTGACCCCTGGTGCCCCGGAATGAAGCCCACCTGATCCCCATGTACTAGGGTAGGGAGGAGCTTTGCCAGTCCATTCGCTAGGAGTTTGGCCAATATTTTAACGTCAGTGTTAAGGAGGGATATGGGGCGATAGGATTCGCAATATGTGGGATCCTTGCCTTCTTTAGGCAGCACTACAATTAAAGCTGACATCATCGTGGGTGGGAGAGTGCCTTGGTCCAGCGCAGCATTTAACATCTTAGCCATGAATGGGGCAAGCGTAGACCTATAGGTCTTATAAAACTTAACTGTAAAGCCATCGTCTCCCGGGGCAGTGCCGCTCTTTAAAGAGGATATAGTATCTATTACTTCTTCTGGGGAAATGGGGTATTCTAGCGCCTCGGCTTTATCGGGGAGAAGGCCCGGAACGGGGAGGGAGTCCAAGAATCTGTCAACGTCTTTCCCATCCCCCGAATATTCTGAGCAATACAATTTTTCATAATATAGCCTAAATTGTTCTGCTACCTTGGTGTCCCTCGCGGTCGAGTCCCCTTCCGGGGTGTGGATTGAATTCACCCTCCTGCTATTCCTGAGTTCACGAAGTCTCCAGGCCAATATCTTATCCGCCTTTTCCCCCTTTTCCATATACTTTTGTTTCAAAAATGAGAGCTTCCTTTCCGTTTGTCCCACTTGAAGATCAGCCAATTTAGCTCGCAGCCCCTGCAGTTCCTCCCACTGCCCAGGAAACATCTGTGTTTTCAACTTCCCCCCCGGTTGAATAGCCTCTATCTTGTCCTTCAACAATTTCTCTTCACGGTCCCTCTCCTTTTTTCTCCCAGACCCAATACTAATAAGGGTGCCTCTAATAGTTGCCTTAAATGCCTCCCATGCTCCCATGGTACTGACCTCCCCGTTGTCATTAAGGGTAAAGTAGTCTTCTATGGCTGCCAGGAGGGATTGACGTATCTCCCTGTCTTGCAAGAGGAGGTCGTTACACCTCCACCGGGATCCAGCTGCCGGGGCGGGGGGAAGGCCGATCCTAATCTTTACCATATCGTGGTCCGTCCAGGGGACGGTCTCTACTCCTGAGCTCGAGACCTCTCCCTGCAGTGAGGAGTCCACCAGGATGTAGTCTATGCGCGAGAAAACAGCATGTGGCTTTGAATAGAATGTATAATCGGGGTTCCGACCCTTCTCAGGTATACACGTGTCACACAAACCCAGCACCCCATTCACTTCCTGAAAGGCCAACGCCAGCTTCCTATGGAGATGGATGTTGGGGCAAGGATTTACAGACTTCCTATCCCGCTCGGGACAAAGCACCATATTGAAATCCCCCCCACCAGAAGGGTGCCCTCAGAGAATGCCATTATTGTCCCTTTCATACCCTCCCAGAAGGTGTCCTGCGCCTCATTCGGGGCGTATATGCAAACCAATGTGAACAAACGGCCCCGCACATCCCCTTTTACCATGAGATACCGACCCTCCGGGTCTGCCTTTGAAGCTTTAAACCCAAAATGGGCCCCGGGGGACACCAACAGAGCTACTCCCCGCTTCTTTGCTTGTATAGAGGCCGTGAACACCTGGTCTGTGGTTTTGGCCTTAAGCTTAGGCTCTTTCCCCCGAACCCAATGGGTCTCCTGCACAAAGAGGAAATGCAGCTGCAGCCTTGCAAATTCCCTCATGAGTAGCCACCTCTTTGTAGGCGAGTTAAGCCCACGGACATTCAACTTACCTCTCATTCCACCCCCCTACTCCCTAATCGCCTGGTTGATTCGTGGCATCATCCAAAAACCCAAACCAGGCCACCATTGTCTCCCCCCTCCGGGCTCATTAACTCTTCATAAATCACAACTCAAGCCCCCCCCAACCCCGGGTTCAATGCGAATCACAGACTGTTACATCACCCTCCATTCACAAAGTCAAATGTCAATTTCTTCGTCGGGCACCAGAAGCTCGCTTTAGCTACTTGAGGGGGCCGGCTATGCTGGAGCCACTCTCCTGAATTTCCTTTGGCCACGAACTCTGCGCCTTTCCTTCGGAGCTTTATTCCCTTTTGGGCCTGTCGGGGATCGCTCACGATCCTGGTCCCCCATCTCCATGCTTGGATTGTCTAATAGCTCGCCCAACACTCTCTGGATATCGTCCTCAGTGATCAGGGCGTACTTGTAGCCCTCAAACTCAAAAGAGAGTGAAAATGGATACCCCCACCTGTATCGGACTCCCTTGGATTGGAGCATCTTTGTCAGCGGAGAGCAGAGGCGACGTCTTGCAAGGGTGAAGGCCGACAAGTCTTGGTATACCGAGATCTGGGCTCCTTCCCACTCCACCAGGCCCTTCTTGCGAGCCAGTTCGAGGATCCTATTTTTTTCGGAGAAGTAGTGAAAGCGGACTGAAACAGATCTGGGGCCTCTGGAGGATGCCCCTGCTCTATGGGCTCTGTGTGGTGTTGGCCCCCTCAAATAGCACTCCTATTACCGCATTGACGGCCTTGATGATGTCTGCTTGCGTTTCACCATCGTGTTCCGGGAAGCCTAGGAAACGTAACTTACAGCGGCGTTCCCTATTCTTCAAATCGTCCATTCTTAAGGAACATTTCTCTTCTCTTCTCTCGAGCTCCGACAGGCGCATGTCAAATTGTGTCTCGAAGACGTCGCTTGAGGCTGTAGTGTTCTCCAATGCCTGGACCCTGTCATCTATATTGTCCACCTTTTTGTCTAAGGTGTCCAGTCGTAGGGTAATGTCCGCCCTGAAGCCTCTAATTTCTTCCAGAAGGGCCGCCATACCCCTAGTGACTGTGCTTGCATCCGCCGATTCCTGTTGCATATGGGCCGCCATTTCAGGGGCCGTCAGGGGCTCGGGAGGCGTGCGACGAAACGTCTGCAAGGATTCTCTCCAGTTCATAGGCCCTCCCCAAGCATACCTGCTCTACGGGGGCCAGTGTCTGCCTTGGGGCAAGGAGCAGCGACTCAGCTCTGGGGGGTCCGAGTCTCCGACCAGTTTCCTCCTGTAGGTGAGGTTTCCTCCTCTGCAGGGTTCCCCCCACGTCTCACACTCCTTGAACAGCTCAACTTCACTTCCGTCGAATCAGTGATAAAGTTTGACACTCCAGGGGCTAGACGCGTGGAGGAGAAGACTCAAGGTCCCGTGCCTATCCCTTTATGCGGCCTGCTGGGGGTGATCTCTTTCAACGGGGCTCCATATGCCCCTTCAGATTGCCTGGGGCTTGCACTGTTCGGTGGACGCCCCGTTGCCCAAGTGTATACCGGGGGCTCACCTCAGCCTCTCTCCTGCATCCAACCTTGATAACCCTCTCAGGGCTTGCCCAGACCTCCTTACCTCCTAGGCTCGAGTGCGCCACTCGGCCTGAGGGAGTCCGTGCATTGCGCGTTCAGGCCCGTGAGAGGCCCACCTCCTGCGCCCTGCTGGCGCCGCCACCCGGGCCCTCAATTCACCCCGCACGGGCTCACCAGGATCCGCTTACTCCAATGGGTGCTCCCCCGCTCCTTTTGGCGAAGGCCTCGTCCTGGCCTCCCGTTTCACTGTGCTTTCATCTCTAGCACCCGGATCAGCCGCGTCTGCCCCCAGGAGCGTATCGCCACCACCAGATTGTACCAGGCAGGGGGGGGGGAGCCGCCGGCCGGGGTCGCCAGGGCCCTCTGCAGGCCTCACTCGGGCCCGGGCTCACCGTAGATTTCCGCGGAGCCGCGGTGCCGCAGGGGGGAGGGGCTTCTATCCCTCGGCACTCGAGGGCTCAGAACTCCGGATCGGTTCCACCTCGGGGGCTCAGATTCGGGCTAGGGGCGCCCGGCACCTTCATACAGGCGGGGGTGGTGCCAGCTCCTCACTGCTGGGGTGTCGGGGGGGGGGGGGCTCAGGTCCCGCGATCTGTGCCCTGCTGGGGAGACGAGCGGAGATGCATCAGTCCATCTCTGCGCCCCCTGGTGGATTCCCAAGTAAATATTTGGTGGTGTCTCTTCACAGTTAAAACCTGGCTGTCCTCTCATTCCCTTCCATTTCCATCTCAATAAAAATGAGATCTTTCTCTTTCCTGTCACACCCTGACAGAATGAGCTGCTACCTAGCCGTTTTCTTGGGATATCAGGGTTATCTTTGGATGTCCGGTCTATCTTTGGTGATCGTGGTTATCATGGGATATCAGTGTTCTCATTGGATATCAGGATTATCTTGGGATATAAGGTTTATCTTAGAATATCTGGACTATCTTTGGAAATCAAGAGTATCTTTGGACATCAGGGTTATCTTTGGATATTAGGGCTATCTTGGAATATTGGGGTTATCTTGTGATATCAGGGTCATCGTTGTATATCGGGGTTATCTTTAGAGATCAAGGTTATCTTCGGATATCAAGAGTTTAGTTTAGTTTAGTTTATTTATTTGTAGAGTGCTCCAAGCACTGAGGCACCTGGGTGCTTAGCTTACAAGTTGCATAATTACTTTTTACAGAGTTACATATATATATTTGAGTAGGATAGGATATTAGCAAGTTACATATATACAGATACATTTCGCAAATATAGTTAGATAGAGAACACATTGATACATATAATAGTTACAATGTCAAAGGGAAGAGTACAATGTTAGAGGGAACAGTACAAAGGTAGGCAGTGTTATGGGATTAGCTGCGTTCTTTCTCACGCAGCCAAAGCTTGGTATTTTTCCTGAATACGTGGTATGAGGGTTCTGATCTTAGTGTTATGGGAAGCGCGTTCCAACTGTTCGGTGCTAGGACAGGGAAGCTAATCCCTCCTGCTCTTTGTAAGTTGAATCAGGGGATCTTAATGCAGTGAGTCTGAGCAGTTCTGATCGGGTGGGCTGGTAAATTGCGATTGAAACTGTTGGACAGGTATTGGGGTGCCATGTTGGCGAAACATTTGTGAGTAAGAGACAAGGTTTTGAGTGTGATTCTTTGCTTGACGGCAAGCCAGTTCAAGTTACCCTTGGTTTCTGAGATATGTTGTGATCTTGCGATATTCTAGCAGTGATCTAGCATTGATAAGGGCACCGTTGATATCGGAATGGGCGTTGTCCAGTATACGTTTGGATTGTGGGGGGCAATGTGTGAATGTGGGAGCAGTGGATATTGTATCCTTAGAGGAATTATCTGACAAGTAAGTTGGTGCATTTGGTGATAGGAGAGGTGTGCAACAATGGGAGTCTAGAGCCTAGTCGAAGATTCCTGTAATGTAATGGACATGGGGTGTTGAATAGTAGTGTTAGACTCATAGGGCTTGACCTTAGGGAAGGTGTGATACAGGTAGGCAAGTCTTTAAGAAGTGGAGCAATAGGCGATGGTACTGGAGTATTCAGAGAGTAAGGCTGAAGTAAACCTCATTGAGGTGTGAGGTCCAGGGAAGGGGAGCTCAGATGTGTGATAGCTTTAGGTGCATTGTATAGGCCAGATGGTAAGAAACCTGATGGTGTGATGTTTTTATATGCTGTTTGAATGCAGGGTAGTAAGAAGCGTGTGGGGGGTATTTGGATTGATAGCGGTAGGCTTAGTGCCATGGATATGCAAAAGCGTGGCGTTCTAGGAGTGGGGTTGTAATCCATGGTCTGTAGCTGTATGAGGCTAGTTCTAGTAGTGACTAAGGTATATAAGTATGTGGTTATAAGGCAGATGCTGGTGAGGGCTGTAGCGGGGAATAGCATACACATGGTTAAGCACTTTGTGTAATATTCTAGGGTCAATAGAGAGAGGAGGCTGCTGTTAGTAACGACTTGCTAGGGTATGGTCAGCATGGTGACTAGAAGAATGTGGTCGAACTATCGCAACTAGGCACTTTAGGCTGACAAGCACTCTGTTGAGCAACAGTACTAGGATAATTCCAGCAATACGTGTCAGAAGAGCAGATCATGCAGTACAATTATGAGCAGCAGAGTGCAGGTGGCAAAATATAACACGTATGAATGTCACAGAACAAATCAAAATGCAATAGGCATAAACGTCACACGAATATGGCGAAACGTTACAGTACAAGAGACATGGGAGCGGCCACTCAATACGCTTGAAAAACAACGTGCGTTTGGCAAATAGTTACACGTACATAAGTCAAAAGAGCGAAGCACGCAGCACAATAATAACCCGTGAGGTGTAACTTGGCAGTAGTATGGTCTGCAACGGCTGCTAAAATACTGGGGGACAATACTAGCAAACTAGCAAAGCTAACATACAGATACGTGTGTGGCAAAGAACCGGTCACGTCGTAAGGTACAGATCATAGGCATGTTAGCGGGCTGCATGGAGGTAGGCGAATACACTTGAACGGTAAATGAAATTAAAGTAGCTGGGGGGCACGGGTAAATAGGCAGCAGTAGGATAAAGGGTGTGTAAGAGTGCCTTCGGCAATACTCGGTCTTGTGCTTTCCATTCCTCTTTATTCTCACACTCTTGTCATCTACTAGTCCATTAGCATCATTTGTACCATTTCTAGACACCACTTTCCAAGGCAAGGATAGGGCATTTATCCATACCTTGATGTTCTCTCATTCCAGTATTAGGTCCTCCTGCTAGTTGGTCTTATTCTTATACTTTTATGCCCCGTCCAGTCCATTTTCATTCGCTCCACATGGCCCCCTTAAACATTTTTCTTTTTTCGGCTCATTGTTTCCACCATGGTGGGTTTCCTTTTTACACTTTTGTCTTCAGTTTGGTTTTCTGTATTTTGCATTTGAATAGTTGTTTAGTCCTGCTGTGCCTGTCATCACTATGTATGCTTTATTCTCCCTGCATGATAGGTTCTTCCTTGTGCCCTCATCTCCATTCACATCTATGCCTTGGTGGCTGTCCGTGTGCAGCACCTGCAGCGCCTGTTTGCTCCTGCACTCCAGAACAATCCATATAACGCCCAACTCTTCACAAATTAACTTTTTCCCCTAAATTAATCTACTCGGATCATGTTTCTACCTCAAGCAGAATTCATAGGAAGCAATGGGACCTGATAGGGAAGAGGCACTGGGCAATGGGCAAAGAGTACTAAAGATGATGTGAAAGAAAAGGGAAAGAGCAGAGGAAAGAAAAAGGCAGGGCCAGAAAAAGTGGGTGGAAAGAGACAGGCAAAAAAGGAGAAGAAAAGGACGAGGGAACGATCGAAGAGGGGGAAAGAAAGAAAGAGGACAAGAGAAAGAAGGTAATGAGAAAGAAACAGGGGAAAACAGAAAAAGAAAGAGATTTAGTATAAGAAAACAAAAAAATGTGCAAAAATAGAAACAAATTTAAAAAAGGCAAGATGCAGAAGAAATAAATGTAAAAAAGCCTAACCAGTTTAGAGACCTCTTTATTAATGAATAAAGCTAAGACGTCGGTTCTCCAAAGCCTCTATGCCCTGACAAAATTTCAGAACTTGCTTGAAATCGCCTCAATTAAGAACCAGGAGCTGTCATCAATCTATCGCTTCAGTTAGGACTATTCCCAGATGAATTTAAGCTTGCGACTGTTCGAACTTTGACGAAAAAGTATCCTTTGGTGCATTTTGGGCCAATTTCCCTTCTGACCTTACAGAGCTAATTTCGGGAACGTAGAGTGCCACAGCAACTCCAGAAACAAGCCTGGGACAGTGACCTTCTAGATGAACTTCAGGCAGGTTGTTGACTGGCACATAACACAGAGCCAGTCAGAGTGCCCACGGTGGACGGTATCTGCTGGTTAATCGGCACCAACAGTCTTGTGGCCCTGGTGTTACCAAATGTGTCAGTGGCCTTCAACACTGTCAATCACAAGATCATGTTAGGATGGCTGAGAGATATCGGGATAAAAGATTTGACTTAGAGCAAGTTGTGTTCCTTCCACACAAACCATAGGCAGCCAATTGTCTGAAGCTGGCGGGTAGACACCAACAGAATAACATCGTATTCCTTAAAGACCAGCATCATGCTATGTGGCCTTCAAAGGGCAGGATGGGCCCTCCTTCCCATGGTGACCGTCCAAATCTGCTGAAATAGGTCCGCAACTTGGCGGTTACAACAGACAAGCAACAGACTTTACTGCCCCGATTAACCTCATCACCGATAGTGCTATATAACAGTTCAGAATCCTGAGGCGAATATTAATTATGTTTCCATTAGCATTGATTAATGCTTTTGGACCGACTCTATTAGTTTAAAGCCTTATGTTTGAGGCCCCCATAGGCATCACTATACTGAATGCAAGGAGTCCAAAATGCCACTGCTCGGCTGCTTTTAACGCATAAAAGGAGAGTCCACATTTCACCTGCATTGAGGTGTCTACAATGGCTGGACATCAACGGTAGAATTCTCTTTAAGGAGGCTTTTATGTGGCGAGACAACGCAGATGAAGAAATAAACCACAAACCGTGACTGCGCATTCAACCGGAGAAGCTGGAGTTACGACGCTCCGCCTCGGGATCCAAAAACATGGCTGACAGATTGAAACCATCTGCATTGGCAGGGCCAGCGGAGGCCAAGATGCAGAAACTGTATGCCTTTTACCCCAGCTAGCTAACTGCACTCCTAAAATGCCTACCAAGGCACCACATCTCAGGAGAAAAAGGGTGACAGGGGGAGCGTGCCCAGTCCAGGTGGCCGGGCTCTGGAACTCTCTCACTGAACCATTAAGACTTTGGGGATCACTTCAGATGCAGGAAGGCCCTTAAGACCTACCTTCCCTGCATGTACTACGCTGACCATGTGTTTTCAATCGTTACGGAGGGCTTGTTTTTCTCAAGCGCCAAGATGTCAATGCTGGTGAAGGAGCGCTCTACAAGATGAATTATGTAACATACCATGAAACTGGGTAATTATAACACCTTTCATGAGAAGCACTGCAGAAAGAAAACATGAAAATGACAGCTAGAGGAAACAAGGAAAACTGGAGATATTGGAGACCAGGGAAAAGAGGTAGGGGTGGAGATAGGGGAGGGGGCTAGGATGGAGTTGGTACATTGAAAGGGACCACAATGGGGCGAGATGAGGATGTCAGATTCAGACAGGAATGTGGCCTTAGCGAGAGTTTATACTACGTGTTGCTTACCCTGCCGCACAGTACCTATGTGTGAGTTAATCGTGCACTGCTGGGGCCCCGCTGTACTTATTTTGTGTGGGGAATCTTGCACCTCTGCGGTCTACTGCACACGTTTCATTTGAGGGGAGGTCGCACTGCTGCCGCCTGTGCTGTTCTTGTAGTCAGCAGAGGGAAACGCCCACCACTGCTGCCTGCACTGAACCGGCTGTGTGGTCATGAGCGATTCTTGCTCTGCTGCTGTCCCTGCTGCACTTGTGTGTGTGTGTGTGTGTGAGGGGAGGGGAGGGGATGGCGGGGGGAGAGTGCAGTCCTGCAACCCCCTGGTGTATCTGTGTGTCTGGGAAGCCTGCACCGTGGCTGTCTATGATTTACCTTCTGTGTGAGAAGGAAAGTGTGGGATTCTGCTGGCCCTGCTGTACCTGTTTTGTCACATGCATAACTTCTTGGTGCTGTGTCTGATTTCAGCTGTGGTTCCTCCCGAGCGTCTTCTTAGAACAGTATTTGGTAGACACTATCAATGGGCATCAAAAAAGGCAAGCCATGTGCCAAGCTTTTCTGTTTAACAATAAGGCGTGGCCAAAAATCCACAAAAGTCTGTATTGCTTTGTGGAAATATGGGGGACAAGGGGCGGTCGTTGATTCATTGGAATTCATTTTCAATTTTTCAGTAAATTGCACAGATGGGACCGCTTACATTTGCACTTACATGCAAAAGGCCTCTTCTGCGCAATTGTAATCATTTGCACTAAGAAATGTAAAATGTAGGTGTGAAAAGCACGTGAAATCTCCTTTAAGATTTTTTGGACTTTGCAGTGCTAATTGAGTATTGGCTGCCTGCCAATTTGCGAGCGGCAGGCAGCATTTCAAATGTATTCCTATGGTATACACTGACTTTAACTTTCTGATTCCATGTGAATCCCTTTGCATTATGGCAGCATGAACATACCATGCTCACCTAAAACGAATTGTTTTTTGCAGGTGGCAGTAAAAAGAGGGTCAGAATCGTAACTCCAGTTCTGAACACTCCACCCCTGCTAAAACCGCCCTGTTGCATAAGAAAAGGTTTAAAGACAGGAGGAGTAACACTGTTAGGCCTGCATTTAGCTACAGGGGATTCTTTATTCCATCCATACTGTGTCGCTCTCTGGCGGCCCGGGTAAAAGCCGGGGAAAAACGATGTTTAGAAATTGTGGGACAAATGCAAAGCAAGAGGCTCTTGTTTTGCATCTGTCCCTCAATTTCTAAAAATCGTTTTGGGTTGGGTATACTTCTACATCTGTGCACCCGGGTGCACAGAAGTAGAGGTACACCCAACCCTAAACGATTTTTAGAAATGGAGGCACAGATGCAAAACAAGTCTGTCCCTCAATTTCTAAAAATCGTTTTGGGTTTGGTGTATTTGTACACCTGTGCACCCCTGTTGGCAAGAGGGGTGCACAGATGTAGAAGTACAGTCAACCCAAAACGATTTTTAGAAATGGAGGCACAGATGCAAAACAAGTCTGTCCCTCAATTTCTAAAAATCGTTTTGGGTTTGGTGTATTTGTATATCTGTACACCCCTGTTGGCAAGAGGGGTACACAGATGTAGAAGTACACCCAACCGACACGATTTTTAGAAATGGAGGCACAGACGCAAAACAAGTCTGTCTCTCAATTTCTAAAAATTGTTTTGGGTTGGGTGTATTTGCACATCTGTGCACCCCTCTTAAAAAGAGGGGTGAACAGATGTAGCGGTACACCCAACCCAGAAGGATTTTTAGAAATGGAGGTACAGATGCAAAGCAAGGGAGGGAGCAGGGGCAGGGAGAGGGCAAACGAGACTGTTTGCATGTCTCTGAGTGTGCACGTGGTGAGGGTGAATGCTAGGGGCGGGGAGCGGAGGCGTATGAGCCAGCACTTTCTAGTAGAGGTGCCATATTTGAAATGGGCAATGCTGGTACTCCTCAGTTAGCTCACTATACTCTTGATGGGATAGTACTGCTGTAACTGGGCTTTTATAATTGTTGAATCTTCTCAGCGATAATACTATGCTTTTGTTGAGGCAATGCTAGTTCATCTTAGTGGGGCTGCTATACTTTTGATGGGACAACATCCGCACTTCTCAGTTGAGCTGCTACACTCTTATTGACAAGGTCCCAGCACTTCTCAACAGATGTATTTCTTTTTATTTTAATTGGTTATTTACTACTCAGAGGTTTCTAAGCGAGGACTGAGGGAGCGAACCTGTGTTGCGCGGACCGAGGGAGCGAACCTGTGTTGCTCTGTGTCGTCTTGCTTCCAAGGCGAGCATTTTTCCCCTGAGCTATCCTTCCGATACTCTAAAGATCTGAAGTACATTTAATGATACAGAACCAGAACTATTGAGAAAGTCTGTCATCATCAGAATAACTCAACACTGTCGTGGGTATACAAGAGCTCATATATTTAAAGGGATGGAATTACTCAGAATGTAGCAGCACTATTCAATAACCCAAAGTTCTTAAGCATAGTTAATGTGAAAATACTACACTTCTCACCATTGGGACAGTACTGCCACTTCTTACAGAGGCTTCTACACTTTTTATGGGGCAGCACTGATCCGGCCTACTGCTCACATGCTCAGAATTGTCATTTCTCAGCAGGACTGCAACACTATACCATTGTGTTCTGTATTTTGAGTGCTTCTTCACCACCAATGTGGATTCATGGCTCTCTCCCAGTGTCTACATAGTAGATCTGTCTACATTCAATTGGCAACAGGCATGTCCGGAGCTGCCTGCTGTCCATAAGCTGCCGCGCAGGATGTTGGGAACCGCGATGGGGCAAGAGATAGAAGGCTCGAGCCTGTCGGATAGCAGGGTCTTAACACCTGCTCACTCCTTCTGGAGGGGCCATGGGGCAAAATTTGCCTGATCCCACATACAGGGGGCTGCTACCCCTTTATCTCTTCTGAATGAAAGAATGAGCTCTCTCAGACACAAGTTATCACCCCTGCACACAAATTGAATGAATATGGTATGGATCTATAGATCGAGAAAACTGGAGCGACAATTCAGAGTGTTTTAACAGAAATATAATTGTCTTCCCAGATGGGAGACTGTCTCCATTAATATACATGGAGTCACTTAGATGAGCAAGAGTGAAACTGAACATTCAGTTGTGAGATTACCAGCAAAGGTTGATACTATGCTCCAAAGAGTGAGGTGCCCACTCAATATATCACACTGTTTATTGGTGTGAGACCCATCCTGAATGCTTGCCCAAAGAGCCTTGGCCAGAGTTTCACACTGAAGAAGTGAGCATGTGATCCGGGGTCTGCAGCCCACACACACACAGGGGATTCCCATGCTCCCACTTGCGAGATTTGCACCAAATTAATGAGATTGTGCTCCAAGGTAGGAGGCACACGCACAGTCTTTGCTCTGACGTTTGACATACCCACAGGATGGGACGGCATTTCTTTCTCCCATCCTAGTTGTGATGCTCTGCCTTTTGAGGGCTACTACAACCTGGATTATTATAGAGGGGTGGAGTAGGGGCAGTGCTGGCCTACTGGAATGCAACTTGAATGCTTAAATCTCCTTCTTACTTGACTTTAGTATATGCAGTACATGCAAACCAATGTTTCCACTGTTCTGCGCTGCGCGCGCCTCCACATCCCCGCGCGGTGTTGCACCAAGTTGGCGACTACATGCAAATTTGCGGTCCTCTAATTGCCAGTGATGTGACTTCCTGTATTTGGGCCCCACCCGCCCGGGAAATTCATAAGTCGGCTCCCCTGCTGAGCGCCATCTAGCGCGGCTACAAATGTTTGAAACATAAGCGACTAATCGTTTTCTTGCAAGGTGATGCTTTAGCAAGGCCACTGATTTTAACTCCTGTGTGGTGCCTTAGTACCAGAGTGAGCCAGCAATATTGATATAGATATATGGGATGTGGCAGCAGGCAATACACAGTAGAAACTGAAAGCCACCGCAGCCTGGGAGGCGCAAAGGGCATTCCTCTCTCGGGGTGGTGTTTCCTCCACCGTCCACCGTGCTGCTGCCATTCCTGGGTCTCCATTCCTGGGATTTCGGAGGAGGCCTGTATGGGCAAAGGAAGGCCCAAAATGTTGGCATTGCAAATCTTTGTGCATAAACTGCCTTTGCACTGCCGTATTTTATCTCAGTATTTATAATGCTCCATTCGCTAATGCCTTAATAGCAGGAACTGCAAAATTAAGATGCAAAGCACAGGGAGACACCAGATCATGTACCTTCATTAAATGCTCCATTACACTTGAGTAAAATGGTCGGTCATGTCATCGCGGGACCCATGATGCGATGGCGATTTGTGGGAGTGGAGCCTGGGAAGTGCTTCACCTCTCTCATCTGCCACTCTTCCTCCTTTCCTCCACTGCACACCGTTAGATTTTTGGGAGTCTGTTTACAGCATCGGCGGTTTGGATCGTGCAGGAATAGCTCCCACGTGCCCAGGTTCTACTGAGTAGGTCTTCATTGTTCTGAAAGTGTGGCCTTCAGCACTGCACACAGTACTTTACAGATTAGTCTTCACTCGAGATGTGTATAACATTTATTTGATATAAAGGAGGAACAATGCTCTTTTAATCACAAAAGAACGTACAATAGATACGAAATCAGATTTCACGGGGAGCGGTGAGCTTCTTACAATGTGGTGAGTTTGAGGGACATTCGGGCCAGGTTGTGTAGGGCAGTGACAATACATAAGTGGACATACATAGATCAAGGAAAACCAACATTGGACCTTTTTAAGTGCAGGTAGGCGGTACGGCCAGCTCTGCTCAGGAAGTGAGCATGATGGGGATGTGTTACAGTGGAGGCAGTGAAAGTGAGGGCCAGAGGCAGGTTAGAGGCGAGGAAACATGTTAGCTAACAGGGAGATGAGAGGTAGGTTAAGAGGGTAACTGGGAGGCATGCTTTTAGTTTGGCTTTGAACAAATCTGTGTGGAATAGCATTGCACTCACCCTTTAGTCACGGGAGGATAGCTCAGGGACAACCTGCTTGCCTTGGAAGCAAGACGACACGGAGCACCACAGGTTCGATCCCCGGCTCTGTGCTTAGAAACCGCTGGGTATTAAGCGCGTTATAAATAACCTATCATTTCATTTTCCCGGTATCTAGAGCCCTCCCTCTATTCATGTTAAGCCAGCGTTGATCTTGCTCTCCCCAGTGGCCTGCCACACACGTCTCTTGTGCGCTAGCCTTTATGACCTCATCCTCCTCTGCATATGGAAGAATGGCGGCTCCGATGCTTATTGATTATCGGTTGTGAATAGCAGATGTAAGGCGGCATCGGAGGGGTGCTCTCAAGTGGTGCTGCAAACTTCTCACTGGGGCTCGAATGAACTTTGGGAG